>NC_044980.1:17894131-18238517 GCF_008728515.1 Papio anubis | reverse complement strand
TATTCTTAGCTGCCTTTCTCTCATGTTAATGTCTTAAGAATTGCCTTTGCTGAGACAATTTATTTTCTTCTCTGTGATGTTTCTATGGGCTAACCTAAGCTTATTTACTTGGACATAACAGGGTTAAGTAAGAGAGTGAAAATATATGAGAACTCTTGAAGTGTACACTGAGAACTGACACAAACCATCACTTCCACCTCAATCTAGCAGACAAAGCAATGAACAAGGACAACCCAGATTCAAGGGGTGGAGAAATATATTCCACTATTTGTAAGAGTTGTGCATATTTATATTGTATAGAGGATGGGTATAATTAGGGTAAAATATTGTTGTCATTGACATAAATCTTTCATAACTTTTCAGGTTAGTCTTTAAAAATTTGCCTTGTAGAAAACTCAGTCTTCTCACATTTAACTTGTTAGTCATTATTTTAATTTTCCACCATCAATATTCATTTATATTTAGTCACAAAATTACCCTTTGCATTAACTTTTTTCTTCCTGTATTCCTAGTTCCCTCATAGGATCATCTTTTCTCTACTTTAAGGACTGTTTTTTTATATTAAAATTTTGTATTGGTAAAGAATTATCTAAGTTTGTATCAGTAAATACCTTTACTCACCTTCACTTTTGAAAGATATTTTCAGTGGTCATTACATTCCAGTTTGGAAGTCTAAGTTGTTGCTTTTGATCAATTTCCATAATTTCCTCATTCTGCTCTTTGGGAATATGATGTAAGATTTATATCACCTCCCTTCCCCATCTTAAACAGGATTTCTAGGTAAAACATAAAATATTCAGTTAAATTTAAATTTCAGGTTTTCAATGAATTTTTTAATATAAGCATACCCCACACAATATTTGTCATATAATAATGTAAAAAATGTCTTAACCACTTGAGATTCAAATTTAACTGAATGTCTGTATTTTTATTTACTAAATGTTAGAACCCTACCTAACCCACAGTTGAGAACCTCAGAGCAATCAGAACATAGCCTTTGAGAACGTCCGAGCAATCAGAGTGGAAAATACCATCACTTATAAGACAGTTTGTATGTTGTTAGCAGCTTTAATTTCTGCATGCATTTGACAGGCTGTAGAGGTATTGATTCCTGCATAGGGTGTGAGGAAGAAATCTCATTTATTATTTTCTATGGAATAATTATTTCTTAGCAGCTCATCTCTCCACTGATGTGATATGCTACTTCTGTCATAGATCATGGTTCCATACATGTACAAATGTTATTTTGAGCTCTGTATTTCATGCAAGGTGAGTTCTCACATATAATGTCAAGGGTCTTTATCATGCTAAAGATTTTTATGGATATAAGCAAAAACTTAGAAATAGTTACCTGCTCTTCTCTTTCTTCCCACAGGTGAAAAAGAAAATGAAATTATAGAATCTGAGAGCTGCATTCTAAGGTTTACATGCAGAATTTGGATTTTAGAAAATATAATGTATACTTTTATTTCATTTTATAAAAACAGCCTCATTTGTCGAATTTGTCAAAGACGTTTGGATAAAGAGAAGTTAATTAACTTATTCATAGCTAAGAAAGTGTTTTTCAACTTTTATTTTAGGTTTTGGGGCTACATGTGAAGTTTTGCTACCTAGGTAAACTCATGTCACAGGGGTTTATGGTACAGATTATTTCATCACCCAAGAATTAAGCCCAGTACCAAATAGTTATATTTTCTGCTCCTCTCTCTCCTCCCACTCTGCCCCCTCAAGTAGACCCTAATGTCTGTTGTTACCTTCTTTTGTTCATAAGTTCTCATAATTTAGCTCCCACTTGTAAGTGAGAACATATGGTATTTGGTTTTATATTCCTGTATTAGTTTGCTGAAGATAATGACTTCCAGCTCCCTCCATATTCCTTCAACGAAATACAGGATCCCATTCTTTACGGGTGCATAGTATTCCATGGTGTGTATATACCACATCTTCTTTATCCAATCTGTCATTGATGAGTATTTAGGATGATTCCATGTCTTTGCTCTTTTGAATAGTGCTGCAATGAACATTTGTGTGCATGTGTCTTTATGATAGAATGATATACATTCTTTGGGTATATACCTGGTAATGGGATTGCTGGGTCAAATGGTAGTTCTGCTTTCAGCTCTTTGAGGAATCACTATATTGCTTTCCACAATGGTTGAACTGATTTTATACTCCCACCAGCAGTGTGTAAGTGTTCCTTTTTTCTGTAGTAGGTCCTCGCCAGGATCTAATAATTTTTGACTTTTTAGTATTAGCCATTCTGACTGACGTGGGATGGTATCTCATTGTGGTTTTAATTTGTATTTCTTTAATGGTCAATGATATTGAGATTTTTTCAATGCCTGTTGGTCACATGTATGTCTTCTTTTAAAAAGTGTCTTTTCATGTCCTTTGCTCACCTGTTAATGGGGTTGTTTGTCTTTCTCTTATAAATTTACTTTTCTCATTGATGCTGGAAATTAGACCTTTGTCAGATGCATAGTTTGCAAATATTTTCTTCCATTCTGCAGGTTGTCTGTTTACTCCATTGATAGTTTATTTTCTTGTGCAGAAGCTGTTGAGTTTAATTGGATCCTATTTGTAAATTTCTGCTTTGCTGCAATTGCTTTTGGTGTCTTCGTCATGAAATCTTTGCTTATACATTTGTCCAGGACGGTATTGCCTAGGTCGTCGTCCAGGGTTTTTATACTTTTGGGTTTTTACGTATAAGTCTTTAATACATCTTGAGTTGATTTTTTTTAAAATTGTGTAAGGAAGGGGTCCAGCTTCAGTCTTCTGCATATGGCTAGCCATTAGAAAGCTTCATTTCTTCTTCATGACAGCCATGGCCATAAAAAGGTAGAATGGGGAATATAAGGAGATACTATCATATTGAAATATTAATAAAAACTATTAATTTATATTGCATAGAGGATGGGTACAATTATGGTAAAATAATAGTATTTATCGACTCCTTCATGGCAAGCAGAGTGTACATGCTTATCCATAATATCTAATTGAATTCTCTACTAGCCCAATCAATCAAGGACTATTATTTTCCTTATTTTTCAGAGGAAATTGCTAAGTAACATCACTGAGAAGTGACAGACTAAGGATTCAAATCAATACCCATCAAATTCAAGAGGTGCAATGTGTATCCACCATGTTACCGGCAAAGAACGGAGGTGCTCCTTCGTCTGTGTGCATCTTTTATTCAAAAGAGTATGGAAACCAACATGACTTTATGAAATTTGCCACAACACATGCCATTGGCAATGACTGAGCTCACATGAAGTTTTGTGGGCTAAGAAGCAACGGTTTCATTCCATGCCTGCACAAGAAGAATGCAGGCTCCTTGAGAGAATCTTGCCCTAAGAATAAGGTCAGAGATTGAGAAGGAGGGAGGCATAAGTGGTTGCTGTTTTTATTTCCTTCGTTGTTCTAACACTCATTAAAATGGCCTCTTTCCTTTCCTGAAGTGCTGATTTTATGAACTTTTAATTTGGATATTTCTGCAAGTTTGTTTAGAGAGAATTGGGATAAGGTGTGTTCTTTTACTCCAATTTCTTTACCATGTCCTCCCTTGTGGACTCCTGAAATAGATGGCTTTTGTTTCTCTGGGGAATTACTAAATTATGATGAACAACGAAATGCTGTACTTTGATTAAACAGCATGGGTTTGAGTACTAACCTACATTTTGTGGGGTTAAATTGAAGTATGTACCAATAACTGATGATAGGCTGTCCAGAACAGGAGCTAACATAAGAAGACATATCTCAAATGTGAAGTCCTAATTAGGGAAAAGAAGTCAGGCTGGTAGGACCAGGTAAAAGCAAAAAGGAAAAGCAGATAAGCTACAGGTATGCCTTTCTTCATAATCCGGGACACATAGCCCTCCTGTGCAAATAACTCACAATCTTCCTGTGCCCAACTATCACCAAATACCTGAAAGTTAGCTCACTGCAACGCTGGCGTTATCAGTACTGCCCAAAGCCCACTTCAGCATACAGCATGCACACTATGCTATAAAATCTCCAGCAAACCTTTGTTTTTCTGCTGTCAGCTTCTGCTTGCCTGCATGTTGCTGTTTTGCAATGTATTTTCCAACTTACTTTAATAAATCTGTCTTTCTTTATCTACAACTCTCTTGGTAAATTCTTTTGCCCCTGTGCCACCGACCCAGATAGTCCTCACTCCCTGGCGACGTTACATATAAAATCGTAAAGTTCGGTTTAGTATGTCGTCTAAAATATACTTCATTTAGATCAGGACAGGGGTAGGTGGTATCTTAGCTCCAGCTCATCTATTTCATGAAGTTTATTCTGTTGGTATAGGGTTAAGGGAAAATCTATTAGTTACTCATTGGTAGTGAATGCATTTGAGATGAAGGGATTTCACTTGTTTTCCCAAAAAATAATAAACAGATGGACATTCTGATAGACTGTAAGTAGTATATATGTATGCAAAAGATTTCCTATATTTTCAAATAGGTACAACAGCATTTAGTAAAGACTCAGGAACCAGATCAATTGCGTTGACAGCTTTCCAGTGGGGAAGGTGTTGAGCTCTTGTTTCTGTCCTAATGAGTGTCTCTATACAAAATCCCAGGCTTATACCTAAGAAAAGCTTGTCATCTAATCAACCACAACCTGGTTCAACAATGCAGGTAAAGAATAGTCTCTGTCACTAAATTTTTCTTATATGTTCTTCTCCCCTCCAAACATAAAAATTAAAAAAAAGAATTATTATTAAAACTTAATAAACATATTATAAACCAGATTATTTTATGTTTCTAAATGTCCTAAGCAAAGTTAGCAATATAATACTTTTGTATCCCGTAAAAAATAAGAACTTAAGGTACACTAAATAGTGACATTTATAAATGCAAGAAGAAATTAGAGATAGAACCAAATGATCTAGTAGGTGCATGTGGGAGATGATCAACTGTCATAATGGGTATTGTCACACTTGGGTATTGATGCTAAAAAAATTGTCACACTTGGATATTGATGCTAAAAAAAACTTACTCCAAGTATGATAAGCCCAGAAATAATTCACACGTCTCTTGAATTTTTCCCTTGTTTTAACCAATTTTAAATTTTTCTTTAGGTTTCAGGTAAAATCTAGTCTCCTGAAGATGTGCAGGTTTAAACTCTGGCATCCCTAAGATCATATTGCCTAAATGGAAAAGCACCTTAAACAGCCACTAACCATGAACTTCACCCTTATTTATTGCAGCTGCTTCCAGAATGGATTTTAATTTAATGTTACTGTTGAGGCACAAAAAACAGAAATGAAAGTTATCAATCTTCAAGAGTCAACACAAACATCAAGAACACAGCAACAAAAAGAAAAAACAATAAATAAACTGAGTTTAGCCAAAATTAAAACTTTTATGCTTCAAGAAAAATAACATCAAGAAAGTAGACAACCCACAGAATAAGAGAAAATATAGGCAAATTGTATGCCTGATAAAAGATTTGCATCTAAAATATATATAAAAACCCTTAAAATTTAATAATAAAAGGACAATCCAATTAAAAATAGATGAAGTATATAAATAGACATTTATCAAATAATATATAAAAATGACCAATAAGTATATGAAAATATGCTCAATATTATAGTCATTAGATAAACACAAATCAAAATCATGACATATCACTTTGTACTCACTAGGATAGCTATACTGAAACAGGCAGATAATGACAAGTATTAGTCAGGATGTGGATAAACTGGAAACTTCAGACACTTTTAGGGGAATGTAAAGTAATGGTACAAACTCAGAACATTCTGTTTCTCAAAAATTTAAACTTCCAGTTTTCACACATCCCAAGAGAAATGGAAGCATGTATCCACACAAAAAGTTGTGCAAAAATATTTATAAGAGCCAAAAGTAGAAGCAATCCAAATACCCATCAACTTGTAAGTGGATAAAATGAGGCACATTAATCCAATGGAATGTTATTCAGCAATAAAATGGAAATACGTTGCATGCTACAACATAAATGAATCTTGAAATAATTATACTAAACAAAAAAGTCATTACAAAAGGCTACATATTATATAATTCCATTGATGTAAAATGTCTTGAATTGATGAATCTATGGAGACAGGAAATAGATTAGCTATTGCCTGGAAGGTGAGGTTAGGGGGAATCTGGAAGCAACTGCTAATGGCCCTAAGGTTTGTTGAGCGTAGTGATGAAAATATCATAAAATTGATGTGGTGATGATTGCACAACCCTGTGAATATAGGAAAAGCAATTAAATGTAGTTGAAATAGTTGAATTTAATGTATGTGAATTTTATAAATAAATGGGTTACAAAACATATAACAAAGAGTAGGGTCACTATAAGCCTCTCTAGAGTGACCAGAGGTTCAGCAGGACTGCGAGTCAGCACCTCCTGGCTGATCACCATCAGCAGGGAGATCAGCTTTGCCAGATACACCCGATTCAGTCACAGCTGATAAGCGTGGGCTGAATGCACCAAGGGAACGTGCCCCATTATTTCAGGGGATGCCTTGTGGCACAGGGAAAATATAGGCACATTTCCTGAAAACACAAATGGAAATCTCGGGAGCCTGTCTTCATTGAGTGTTGGCAGTCAGGACTGGTTTTGAGGTTGTCTTGTATGGAGAGAAGAAGTGTCATCATCCAACGTTAAAAACAAACTAATTTGAAAATAAAACAGCCCAAATAAAGAATCTCTCAAAGAGTACAGCAAGACAACAGTCCCCAGATGTGAACAAAGGGGAATTATCCATCTAAGAAGTCCAGCAAGAAGAGGATGCTAAGGAAAAAGAGCCACCTGGGTTTGGAGAATTTAACCACAGCAGTAACATAAGGGATGCAGGTGGCTTTAGATTTCGACTAGGAAAAGAAATGGTTAAGTAAAATACTAAAAAGTCAAAAGTTTGTAAAATGCAACAAATGATCAGGAAATCCACAGGAATTGCAGGATCACTGTGTTAGTTCCTTCAAGATTGAGACAAAGAGTTAAAAATTAAAACATCTTCAGAAAGGGACAAAGCAAGGCCAAAGGAAGGCTAAAACCGATGCAATCCACCAGCAGCAAAGAAAAAGCTTTGCAACTCTGGCAAGCTTGTTGTCCCAGGCAAGTAGCAAACCCCAGAGACGAAACCTTGCACTCTGACGTGGATGCCTGCAGCTGTTGATAACTGAAAAGAGCAGGCTGGGTTATTAGTGTGGGGTTGAGAAACAGCAACAATCCTGTTATCAGACAGATGCATTTCCCTGACCACAGTCAATAAAAATTTCCATAGTGAACTCTGCTTTCAGATGTTTTTCTTCTGTTCAATATTTTGTGGTAACAAAAAATGTTTTACTATGACAAAACAAACAGGCTGTTAGAATGCTAACTATGATTCTCAAGTGAAAATATTTCATTTGCTGAAGGCTTACTACTTCAAATGAGTTTATCCTGGCAGTGTAATATCAATTTTCACAAGATCTGTAGGAACTGAAACCGGCTTTGTCTGAGATTATTGATTCATTTATTTTTTTAAATAAGATTTGGGGTAAACAGTTTTATTTCTGACACATTCCCCAGAATGTAAAAAATTTACCTTCTTGGTTTAAATATTTATTGATGGATTAAATTATTCTTAGAATGGTTGTGTAAGCTGATATATTACAGCATTAATTATATGTTAACATAATTTGCAGAATGAGAAGTGGAAAATGGAAACTAGAATGTTAAGTTGAATAAAAATGTATATTTGCACCTTTTTTAATCTCAAAGTGTATGAATATTTGTGAATCAGAACTTGAGTAGCAAAATGTCAGCCTGTCTTTTCTTTCATAGCACCAATGCTCTTTATTCTCCTTGAGTTAGCTAAATGCTGCTTTAGATATAAGAATAAGAGATAAGAATAGAAAAGAAAGGAGGAAATGATAAATAAGTGAAAGCAACCTTTCATACAGCATTAAAAACACTCATAAAAAACATTCTATGTCAATTCTTTTTCTAAGATCCTGTTCCTGTTCTATCTTAAATATAAGGAATTAAAATTCTACTGGAATAGAAGCTTTCTCACTTACCATTACTCTTTTTTTTTTGAGCTTACAAATTTTGTGAAAATGCAAAAAATCTTCTACATAACAACATAAAAAGTTCTGATACTTTTAAATCATAATTACAAGCATTTTTGAGCATGTCTAATCAGGTCACTGATGAATAGCTGGACTATTTCATTTGTGCTTGTAGAATAGACAAACAGTGCATTCATAATCCTCCAATGACAAGGATCATACAACACTTTAAGGAGGCTACTGAAATAAAACAACTTCAATAAACCTTTACTAACAGCAGAAGTGATATATTTCTGTATGCTTAAAACAACCTGCCATTTTCCTTAACTCAGAACCTGTAGTCACTGTCTGCAATATATTTTAAAAGGATTTTTCCAGCTTTCTTTGTAAATGAACAACTAATCATTATAAATCTCCATGTCAATAGTGTTGCATTTATATCCTGGAATACAAATTTCAAGGGGAAAATGTTGTGAGAAATTAAAATAATTCTCCTCAGTGAAAGAATTGTTTCTATATTCAGAAAAAAAACACTCTAGTGAGGTTCTACTGAGAAAGGTATTAATATGAGAAATATCAGCCAACAGTACTTTCAATCTGTTTTTCCGACATAAAGTGACATAAAATATGGAGTTGCCTGTTGATACAAATTTTAAGTAGGTAGGAAGAAACATCTAAAAAGAAGATCAATAGAGGCCTGGGCAAAGGTCTCGTGTTAAGTGTTCTTACACACACACACACACACACACACACACAATAATAATAAAGAGAGCAGGACAAAACTTGTATAGGTGTTGGATAGTTTTATGTCATAAATTGTGATAATAGTTTTGTGGGTATATACTTATTTCCAAGCTCACCAAATTGTATAAATTAATTATGCGCTATCTTTTGTGTGTCAAAGCGGCAAAAATACGAATGAAAATGTGGAGACAAACCAAACAGTATAGCAGTTTGAAATATTGCAACTGCCATAGGCAGTAGCCAGTAGCTGGTTGTGAAAAAGTGTCCTACAAATTTCCAGAGCAGTGTGCTATAATCACACCATGATTATCCATAATCTCCAGCAAACGAAAGCTAACGCGTAAAAATCATGCGATACAAGAGACTTAAGGCAGAGCATAGAATGTCAATGCAGAGCCTGTGGCTGTTAAGATACCTGTACTCCAATAAGAGATTTTAAAAAATAAATATTGAGTCCCATTCTTTCCTGGTGTCTTCATTTCCCAGGTGAGTTAAGGCATGGATCCAGCAGGCTACAGGAGAAATTATGCCAAAACATGCCTGATCACCTATTTAATTACAGAAACTTTCTTCCAACTTCTGCCCTTTACATTGGGTGGGGAAGATGAGTAACAGATTGAATTTGTGACAAAGTTACTGTAATTTGTTTCCAAAGGAGTTTGAGTATGTTTAATATTCTAGAATTGGTGGCACAATAAATAATATAAAATTAGGATATTGGTCAAAGTCCACAAACCTAAGTAGAGTATCAGTCAACTTCAGGCAAATTTATCTAAGGATGAAAACAACACCCAAAGTTCTTCAGCCCATGACATTCATTTTTAGTAGCATAAGTTGTCTAGGTATTTCGTCACTATAAAGATTGGCTGTGTTTTGGACGGACCATTTCATTGCCAAGTGACAAATCACCTAAGTAGGAACAAAAGCAAGCTCATGGTTTAATTAGACAGAAGGTGAAGTTAGAGAGTAAGATGTCACAACTTTTTTTATGAAGTCAGTTAAGGCAGGGCATTGCACTTGATTAGACAAGTTATTCCCATCTCACAATGTAAATTTCTGGGTCTTGGCACAACTTGGAAAACATTGATTCAGATAAGGCTGAAACCATTCGTATATGAGTATGTGTTACATTTAGTATCTACAGAACTTCCTAATCCTTAAAAACCAGAGACCAGAAATTATGAACAAATTAGTACTGGCAAATCTTCACACTTGCTATAGACACCTGTTACTTTATAGCATCTGAGGGAGAAAGCAGCCCAAATTTAAGAAGCGTTTTCTGGCTGCTTAAACTGTGTTCAAACCTTCTGGTTACAGACCATCTCATTTAAGTTTGCCAAATGTTGAATAATTTTATATAGACACTTTAATAGAGTTCTCAGTTGTGGAGTATGCTTCCTCTAATATCCAAAGAGCCTAATTATATAATGGCGTTCCTTATTTGTAGTCAGTGGTGATAAAGGCAACTCTTTATCCCTTAAGTCTTTTGAAGGTATTTTTGGGCTGCTAACATAACTACCAAGAACATTCACTGAAGTACCAGAAACCTAAATTTGGTACTTAATCAATGCCTTTTAACCTTTGAAAAACTGAGTTTCAACGGGGAAAAATCATTCTGAATGGGACATCTCTGAAGGCATTATAAAAAAGTTGAAATTTTAAGAAAGGTTGCCCCTTTGCACATTTCCTTCCTATGAAGTCCACTCAAGCAGTGAACACAACTGGCCTTTATCTGCTTTTCATATTCTTTCCTTGAAAAGTTGAACAACTTATTTTATTTGAAAATTCTAGAAAAATAAACTGATTCAACAATAAGAAGGCTATTGGAACACCTTAGGCAAGAGAAAATCTTTTTTATCTTTGTGTGTTTGTGTGTGTGTGTGTGTGTGAGAGAGAGAGAGAGAAAGAGAGAGAGACTAGATCTCACTCTGTCATCCAGGCTGGAGTGCAGTGATACAATCATAGCTCACTGTAACCTCAAACTCCTGCCAGGACAACTGATCCCCTGGTCTCCGCCTCTCAAAGTGCTGGAATTACAGGCATGTGACACTGCTCCCAGCCAATTTTCATAATTACCTTAAAATTGAATAATAATTATAGTCATAATTATTATCTTTTAAAAATGGAGTTATAATGATGAAAATTTTAAATGAACATTTTAAAATCATATAAATGCAATAAACTAAAAATACAGTGAAAATTATATGTGTAATAGTAAAGACCAGCCAAGTGTTATTTCATTCACAAATATTTATTGATCACCTATTGTATGCCAAGTGTCGTTCACGACATTAGGATCACAGCTCTATTGCTGTAATGGATCTCAGCTTCTGGTAGTAAGGGACAATAAAGAAAAGCAGCCTGTACATTATAAAATGCTACGTAGTAATAAGTAGTATTTGTAACTTCATAATAAAGGGTACATTACAGGGTGAAAACTTCAGAGCACAGGCCAAATATGCAGTGAAAGATATGGTTATATTAAGATTCTCCTTGACTTATGACAGGGTTATATCCTGATAAGCCAATCATTAGTTTAAAATATCATTGAGTTAAAAATACATTTAATACACCAAACCTTGCTAACATCATAGTTTTGCCTAGCCTACCTTAAATGTGCTCAGAACACTTACATTAGCCTACAGTTGGGCAAAATCATCTAATACAAAGCCTATTGTATAATAAACTGTTGAATATATCAGGTACTTTATTGAACTCTGTGCTGAAAGTGAAAAGCAAAAAGCTTGTATGGGTACTCGAAGTGTGGTGTCTAATGAATGTTTATTGCTTTTGTACTTTCATAAAGTTGAAAAAGCTTTAATCAAATCTTTATAAGTCGGTAGTGGAAAGTAAAACAATTCAGGTAGAAGGGATATACGAGAAAAGGCCCTGAGATGCAAACCACCTTTCCTGGGAGAAATAGCTTGGAGACCAGTGTAGCCAAGACAGAGTGATCAGAGGAGGATGATAAGAGCTGTAGATGGGACAAAGCTAATAGGGAGTTTTGTAGATCCAAAGCAAAAGTTATTGAATCACTTATGTTTTTCGCACTTTGTAATGTATACTGAGAATTGAAGCAAAATAGCTTTTTCTAAATCGAAGTTTATTTTAGTTCTCTGAAGTGCAATTTCTTATGCTATATTCTTCTGACTGTTCAATTTATTTTAAAATTCTAGAAGAATCATGCATGGAAATATTGCATAGAAAAGATTATTAGAATGACCTGTGAAGTGGTCACTAAATAGTGTATTTTGAAGAATTGGGCAAAAAACTCTTTTAGACTATCTCTTAGTCAACTGAAATTAACCAATGAGTTCCATTATCTGAATAACTTTCATAAACGCCACGGCACAATGGACACTCGCGGCTCATAGCCTAATGTCTCTGGCCATCTGTATACATTGGCTTTCACCACTCAGGTAGAGCACTTCCTGAAAGTCGGGTTTGTTCTCACACTTGATTGAGTCAGTTGTCCTTTAGATAATTATTAATTTAATTTTTACAATATTATTTAGAGAAAGGGCTTTGATCAAGTTCAAATGATTTATAAATAAATATCTATTCAAACATTTAAAACTTAAATAAAATATTTAAAGTATTATATATTATTTTGATTTTTCACTTTCTTTAACTTTTAAATTGAATAATTGATTATTGGCCCCAAATCCGAACATTTCCAGGAAGTCGAGTCACTGCCTAGTATTTTCTCTGGTTATTCGTCACCACTAATGATTCCTTCTTTGGAGTCTTGAGAACTTCGACTGTCTCTGGAGTTCCTGTTCAAAGGTACAATTTTCTGAGAGTATGAACATCGTAAGTATTATGAACTAATATCTCAGGAGTGACAAAAAACTGACTTCCAGCTGGACAGCTGACATTGCTAAGAAAGGCCATACTGCAGATACCTGAAACGCAAATGGAAAATAAAAATATAGTTAACTTGAGAGGCCGAGGCGGGCAGATTGCCTGAAGTCAGGAGTTCAAGACCAGTCTGGCCAACATGGTGAAACCCGGTCTCTACTAAAAATACAAAAAAATTAGCAAACTGTGGTGGTGTGCACCTGTAATCCCAGCTACTTGGGAGGCTGACGCAGGGGAACTGCTTGAACCAGGGAGGTAGAGGCTGTAGTAAACTGAGATTGTGCCACTGTACTCCATCTGAGTGACAGAGCGAGACTCCATCTCAAATATATATATATGCACATAAAATTGCCACCACAATTTTCCCTAAAGTCTGGTATTTAAAGGGCAAAATATGTAAATTTAAGAAAAACAAATAAGGCCTCTTCCTGGAATGCTCAGAGGAATGTCGTGTTTTTTAACTATAATTAAGTATATGTAAGGTTTAAAATAAGGATAAAACAAAATATAAAAGAAGCAATTGAGCCAAAAAGAGTCAAGGCCAATTGAGTTATATAATGTGACTCCTGACTGTGTGTCAGCTCATCACTTCAGGGTACCAAGTTTACTTAAATATTCCATTCTGCTCAGACTAAAAGCATTGGTGAAAAGCAATCCCAGTGAAGCTGTTTTTTGAAAGTATTTGAATAGCTGAAGATTGTTTGTTGGTTACAAATATTATTTCCTATACTTGCCTGAAAAAGAAATTTTTAAATTAAATGTTGTACCTTAGGTGTATAGAGTCTGCAAAAATATAGAATAATACTTTCCTGAATTGTAATCCACATATTCAACATTATCACATCTTCTGTTCACAGGAATAAATTTAGGTTCCTCTATATTTCATCTCATTCAAATATTACCATAGAGAATATTAATTTTTAAGCGTCTTATTCACGATACCAACAAACCAAACCTATAATAATAAACATGCTTTTTGGAAAGATAACATTTAAAAATTCTTATGTTATTTCTAAAAGTAAACCAAATTATGCAAGTGATACCCTAATATATCAAGAAAATATAAAAGATTCATATAAATTAAAAATGTAGTGAATTTATATTGTCAAAATAAATATTGAGAACAATTGTGTTATTTACTGGGGAAATGAATATCATTGAAAATAGTATGAATTTGTTAAGAATAAAATTTGACTTACAATTGGTGAACACCCAATCAGAACAGAAATCTAAAGGAGGTAGGGCAGGTTCTATTACTTGCAAGAATTCTGATGTGATATTAGGAAAACATGAAATGCTTAAGTAGAATTCTACGACTTTGGGTTTGCACAATGGTCAGTCTTTTGAAATATTCTCTAATTCTAGCATAAAGCATCCATTGTTAGTACATGAAACAAGGCAGAAGAAGAATAGCAATAACAATAAAACTTCTGATTTAAAAATGTACTTCTTAAGTCAACAAACTTGGGAAGTAATGGAATATTCAAGATTTATGTTCATATATGTGTGACTATTACATTTGCGGCTTGCCTGTGGAGTCTGTAAAAGATGTGTATTTTTAACACAGAAGATAAAAATCCTTAGAGAAATTATAGAGAAGAAGGAGAGTATGAATACTGTAAACAATAAAGCAAGTGAAGACAGCAACAGAGACCAGTCCCATAGAAGTAGTAGTAATAGCCATAGCTCCAGGCTGTGATTTTGGAAATGATGAGAAAACAAAGCTCAGACTTTTGGAAATCAGCTTTTCCTTTACCTAAAGTTAAAATCATGACTCAATTCCAAATCTAGGCAATACACTTCTCCTTGATATCTGGTTCTAGGTTCATAAAGTAAACAGTCTTGGATGCAATTTACAATTGCAACCTTCACAACAAATACTAAAATATGGAAAAAAAATTGCTGAGTGTCTACAGCCTGGGTTTCTGGATTTCCTCCTGGAAATATCTGATATATTAAGTAGAGTTGGATGGTTGTCGCAAGTTGTCTCAAGTGTATGATTCATTTGCAAATTGTATTCACAGTTAAAATAAGATGTTTTGCACAATGTTTAACTTAATGGTAGCAAAATTTAATTTCCAATCTGGGACGAACTTTCACCTAATAAAGATAGAATTGTAAATAAATAAACACGTATACATATATCTATAAATATGTACATATTTTAAAAAGTAAATATGCACATATTTTTGTATACACATATATATGTATATAAATATGCATAAAATAGTGACACTTACAAGCTTATGCTGTCTGTGTTATATACAGGTGTGCGTTTATTGCTTTTTAACTGGACAAAAATAGGTCATTGCATTTGCAGTATTAACTACAAGTATTAATAAATTATATGTGATGAAGGGATATTATTGTGTGTAATTATTACACATGCAACCATTTGTCTGATAAAGTACTGGATATATAATTTCTCTCATACTTTCTATGTAGTTCTTTACTTCTTTTTTTTTTGAAACGGAGTCTCACTCTGTCGCCCAGGCCTGAGTGCAGTGGAGCGATCTCTGCTAATGGCAAGCTCCGCCTCCCGGGTTCATGCCATTCTCCTGCCTCAGCCTCCAGTAGCTGGGACTACAGGCGCCCACCACTACAGCCGGCTAATTTTTCTTTTCTTTTCTTTTCTTTTTTTTTTTTTTTTTGTATTTTTAGTAGAGACGGCGTTTCTCCGTGTTAGCCAGGATGATCTCGGTCTCCTGACCTAGAGAGCCGCCCTCCTCGGCCTCCCAAAGTGCTGGGATTACAGTCATGAGGCACCGTACTAGCCTTTTACTTCTTTTTTAGCCCAACATACAACTGCTCCTTCTCTTCTCTTGAAGTTTGTTCTCTAGAACTCCCAAACTCCCATTCACTTAATTCAACAAGGATACCCTTACATCACTTTTTATTTTATTTTATTTTATATTTATGTATTTATTTTGAGATGGAGTCTCGCTCTGTCGCCCAGGCTGGAGTGCAGTGGTGCAATCACCACTCACTGTAACGTCTGTCTCCTGGGTTCAAGCAATCATCCTGCCTCATCCTTCTGAGTAGCCTAGATTACAGGAGCCTGCCACCATGCTTGGCTAATTTTTGTATTTTTAGTAGAGACAGGGTTTCATCATGTTGGCCAGGCTGGTCTCAAACCCTTACATCATTCTTTATCTTCCACAGAATATTTAGAAAAAGGATGAAGAAAGAGAAGAAGAGGCGTTATAGATCAAGTATCTTCACGCTGGGGTTATTTAATGGTTCTCCCTGGCTCCCTCACATGTCTACAAACCATTCAAGTAGACAAACTGACTGGCTTTGGTTTCGCACTATCTTTTCAAAAATATTTGTATAGTGAACAATCTTGACATGTGGAGGTAATGTCTCCTTTTAGAACAAAGGGAAGACATGCTTATTTCTGGTAAAATAAAGAAATGTCTTGCTACAGAGGAAAAGCAAATAAGCTTAGTATCCGAGATAAAATATGTTGGTCCACTAAACTCAGCGTTTCTCTACTGTCATTTAACACACTACAGGGGTAGGTGTCATCTGTCACTTTTCACATGGTCCTCTGGGAATTTGGTCTTACCAGACAAACAAGGAAATTTTGATAACTCTGTTTATTGTCCTGGTTATGCATATTAAACTATCCTTTATGTCTGTCACGAAAATCTTGTGTGTTTCTACAGAACTGGCATTCATGAAACTTGACAGTTTGCAGGTAGAGAAAAATCTTAGACATCTCATGGATATTTCCCATTGCTCAGCGTTTATTGCCTTAGTGATGCTCATGAAGCCTTGCATGACCTAAGTCGCTGCTTGCTTGACCAGCTTTGTTGTTCGTCCTTGGTACCTTCCCTAATTTTCCCTAGCCATAACTATAGCCTTATACATCTGTATTCCTGTTATTCTGTCCTACTTTCATTTTGTCTCTTCTCATATAACTATTTATTTTGCCTTATAAATACTGCCTCATATGCCCCTTAAGGAACATACAGGTTCTTCCAAAAGTTGGCCGGATTTTTCATGCAATTTAGCATGCTCTCTGGCCAATGAGCATTTCTGAACACCTCCAAATGTTTGGGAAATTTCTAAATCAGGAATGCCTACTTTTGCAAGACTAGGACTAAAACTTTATATGTTTTAGCCTCCCTTATGACCATGACAATCAGATATACCTAATCTATGTGCTAGTGGAACTGAAAAATTAGGCCACCTAGAGATTTCACCCTGATAGGTCAGCAGAAGAGATATTCAGCTTTCAGATTCAGTATGAACAGCAATATAAGAATCTAAGAGTCTAGTATTTGTAATGGAGTTTTAATATTCGTGCTCCCTAGCAGCAGAAATGTTTCACCAGCAGAACAGTCCGTGGTATAATTTTGGATTTATATATCCGTGTGTGTGTGTGTGTGTGTGTGTGTGTTTTAACTGTCTAGTCTCCAATTTTGATTTTCAAGACTTTCTAGAAATTTAGTGAATATAAACACTTTAAAAATAATTTTTGCCCAATTTTTATGGGAGTATTTCAAGTGTTTGCACTAAGAAACAGTGATTACTTTAGTACCAAAAGCATTTTAGGTAGAAGACTCTCAAAGAAAAAAAGAGAATGGAGAGCTGGAGAAATGGTTGTTACATCTCCTTGGGTGTGAATATAATGAAAAACATGCTTTTATTACAGAGAGGAACAAGATGGAGCCATCTCCTACAGAATTAAACAGTTAAATTATCACATATGTTATTTAGAAAGATGTGAAAAATAAACGCAAGGCTTTGAGAACTAGATAGCAACTCATAATTAATATTATCAGGGGCACAAAGAATACAGAAACTGAAGAGTTGGGCTGGCTATTTCTAACTGTGCCAGAGAAGTTAAGAAAAGAGCGTGGAAATGTAAGTTGAGAATTTTCAGCTCAAAACATACTCAAAAGCAAAGGAACTATCTCTCTGCTAAAAGAATCTTAACTTCTTGGGATACGGTGCTCATACAGCCAAAATTCACATGAAGAGTTTGCTCTTTTTGGGTGCCAATTTAGATCAGTTTAATTCACAGTCAGGAAGGACATGAACAATGCCTGGGCTGGCCTGGGCAGTTCTTCTGTATCTCAATGTGTTACTTTCCTAAGAGGGACAAGACCAAAGCCCGGACTATTTTGGGCCGTTCTTTTCTAGCTCAGGATGTTGCCTTCTGCAGTTATTCTGGGAACTATGGCAAGAAGAAGGGGAATAATCTGGGTCAGCAAAGGCCATCCAAGGACCGTCCTGCAGGATGTTGAAGGCCTCTTTATTCATAACCACTAGAAACCAGGAGGAACCAAGATATCCTTCATCACAGAAATGAAGAGACTGCAATATATGCAGTTTCCTACACAAGATATACTTCACTTATCAGTAAAAATGAGACTTCAACATTCTAAAGGGGTCACGAGGAAAGATTTAACGGACTCAAACCCTCAGAGTCGTCTGATTATATTTTGCCAGCCAAAGCAGTTTTGTGTGTTGATCCTTTCAACTTTTGATAGAGCCATTTCTGCATTGCTTTAACTTGCCGAACCCATCTAACCTGAGGCAGCTGATTTGCAAAGAGAATCCTAATCTTTTTGTTTTGCCACCTCGCAATGTGTCATTTTCTCTAGCTCTGTTAGCAGTAAGGCCCAAACTGACCCTCAGCGAACAATTACAAAGTAAAACTCAAGGAAAGACAGCTTGTTAGTTAATTGAATAATTAGAAAATTTTCTTATTTGTCTATATCTATTTCTCAATCATCCTGTCTATTGATCATCTATCACTTATCACTTATCAATGATCTATCTATATATATACACATATATGCATATATGTCTTTAATAGTGTATGTACACAAAAAATATATACATATATTTTAGATATAAAGGTAATTATTGTGTGACATTTATGGATTTTAAATAAGCTTAACTAGGAAGGAAAACATAATTTTATATCAGACTATGTATTGATTTCAGTGCTGCAGCAGAGAACCTACATAACAGCTAAAATCTACACGTATCTCTGAACGGTTTCTCTTGGGTAATACAAGTCATGTTGTCCAAAGCTTACTCTGACTTGCAATTTCTGATCGTTAATTAACAAATTAATTAAATATGGACTGGATATAAAAATTATTCCCCCATGTTGAAGTAAAATGTGGTGCTATTTTCACTCTAGATCCCACTGCAAGATCAGTCTGAAGCTAGATCTCACTCAAAATCCATCCTTGCTTATTTCCACCTCTTCTTCCTTCCTATTTCACTTTCTTCACTCCTTTACTTGTTCCTCGTTTAAGTATTCCTCATTCAATCACAGGTATATGAATCTCAATTCAAGCTATTCTTTGAAGAAATTCACCTAAAAGAGTCATTATTAGGAGAGGTCCTAAGGAAGAGACACTTACAATGAGATTTCAGAACTGGAGCATCCTCTAGTTGGCTGACAATTGGGATATCATTACTCATGGAAGGAGCAGTACTAATAACTTCAAGCATGCAGTTGCAATACAATTGCCAAGGTTTTCAGCTGTGGTGACCAGAGAGGGGATACAGGCCAAAGGCTACAATGGCTTATGCAAAATTCCGGTATTCAACAGATACAGTGGAGATGGTAATTATAGACTGTGGAATCACAGGGTTGTTGCAAATCACCATTAATATGTTAGAGAGAAAAGAAGTACAGATTCCATTCAATTAATCACCAATTTAAAGCAAAGTGTTAAAGTCAGAGGACCTCATTGGCAGTGTTTAAAGTGACCCTCAATCCTGCACTCAAAGGCTGATGATGCAGAAAATCAAGCCCAGGATGTGATCCTAACAGGAGCACAAGCGCAGGGAAGGCTAAACACTCAGTAAAGATGAACCTTCTATGCCAACGTCAGGGTCCTTATGGGGAATATGTGGTACCTTGACTCTAGATTGGGAGATCTGGGTAGGTGCATGTGCACTTGAAAACTTTGAACTCTGAAGCCTCTGGACTTGCAAAAATGACTCTGTCCTCTTGTTAAAAGACAGTATCCTTCTCCCATGCTTGAAGACTACATGGTGGCTTTAAATGATGCAAATGATTCATATGACAGCACCCTCTCTCCTCCTGCCAATTATAGCAACAGCTAAGTTTAATTCCCAGGGATCTAACTAGGGAGAAGCTGGGCCTATCAGGAGTAGAATGAAATTATATATGCAGAAGGAGCTGCTCAGCCTGACTAACACATATTGGTAGAAACAAAAAAAATGTGCCTAGTAATGAATCTCGAGGAATCCAGACTAAGGGGAGAGGAATATAAAGCTGGAAAAGATGAACTTTCTCAAAGTGCAGCACTCAAGGTAAACTTTCTCAAAATGGAGAACTCCCTTTTAGAGACCAAGCAAGTTCACCGTATCCAGCTTTATACTCCTTCCTCTGTAGTCCAACTTCCTCATGAGCCACTCCTAGGCATGTTCTCTTCATTTCTGCCAGTATCAGTTTGTCAGGTTGAGCAGCTCTTAATGGGTACAATGTACACTATTTGGATGATGGTTATGCTAAAAGTCCAGACCTCACTACTACACACTATATTCATGTAATGGAACAACAGTTGTACCCTCTAAATTGAAAGAAAGAAGAAGAGAAAGAGAGAAAGAGAGAAAGAGAGAAAGAGAGAAAGAAAGAAAGAAAGAAAGAAAGAAAGAAAGCAAGAAAGCAAGAAAGCAAGAAAGAAAGAAAGAAAGAAAGAAAGAAAGAAAGAAAGAAAGAAAGAAAGAAAGAAAGAGAAAGAAAGAAAGAAAGAAAGGAAGGAAGGAAGGAAGGAAGGAAGGAAGGAAGGAAGGAAGGAAGGAAGAGAGAGAGAGAAAAGAGAGGAGACAGAAAAGAAAGAAAAAGAAAAAAGAAAGAAAAGAAAGAAAGGAAGGAAAGAAGGAAAGAAAGAAAAAGAGAAAGAAAGAAAGGGAGAGAGAGTGCTGGGTTAGGACTTGGAAGTTTCACAAATAATATAATCCACCTTAAATAAAGTAGAGCTGTAAGGTGTGTGACAGGGGGAGATGGAAGAAGGAATATAAGGTTCAGAGAATTGATAATGCTAGAAATTATCTACTATGTGAGACTAGCAAACTCACCAAATGAAAATGTTCCTTAGGAAACCCAGAGCACATTCCATTGTTCAAGGTGACGAGATATGGTCAACAGGTGCTATCTCCTGTGGGATTGAGTTGACAGAGTAAATAAGAAACAATGGCAAATCTCAGGTGAAATGGCAGGAAAAATTGACACTGTCAAGGACTTCAGGGATGGTGATCCTCCTTGTACACCTATCTGGCTCCTGCAAAACGTAGATGCAACATTGAAGGTGACAGTGGATGACCACAAACTTAAGAACACAGCAGCTCCAATTTCAGCTGTTGTACCAGATGTGACATTTCTTACTGAAAGATACTGCTACAGCATTTGGTAGATGGTACACAGGTTTTGGTCTGACATTCTTCCCTTCTCCTTCAAGAGAGGACAGAAAAGAGTTTGCAATCACTTGATTGGAATGGCAGTATGTATTTGCATGTTGCCCCAATGTTATGCTATTTCTCTGTCTCTGTGTCACAATATAGACAGTAAAAAATTGAAATCTGAATATGGAGCAGACTTTCATCGTTGTTCTACCAAATTGATTCCAGTAAGTTAATCAGACCTCCAGCCTGTGGATACTTTTGTGAGACAAAGGCATTCTGGAAGATAATAGATAACCCTCACAAAGTTTCAAAGGTTTGCCATATTGGTGAATATTTTAGCAGTCCAGTATTCCTAGGCATATCAGGACAGCTTCTCTAAAAATGTACCAGTTATTCAATGTTACCACTAAAACACGACCACAATATGTGGCCAGTGCCCACAGTTTAGAGGCAGAATAATTTACACTTGTGAGTACTCTTAGATCCTTTTATTGAGTAATATGAATGTCTGTTCATTTTAAGTGGGGTTCAAGGCAAGTACAAGAAGAATGACACTTTGTCCATAAAAGCTATTGTATACCGTTGTAATAGTAGAAATATCTATGAGAGAAACAACATTTCATGTGGAGTCTCCAGCAAGGCACAAAAGAAGAGTTTTAGTGCAAAGCTACAGGATTCTGTTCCCATTTCTAACAGCAAACTGTACACCATTCAAAAGCAGCCCTTATCATGTTAGTGGGACTTGGCAATAAATGACTACCTACCCATCAGTTGCAAATGACCTCGCCACCCAAGCTGCCCATCATGAACTGTTTGCTTTCAAATTCACTACATAATTGGGTTATCAAGTAGACATAGCAGCATCCATTAGAAGATGAAGGTCATACATCTGGTATTGGTCATATGTAAACTAAAAACTGCATACATAGGTAGTTCATACGTTCATGTCAATCCCCTCTGTTGCACCAGCATCATTACTCTGTGTGTGTATATATATATACACACACACACATACATATGTATATATACACACATATACATATATATTCATAGATGTATTTATAAAATATTATAAGTAATATAATGAAAATATTATTTATATGAGCTGAGAGTTGAATAAAGTATGAGACTTGATTCAGGCATGAATTACCTTGGTATGTTGGTTCAGATTGAAATGGTCTAAAGACATGTTTAGACACGAACTTAAAAGCCACTAAACACAGATTCCTCTCCAGTGAACAGAGCTTTTGGCACTGCACCTGGCCATCTAGTTGATTTGGAGATAAGGTAGCCTAGTTTAAAGACATACATGAATGTATGTGCATTTACAAATAGCTTGACATTTGTGCATTTACAAATGGTTTGTCTGGTGTCTTGAAGAAGCAAAGTTTAACAATCATGGGAACAGAAGTTTGAGGAATAAATACATAGACAGGTCTATGGAATAATATACAAATTGTAGGTGTCTTTTTGCTGGACAGTAACATGTGCCAGAAAGCATTCACTGCAGAATAGTTACTAATAAAACAAATGGACAGAATTATTGTGTCGAGATATATGAGCCTCAAGGTTTATGAATCTTGTTCCTCAGCGACCTCACAGCTTGTGCAACGGTGAACTCATGACTAAAGTAGGCAGGTGGCAGAGGTCAAGTCTACGCCAATACCCACCTACATGGGCTCTTTGTCACCAATTGCTGTTTCTAAATGTCCAGACTGTCTGCAGAGTATAAAGAAACTGACTCCCACCATAACCCACACACTTGCAGAGACTTACAAGGCACTTGTTGCAAGTTGATTACATCAGAATCATTCCAAAGTTTACTCAAAGCTACATTTGATAGCTTCTTCCTCTTTCGCCAGTTCCTTACCTCATTCCTTAATCAATTTCTCCTAAGAACACTTCTTTAATAAATCAAATAGACATAAGTCTCCATCTCAGGCTCTGCTTCTAGGGCATCTAACCTAAGACAAGCATACTTTCCAGAGATTATGATTAAAACCTGGCAATTCAATATGTAGACAGATGTTTGAATTGTTTGCTTGGTTGACTAACTAAAATCTCTACTTAACTGTGGCCTCCTGTGCATGCACTTGAAAGACAGAAATTACTTGCTGAGAAGAGAAGAAAGAATCTAAAGGTTTAAAGAATAGTAATGCAACCTAATCCTTAAATGTATCTCTTAACTAGATCCAGGAGGTGCTATTTTAACCTTAAGATTGACAAGCTTATTGGTGAGCAGAGTGACAGCATCATTGAAATGTGCCACCATGTTTGTTCTCTTCAAGTAAAATATGTGGCAGTTGAAACAAGCTTTCTGATTTAAGTAGGGATATGGGATTTTTGAGTTGCTGAGGCCAACTGACAGTAGTTAACCTTCAGAGGCAAGGTAAGCATGGGGTATTTTGATTGACCGCTGCTGGGATCTTTGTTGGTGAATAGTATACTATTAGGTTCCTAGTTTGGAAATAGGTGAGCAACACACAAAATAGCACTTGATCTATTTATCTAGGAAAACAACTCTAGAACAGCTTTGAGTTTCCCCGATAATTACAACTCTCACTCATTTTCTGTACCCAATTCAATGATCAGACTCAGAGTCACTTGAACCAAGAATACACCAGGAATCTTTGAGGAAATGTCTTCCCAAAACATTAAAGTGAAGCACTAACTTCTTAACAGATGACATGCATTCAGGATATTCCTGAAAATAGCAATTCATCGAGGAAAGAAGATATCCAGAGACAATGGAGATTACTGCAGAAAGACCATTAGTTAAATCTAATCTTCTGGAGCACAAAACACCATAGTAGTTGAATGCTTAGGGTGTAGATTTGTGGCGTTCAAGTTAAAAGTAGAGTTTTGAACATAAATAGGTGACATGTTGGGACAATTGGAAACCAAACATTATGTCAAGATTAATTTCTCATTTCCTAACTGTGTGGTTAAAGCAAATATAGCATTCACCCTGTTGATATTCCACATTTACTCATTGAACGTAGAAGGGAGGGAAAGTGGAGAGCACTCCAAATATAACTCATCTTACCAATATTATTCACCTTATAACATATTACCCAGAGATAATTCATAGCTAGATTTGCAGAACTAGTTTGTGTATACTCTAGAAATTACCAGGGGTTTGGCTTCTTTGTTTGACATATAGTCACTTGATACCAGTTGTTCTCATCAACTATTTTGATAATGAAAAATTCTAAATAAGCAAATTAAAAAGTCATAGAGGAGGACCCTGAGAGTGGCTGTACATTTTTGAGAAATGAATCTTAGTTTGTCACTAAGTCACAGAAAGAACTGCGTGACCAACATAGAACACAAGGTAACCATTTGAATGGAGTTGCCTTTTATGAACCTGTTATTATCTTATTCATTAAGCTATAAAATAATACATTACTAGCATTATTTAATTACTAAATTGAAGTAATGAATATGAAGCAAAGTCAGTCCCCTAAGGTAAAATTAAGTTAAACAAACATGCAGTTCACCATTTTTATATGCTTAACTCCTGCTAGCCTGTCCTGGCTCCCAAAGCTCACTTGTTTAGTTCCTTGGACATATTTTTATGGTCGTTTAACTGAAAAAAAACTTTAAAAAAGAAATCTGGCTACAAGTTCAAGATGATTTTGCACAGTTTGTTAACATAGGCAGAAGAGATCTGTTAGACATAATAATTATGCTGGTGTCTGGGGAGTGAAGACAGTAGGAGAGATAAATTGTATTTTTTATTGATAAACTTAGTTTTGTGTCCTCATTATCTGGAAGAAAAGGTAAGCTGAGGTTAAGATTCACTAGTTAATAGGAAAATCTGTAACTGGTCAGCAGTTTCAGATTTTTAACAAAAGCTATTAGTGAGTTAGTTAGAAGGAGATTTTTCAGAAAAAAAAGGCAAAGGTAAATCAAATTTGATAATAACTTTGATCAAATGTGAATGTTTAACCAAGGCTTCTTATTGTACTAAGTCTTTCAAAACTTAGGTTGGCAAGAAAATTTGCTGTTACTGTCAGACACTCTTTTTTCCTATCTCTAATGCTTTTGAAATAGATGTATAGACATTTTCCTTGTTGGCATAGACTCAGCAACAGTATTTTTCTTTTGGTAATACCAATCTGGTTAGACTTTCTGAGTTTCCAATATGGCTGACTGCCAAGGAAAACTATCATGGTATCACATGTCCAGTGTACCAATAGCTAATAGAGGTCAGTTGATTCAATTGCATCTTGTCATTTATGGTAGGTAAAGCAGACACCAATTATATTGTGTTACAATTCGATGTTGTCTTTTCTGTTCACCATACCTCTGCCTACAATCTCATTTATTAATTTAGCAAAATATAATATTTACCACACATTTCATGCATACCGTTGATTTTGCCTGAAGTATTTATTTTGTGGTAGAGGAGTATGAAAAAAAAATAATTTCTTTGTGATTTGCTGATCTTAGCATATACCATATCATCTACAAGAAGCTCAGTTTATGTAACAGGAAGAAATAGATACCTTATAAATTTGAGGTCAGATGCTACATGATATGGCACATGTTCTAAATCAAGAAGTAATATGTCATTGTTTCTCTGACAATCAGAATGTATGGCTCATACCCTGAAATATATCTAATGAAATATAATTTTTATCTTATATTTGTATCATTTTAGTGTCTACTAGATTGGAAGTTTCAGTTTCCTCAGAAGGAATAATTCCACCAAGAGAATACCAAATCATTTCTTCGAGAATAGGTTCGGATTCACCTTTGAACGTCTTGGGTCACTGAACAAATAAATCCCTCTCTCTCTATCCTCAGTCACTAAGGACTTTCCATTCTAATATGTTACTTAGGCAACATTCGTGGCTATGCAGCAGCCACCTTGGTTCTTTTGGATTTCCTGGAAAATCTGCAAGTGACTTAATAGCATATAACAAATGCTTTTCCTAATGAAACTAACTAGATAGATGTATCATAATGATTGCCATGATTGTGTGTTCTGTAAGTTTTATGTGAAACCTAGAATTTCCGGGATACTTCTTTCACTCTTGTATCCACTGAAAGTAGAAATTAAAGGAGATCTAAAGTGACATCATGGAGGTCAGTAAGACAACACGAAGGTGAAAAATAGTGTATTACACTATGAGACAAGGATGCTGAGATGTTTATTGAAGGCATTAGTTCCTTGACTTTATTTTACATATATGTTTCTGATTTTTCAGAATTATACAATGCTTAGTCAATTAAGAGAACTTTACCTTTGTTGTTTTTATGACTTCATTGTCATTGTTACTGCTTTGTGTCAGTTTAGGTGAGTTCTGTTGGCATTCTAAGAGGGGGACAGTATTGAACTGCTTTCAGAATAGTTGGCTGGCCAACATTTATATACAATTTTTCTCTCTTAGGGGAAAGTTTTCAACTTAGGAGATCACATAATTATCAAAAGTAGAAAGCAGAACCTCTTGTTTTAGGTAGCACATAGCTATGGCTCAGGCATACGATATAATATTCTTCAATTAGGAACATGTTCATAGAACTTTGATTCAGAAACTGGCATCATATAGAAACAAGTTTATTACTGATTATATTCTGATGAAGATAGACAGTAGCAGTAGTGTCATATTCAGGGTCCACTCTTAGTGATGTGATCTATGACATCAATACTCTGAAGGGTCACTGAAGACACTCCACTGTAACAGCCCTGAGATGCAATTTAGGCAGCATTCATGGCTGTGCAGCAGCCAGACGTGGTTCATTTAATTTTCCTGGAAAATCTGCAAGTGACTCAATATCATTTAACAAATGTTTTCCCTAAGGAAACTAACCAGTATGAATGTTAAAAAATTATTTTAAATTCAGAAATCATAGCATCACACTCTTATGTTCCATAGCATATATTGTATCATTCTTAAAATCTCATTATTATACTGTTTTGCTACTTCCTGTCTGTATCTCTTGTCTTCCCAGCTAGAATATAAATTTCACAAAGGCACTGACCATAACAACTCTAATAAAATTAATTAAATTAAAATATTTTCTAAATATTTGTTAATTTCTTAATAAATAATAAATAAATAAATATTATAATATTATAAATAAATAAATAAATAAATATTATATTATATAAATGACTTTTCCTATAAAGAACAGGTGAAACTCCTTGACATTGCTGAATTATGAGGAACAAAACCACAAGATGCACAAAGATTATGTAGACTCATACAATAAACACTTCCAAGATAAAGCTGAAGGCTAACATATGTGGGCATAATAGAAGGAATACAAGACAAATGGATGTGCACATGACTGTTTTCTGCTGATGCTTGCTGCATTTTCCTGTTTCATGTACCCTGTATCCACTTGATTTTATTTAGTGGTGCATCATATTAGTGAATTGGGAAAATAACATGTGAATTAATGCAAATTTTACTTTATTCTGATGCTTCTTATATTTACCAGTCACATTCAAACTTACTGAAAAAAATATAAGTCTCAACTACCTAATTATTAGAAAATAATGTATAAAGCATATGGCAACTGAATTTAATAAATTAAAAGTCTTAAAATACCCTAAGAAAGAATAAATTTTCAATTACTTAAATGACTTTCACAAATGAAATGTCTTCTATGTTTCAGACATTTTTGTGAGACATTTCTTGTATATTATTAGTAATCCATAAAATAAGCATGCATATTAATTTACTCTAATTATCAACAGAAGCCATTTGCAAAATTGAAGTTTACTCATCCTTCAAATTTCTCAGCAGCAGATTCTCAAGCATCAGAAACTAAAAGGTAGGACATACTGGGAAGTGATTTCAGAAATTTGCTTTAGATTCAGGTATTGCGGAGCTGCAATGTCCTTACATATCCTTTATTCTGAGACAGCAACATTTTAGGATCTGATCATTTGAAGAAAATAAACATATATATTCAAGTCTAAGTATCAATCAGCTAAATTAAAGGCACAGCATAATCTTTATATATGCAAAAAGTTACCGGATACCTACATACCATTTAATTTAGTTTATATAGGATTTGAATTTTAAAAATCTGCAATAACATCCCCTGGAACTTATAGATCAACCCGTCAATGATTTTATTGCTACTTTCATTTCCCTGTTATATGTTCTGAAATATAAAATGCTGTGTTTCCTGAAACATGAAAAGTAATATTTTCTGAAAATATAAAATTCTGTATTTTCTGAAGTATTAAAAATGTATGTCTTCTGCTTTCCTTTCATGAACTCAGACTGTTTTACATCCACACTCTAAACATGTAATTTCATTAACGCTATAAAGTCAACAGCAGAAAAGTAAAATTAGTTTTTTTCTCCCATAAAATTGCATCTATGGATAGAAATAAGGCCATAAAAGTCAAACAAGACCTCAGTGTTGTGGAACTCCAGAAAATAATTTCCCATATAATGTGGGGTTAAGGAAGGGCTTGTTTTGAGCATCATGACCCATAGGCTTTGCAACAGGAAAGCACTTAGTTTGAAACCCCTCCAGCTTTTATTATTGGTGAGATCAGAACAATATGTTATATCTCTCAAAATGTTGCTGTCCTCGTCTGTTAAAGCTAGCAATTAGTCATTTAATTCTACTGATTTTCACGTTAGTTTCGATGTGCCCGGTGTTACACACACTTCCAGTTTCTTTCTTATTGTTTCTTGCTCCCAGTTTTTACTCCATTAGCTTGTACTACCAAATATTCCTTGGCTATTTTTCTAACAAATGTATGTTTCATTCTAAAACATAAGAGCATTGTCATATTTTTCTATCAAATGAATTACTTGCTTTAGCAAAAGGCACTTTTAAATTTCACATAGGCAGAAATTCAACAGAAGTAAAACTGAGACTAATGAGACTGTGTAAGCTATACTAACACAGAACTTCATGTGCTTTTTCTATTGAAGGAAGGAGTGTTTGACCTTCCTTTCATATCAGAATAACCTGAGAAACATTAAGAATATTGTGATCTGCCGGGCGCGGTGGCTCAAGCCTGTAATCCCAGCACTTTGGGAGGCCGAGACAAGCGAATCACGAGGTCAGGAGATCGAGACCATCCTGGCTAACATGGTGAAACCCCGTCTCTACTAAAAAAAATACAAAAAAAACTAGCTGGGCGTGGTGGCAGGTGCCTGTAATCCCAGCTACTCGGGAGGCTGAGGCAGGAGAATGGCGTGAACCCGGGAGGCGGAGCTTGCAGTGAGCTGAGATCCGGCCATTGCACTCCAGCCTGGGCGACAGAGCGAGACTCCGTCTCAAAAAAAAAAAAAAAAAAAAAGAATATTGTGATCTGACCACACTAATGGCAATTCCAATTTGATTGGTTGGAATAGAGCCTAAGAATTGCTATATTTTGAAGCTTAGCATTTGATTCAAATAGGCAACAGATTTGAGAATTGCTAAAGCAATTAATAAAGCATGAAAACAGTTCTTAATTACTGAAATTTTGTTGATACTAAGGGATTCTTGTTGAATTGTGGTAGGCAAATTTCTAAAATGACTCCTGTGATGGTTAACATTGAGTGTCAACTTGATTGAATTTAGGCATGTAAAGTATCGTTCCTGGGTGTGTCTGTGAGGGTGTTGCCAAAGGAGATTAATATTTGAGTCGGTGGACTGGGAGAGGCAGACCCACCCTGAATCTGGGTGGGCACCATCTAATCAGCTGTCTGCATGAACAGAATAAAGCAGGCAGAGGAAGGTGGAAGGAGCTGACTTGCTGAGTCTTGCAGCCTTCATCCTTTCCCATACTGAATGCTTCCTGCCCTTGAACATCAGACTCCAAGTTCTTCAGCTTTTGGACACTTGGATTTAACACCAGTGGTTTGCCAGGGGCTCTCGGGCCTTTGGCCACAGAATGAAGGCTGTACTGTTGGCTTCCCTACTTTTGAAGTTTTGGGACTTGGACTGGCTTCCTTGCTTCTCAGCCTGCAGAGAGCCTATTGTGGGACTTCACCTTGTGATCATGTGAGTCAATATTCCTTAGTAAACTCCCTTCATATGTACTTCTGTCCTATTCTGTTCCTCTAGGGAATCCTGACTAATACAACTTTCAAGACTCCTGCACCTCGTGCACACTCCCTGTATAATTCCTTTCACTTGAGTGTGGGGAGAATACTTGTATATGATTGGATTTTCTCTCCTTCAATTAGGTTACACTATATGAGCTTCCAATTTAGCAGATTTGATGGAAACATTTGAAGCAAATGAGATTCTCTTGCTAGCTTTGAAGAAGCAAGCTGCTGCTATGTTTGAGGATGGGCTTGTGGTTAGTATCTAAAGGTAATTTCTAGGAGCTGAGAACAGACCTTCACCAAAATCCTACAAGAAAATAGAATGTTCATCCTATAACTGCAAGGAACTAAATTCAGCAAACACATCAAATAAACTTGAAAAAAAGACTCGTTGTCTCTGATGGGACCAGAGACCCCACCAACAAATTAATTTCTGCCCAGTAAGACCCTGAGCAGAAGGTCCATTTAATTCCTACCTGGATTCTTAGCTCATGACAATTCTGGGGTAAGAAATGTATGCTGTTTAAGTTGCTAAGTTTATGCCAAATTGTTAAGCAGTATGAAACTAATACATAAGTTTCATGAATTTTTAATGATCGCCATTCTAACTGGCGTGAGATGGTATCTCATTGTGGTTTTGATTTGCATTTCTCTAATGACCAGTGATGATGACCTTTTTTTCATATGTTTGTTGGCCACATAAATGTCTTCTTTTGAGAAGTATCTGTTCATATCCTGAGCCCATCTTTTGATGGGATTGTTTGTTTTCTTCCCGTAAATTTGTTTAAGTTCCTTAGAGATTCTGGATATTAGCCCTTTGTCATCTGGATAGATTGCAAAAATTTTCTCCCATTCTGTAGTTTCCCTGTTCACTCTGATGATAGTTTCTTTTGCTATGCAGAAGCGCTTTAGTTTAAATAGGTCCCATTTGTCAATTTTGGCTTTTGTTGCCACTGCTTTTGGAGAAATAGGAATGCTTTTACACTGTTGGTGGGAGTGTAAATTAGTTCAACCATTGTGGAAGACAGTGTGGCAAATCCTCAAGGATCTAGAACCAGAAATTCCATTTGACCCAGCAATCCCATTACTGGGTGTATTCCCAAAGGATTATAAATAATTCTAATATAAAGACACATGCACACATATGTTTATTGAAGCACTGTTCACAATAGCAAAGACTTGGAACCAACCCAAATGCCCATCAATGATAGACTGGATAAAGTAAATGTGGCACATATATACCATGGAATACTATGGAGCCATAAAAAAGGATCAGCTCATGGCCTTTGCAGGGACATGGATGAAGCTGGAAACCATCATTCTCAGCAAACTAACACAAGAACAGAAAACCAAACACTGCATGTTCTCACTCGTAAGTGGGATTTGAACAATGAGAACATGTGGACAGAGGGAGGGAAACGTCACCTACTGGGGCCTGTCAGGGGGTGGGGGGACTAGGGGAGGGATAGCATTAGGAGAAATACCTAATGTAGATGATGGGTTGATGGGTGCAGCAAACCACCATGGCACATGTATACCTATGTAACAAACCTGCACCTTCTGCACATGTATCCCAGAACTTAAAGTATAATAGTAATAAAAAAACTAATATGTAAGTCAACAAATAACTATGTTTGAATTGTAATGACATGCAAGTAATTTTGCGTCATTATTTTATTCTGACTGAGATCATTATCTGATAAATCTTTTATTTTTACTTTTCATTCAACTCCTTATTTTTCAGTACTTACTCATCAAAACATGACGATAAAGAAAAGGTGATGAGAGAAGTTATGATGAAGAAGATTAGTAGGTAGTTTCAATTCAATTATAATGAAGACATCCAAGAGATGGAGACTTTTTTTAATCTGGCATAAGTACAAAAGATTTTGAAGTTTACAAGGGAGAGGAAAAGTGCTTGTTAAGAACTTCAGTCATACAGAGACAATTTTCTTCTAAGCAATCTCTATTTGCACTAGAATATTGTAATAAGTAAGATGATTACATGGAAACAAATCCAAGCAAGCACTGCTTGGCAACAGTTATCACTAGACTGTGGATTTGACATATGCTTAACGTGTTGTATTGAAACAAGCAGAAATATTTGAGGACAGAGCTCTGAAATCCTACCTGTTTCTCAATATGCTTTGTGAATTTGAATATGTGTGAATGTGAGTATTTTACTAAAAATCAAATCACTTTATTCCATTATGAGAATGTCCTTGACTTTGCATTATTAGAGACTAATATGTGTAAGAACCGGGATGATCCACTTCCGCACTCTTCTATAAGTAATGTACGCCAGAAGCATGCATAATATATCTCATTTTTTTAAAATGGCATTGATGTCAGAAATGTTTTATTTTGTTGTTGTTTTCCTCCTAAGAGTTTACAAATAATAGCATTTGATGACCTAATGGTCAGTCGCAGCTTATTAAGACTACAAATAGTCACTCCTCTACCACCCTAATAATCTCCCTGCATTATTCTAATGTCTCCAAATGCTATGAAGTAATGAAAGCCCCAAATAGAGTAAGGTGAACACTCTATATTTTCGTTATTATTCTCATTACTTACATTTCCTCCTCCTATTTCATGAGATCAAAATATTATTGTGGTAAAATAGTTTTGCTTATGTGTTCATATTAGAATTGTCCTCTGCTTAGCATATAACACAGTAAATGCATAACTTCACACAACCTTTATTCTCCAAACTTGATTCCACTTGAAATATTTTATAAGCATACATTTTTTATATAGTTTTGTCAAACATGTCCTTAATATAATTCGCACTTTTAAATCTACGACTCATAAGGTTTGTTTACTAAGTTCCCCTCTACCTTGCTTTTACTTTTCGTCAAGCACCCTTTCTCTTCCAGATGACAATATCTTCTTCTAATTTGTGCTGGTTAATCTGCTCATTAAGGCCAGGGTTATCCATGACACTGTGTGGCTTGCTTCTCTCATTGGCTTTCTCAGGTTGACTCCACTGATTCCAAAATCTTTCTCTTCCTGAAGCTACTCTCTCATTTTGCTAGAGCAAACTCAGTTCTCATGAGAAGACACTGGGAACAATGTTGTTTGAAGCTGTGCATGGAAGCAAAAATCTTTATTCCACTCATATTGAATTAATATTCAAGATTATCAATTCTAGTGGAAAATATTTATTCTTCAAAAATTTGAAGACATTATTACATTGTTTTTCAATATCCAGTGTTTCAATAGAAACATCTTCTGCCATGTTTATTATTAATTTTTGGTTCACATCCTTTCATTACTGGTGGTGGAAGAGGTGCTCTCTGCAGTCTTGATAATAACCTTATTATTATATCATGATGCTTACAATGGGTTTTTTAAAATTACACCAAACAAATTAATTTTCAAAGTCTCATTTTTCTCAGATGATGATGATGATGATGATGATGATTATTATTATTATTATTATTATTATTTGAGACACAGTCTTGCTCTGTTCCCTAGTCTGGACTGCATGGCACAATCTCAGCTCACTACAACCTCCAGCTCCTGGGTTCAAATGAATTCATTCTCATGTCTTAGCCTCCCCAGTAGCTGAAATTATAGGCATGCACCATCATGTCTGGCTAATTTTTGTATTTTTAGTAGAAACGGGGTTTCACCATGTTGGCCAGGCTGACCTCAAACTCCTGGCCTCAAGCGATCCACCTGCCTCAGCATCCCAAAGTGCTGGGATTACAGGCAGGAGCCACTGCGCTTAGCCTCAGATTACTCTTATATCAAGGCATCTAATTCTGATGTATGTATGATTTTCTTAATATATACTAAGTATAGTAATTGAAGTTTCATATGTTTTGGTTCTTTCAATTATTAACTGGTTTTACCTAGTTTATTTAATTTCATGTTAATGCATCTTGTTTATTCAATCAGAAAAATACACTAAACAGGTATGTTAGCTTTGAATACAAGTTTGATGCTTCTTGACTGTAAGTCTTTTTTTTTTTTTTTTTTTTTTCATTATGTGAAAGCAGAAAGCCTTAATGCTATATAGCCTTAATGCTAGGGACAAATGAAAAATGTGGCTATTACTTTTTTCCTGTATTTATGTTTTCTGCATGTCAATGACAGTACATTAGATTTCTTGTTTGCATTAATTATGTCATCAAGCATAAGCCTGCACTTTCACTGAATCTGAAGCTTCACATGCCTTTTCTGTTTTCTGCCTCCTTCTCTGTTTTCTGCCTTCCTCAACTTAAGGAAAATTTTGGTGTTTTGTAGGGTATTTTTTCCCCCAAATCTTTCACCTGTTGATTTTCATCTCCACTTTCTTTGTCATTGTGGAGTTCTAATATGCCATTTTTAACTAGAAATATAGAAAACAAAAAAAATTTCAAAGTAGATGAACAAATCAAGTACCATAATTAACACTTTTACTGTTTTATTACTTTTAAACTTAAAATTTTATTTTTATTTTTAAATTATTTTAAATAAAGTTCTATTTGTAAATTACAACCCTTTTTGTGAAATACTCTCCTTTATTTTTAATTCGTTACTCCTATTGTTTTTATCAACCTATATTTATTTTCTGTGAAATCATAATAATTGTATATTAATTTTATATGATTCACTCTGAAAATAATTGGCAATGCTACATTATTGTGTCTTATTTAAAAAAACGTAATCTATAATGTAATACATTAGATACTAATGGTGAGAAGATGAATTTGATACAGTATTTGGTTTTATGTCTTCATATTCAATATTTTAAATGTCCAAAATGTTTTTTAAAAGCATGGATTATATGGACTATGTCTTTTTTAGTAATTGCAAATATTGAATAAGGTTTCAATAAATATCTACCAAATGAGTGACACTAGAGATGCTCAGCTATGAAAATAACACACACACACACACATACACACACAGAGAAAGAGAGAGAGAGACAGAGAAACGGTGGGAATAACTTTTAATATTACAATAAATACAGACAAGCCTTGACCTCTAAATGTATAAAATATTCCATTGGTAAATAGAACAATTAGAAAAATAAAGTTCTGGCCCAAGAAGAAGGACAAACAGAAGAGTGATAAAAATAATATTAATCCCATAAACTTATATGGCTGCCATGAGGGGAAAGCTTTTGCCCTGTTCCTTATGAAACCACAAGAAAGAAAATTGGTGGTTTTATTTTATTTAATTAATGATTCCATATGTCTATTATGATTAAGTCACTGATCTAAGTATGTTACAAATATTAATTCATTTAAACTGTATACTATACTTTGAGATAGTTTTTAGCTGCATTTTATATATGAGAAAATGGAGGCACAGAGGTTTAAGATTCTCGTTTGTCAGCATACATCTAAAAGGTATTAGAACCAATACCAGAATTAGAAAATTAGATTCCAGCTTTTGCAAGCTGAACCACTATCCTTCAATGCCTTATAAACTATCTAAACACAGAAATATTGAACTAAAAGGGCACAATAATGTAGACACCGCTTTACTGCTTGTGTGATATACCACGGACATCAGTGTAACTTAACAACATAAGTATCTGTTTTGTTGACTGGTGAATTGGCATGCTGTCTCTGAGTAAACACACTGCGAGGATGGTAATAAAGGGAGATGCAGACACATTTTATTGTGCATTGTTTTAGATTTGTTTCTTTGGTCTTTAGTAGTCTAACCAAATCAAAGATACTAAAGTATCAATAACCACTGTGAAATTATGTCTGAATACATATACTCATATATATGCATATATTAAACATATCCATATAAACATAAATATATAGGTATGTATCACATATTTATTAATGTGATATAGAAATAAAACATGTAGTGAACTAATTTGGAGAAAACAACATATGGACAGAGATTTAACATCAATCTTAATCAAAAAGTGCTAACCTTATACATATATTGACATTTGCCCCTTAATATTTAATTTATGTTCAGAATTGCTTGGTAAAATCATTGAGAATAAGAATCTTTTATTGTATCACATGAACACACTTGCCTATTAGAATTTATAATTTTTTCTAGATCTATGGAAGCAATCAGAGAAGACATGATCCTTTCTAAAGCATATCTCTTCATTCATTTGAAATCTGCCCTTTTTTATTCTTTCAAAGTATTTATAATTGGTTCATCATCTATATGTTCCTTAGTTTAAGAATAATGACTAGCAGCACTATTCACAATAGCAAAGACTTGGAATCAACCCAAATGTCCATCAGTGACAGATTGGATTAAGAAAATGTGGCACATACACACCATGGAATACTATGCAGCCATAAAAAAGGATGAGTTTGTGTCCTTTGTAGGGACATGGTTGCAGCTGGAAACCATCATTCTTAGCAAACTATCACAAGAACAGAAAACCAAACACCGCATGTTCTCACTCATAGGTGGGAACTGAACAATGAGATCACTTGGACTCAGGAAGGGGAACATCACACACTGGGGCCTATCATGGGGAGGGGGGAGGGGGGAGGGATTGCATTGGGAGTTATACCTGATGTAAATGACGAGTTGATGGGTGCAGCACAGCAACATGGCACAAGTATACATATGTAACAAACCTGCACGTTATGCACATGTACCCTACAACTTAAAGTATAATAATAATAAATAAATTTAAAAAAAAAAGAATAATGACTAGACTAGTCTCAATATAAGAGCTACACATATCGCTTTAATGTCTGTTATCAGGAGATATAGTTTGAGGACTTAGCAAAATACTTTGTGGTAGAGTTCATGAATTCACAGCACATTGTCTGGTACTGTTTGAAAACTTTTTGTGTGAGTGCTTTTCATGTATGCACTAGTGTGCATATGAGAGAAAAAAAGAATAATTACATTTAATCATTTTTAAGTTATCACTGTAGAGGAATAGTTTGTAAAAAATTCTGTGGCATTATTGCTTTAAATAGATTTTATGATTCAGGCTTCATCTTTTACCTGTTACGAAATATTTCCATGATTTACTTAATTTCAAATCTTCTTTTAAATTTTAAATTAATTTTAAAGCATTCATCATCATAAAGAATTGTTTTTCAATTTATAATTGAAAAATTTATATCTATCTTAAACCTATTAAATAATGGCATTTACAATACTGTAATTATTGATTGTGTTAGAATAACCGTTTGCTGACTAATTCCTGGCATACAGGAAACAATAAAATTAACTTTACTCTGACTTAATGTACTTGATACTATCAAAATAAAGATAATAAAATAGTATTATATAATTATTATTTAACTTTTTTCTAAACTCTGAAGTGTCTCAAATTTGTAGTTTTGATACTGCCTACTTATTTTCCTGATTAACTAAGGGGAATTAATATTTATTTTGTACTACAAGTGTGTCAGGACCTTCTAAGTGAGGCTAAATTGAATTTGGGCCTGTTCCAGCAATAGTACAAAGTGTAATGTAATGAGGGCATAAGGGTTTGTGGGGAAGTTATAGAAAGATAAAACAAAGAACTTTTTTTTTTTTTTTTTTTTTTTTAGAATCCTCTTGCAGGAAGTTTTAAGTGGCAGGGTAAGAAATCTGGGTTTAGGGAGGTCAGCGGTGAGAAGCTATCAAGAACTTTTTAGAAGGGCAATAATAGGATTAGAACTGTGTTTTAAAAGATAAAACTAAGAGCTGGACAGGGAATGAATTTGGAGCATGAGAAGATTAGAAGAATTAACCTGTCAGGAAACTTTTAGTAGACCAAGGGTGAGTCAGAACAGTGGCAGATAAAAATGACACCTGATCATTGCATAATGCTTCCTAATTTGATTTCTAAGCATTGTATCATTTGATTTGCATTGCACAGCAACCTCACTAAGAAGGAAAGGACAGATTCCAAAAAATACATTGTATTATATTTCTAGAGTCTCAGAGAATAAGTGAATTGTGTGTAAAGAATCGATAAACAGAAGCCTTTCTTTTGAACTTTAGACATTTTCAAAAGAAACAATAAGTAAACAAATATTTAATAAATGTCAAATGATTGACAGTGAGGGAGAGGAATGTCAGTGTTGGCAACCAAAGAAGCTTCTGTGAACTGGGAGAATGCTTACACTGAGAGAGTCACAGGGAGGAGCTCGTTTAGGGGCGGGGGAGGGAGAGAAGATCACAGTTGTCCTTTCTTTGGTTTTCTATTTTGTTTTGTTTATCAAGAACAAAACCAAAAGAATGCATGAGATTTGCCACAGTTAAGACTCTACCTTAAATACTTTAGTCCCAGATTGCTAGATCACAAAATTGTAGAGCTATGTCAAGGGAAGCAAAGGCAAAATGACCAACTACTCATGGCAAAAAGATAATGCCACAACAGAAAAGCTACTTGTACCATGTTTATTTTCATCACCTGATGTGTTTCTCTCTCTCTATCTCTCTCTTTCTACATATATATGTACACACACTTACCCACACAATTTCAGAAAAAGCATTGAAATGAAAAAATAACGGGTATATTACACTCTCTGGGCCCACTGATATGACATACTAAAAGGCAAAACTATAAGATCATGTCAGTGGTTGCCAGAGGTGGTTATACAACCTTATACATGTCTCAAAGCTGTACACCTAAAATAAGTTAATTTTACTATATGTGAATTATACCCAACATGAACCTAATTTTAATGAAAAACAGAATTTACTAAATTTATATTCTTTTTGGGAGGAAAACAAATTAAATTCAGGTATGTATACATAGGATTAATATATAAATATATATATAAAAATTTACTGCGGTTAAATTTCTAAATATATATTTTTATAAATAAACATGTGTGCTTGTGTGTGTGTGTGTATATATATATATTAGAAATTTTACCAAAATTAAATTACCTGTATATCGGCTTTCTATCTTCATGAAATGTAATTGACATTGGTGGCCATCCTTCATTTTAGAAAAATAAACAGTTATGTTTCCCAAGAATCAGCTTGACAAGTTGTCCGAAATTTAAAAACCAAGCAAATTGTTCTGGGCAGAACGTCTAAGAGAAAGTTATTACTATAAAAGACCAATAAGTGACGAGATTAGTTTACTTTCTGATTCATTAATCCAAAAATATTGATTAGCATATATAGGTCAGGAGTTAATACCATATTCTAGGAGCTGGTATCAAAGAAAACACAGCTGGACATTAGTTAAATCAATAAAAACAGATTTTATTCACTTACTACTGACAGTAGGGGAAAGAGCTGCGCTCATTCTGATGTTTGCAGGTAACTGGGCATTTTAAAGAAAGAATGAGGGAAAGAGAGGGTAGGGAGTCCAGCAGAGCCAGGAAGTAAAATTTACAAAGGATTGGTCAGTGTAAACGCAATTAGGCCAGCTTTTCTGCTAGCTGGCCATTATAGAAGAAAGGGTTCTATTGTCCCAAAGAGACTGGGATGCAGAGGCCTGTCCTCCTTGATGATTAATTACATTTCAAATGAATGGCTTTCATGTCCTTAAAAAAGACACTTCTGAGTTATAGGTGATACATACATAGCTCAAAGGGACAGAGAAAGTATTCATAAATGTAAGCTATTTTTGGTAATTGCCCTAAGGGAGGTCGGGGCCTATCTCCTATGTTGGCTATAACAAGTAGTCTACGGCTACAACAAGCAGTCTATCTATTCTCCCGGCAGTGCTGATCATTTCTCAGGTAGGCATTTTAATGGGAAGGTTGGGGTCATCCTAGGGACAGGAATGTATGCTGCTAGAAGTCGTGCTAGAATTTGGTCATCTGTTAGTGCAGAGGTCTGGATTGAATTATTATGAGACTTCTACATTTCTCAGTGGGTACCCCGAAGAAAACAAGACAAAAACCTTGCCTTCATGGGGTTTGCATTCAGATAGGGTAGACTTATGATAAACTAACGGATGAATACAGAATGCAAAACCTGATAGTAAAAGAAAAAAAAATAAGTAACTTAGAGCATCAATTAAACTACCGATGATGCACTAGTAACTGGCATTTACCCTCATAATAAATTTTCAGGGTTTCAGAAACACTGGGAAGTTTTGAACTTTTGTCGGTGATTAATATCAAATTATTACCTTGCTCCAAGGCACAGTAGTAATCTTTCTTTATAAGGATGTTGAAGAAAGTGATAGAAGTCTTCTGTTTACCTTGGGTCTGGGTCAGCAACATCTTACTTTACACATTTACTTGTCATCCCCCAATCCCTTAGGGGTGGATTTTGTAATATTACATGTGAAGCATTGTTCTCAGTGTTCTCTCGTGGAATAGAACATTTTATTCCTAGAAACCAACTTCGAGGTAGATGCCGTTATCATCATCAACTGCATTTGCCAGTGGAGAAAACTGAAGCAGCGCCTTCTAAAGTGACTCCTCATGGAGGTCTTTTAACTCAAAGCTAGCTTGTAGCACCTGTGTCACATTTGATCCTAGGTAGACTGGACCCAGAGTCTTCATATACTTACTCTCTCTCTTTTCTTTATGTCGTTAACAGGAAGGCTATATACCTTTAAGGCACAGTTCACGGTTCACCTGCCTTGGATATGATTATAGAAAAATCAAAGCGCACTGCAGTTTGAGACGTGATCTTCATTCTTCTACTCACAAGAAAAAAATTCTCATGGAAGTGGTTTGCAATACCTCTTGCATGCCACAAAAAGGTAGACTGTTTTTTTTTTTTCTTCTTTTGATAGTAAATATATTGGACTTGTAGCATGGAAAAGGGATTACCTTTATGTTGCTGCATTCCTGAGATGTGGGAGACTTTACTGCAGCCTGTGATGATACAATAACGAATATACTATCTTAGAGTTAATAAAATAATAGCTAGTACTTTTAAAAAGAAAGCATTCTCATTCCAGGCCCAGTGCTAGATTATTTATATACCTCTGCCCCCTGATGTTAAATAAGCAATATTAACACATTTATGTGGAATGGGAGCATCTTTATAACAACCATGTGCATTGCCTAGATAATTACACCAATTTTACAGTGTTGGAAACTAAAACTCATGAGAATTCTGTGCAGTGCCCAAGGGTCCCCAGCTAATGGTCTGTCTGACTTCAAAGTCGGTTCTCTTTTACGCTGCCATCTTGCCCCCTGGCTCACCTCACACTTTTAAAGCATCCTCTGACTTTGCCTTCAACTTGTGACAAGTTTTGACTTCTTTTAGAGTGAACATTTCAAAGGAAAATAAATTGCTTGCACTGTGCCTCTGGGAAGTGACAAACTGTTACACTGAGAATAGCATCAGATATGGAAAAGATACAGGAGGTTCATTTAGGCAGTAACAATGCCTTGGAAAGGAGAAAAGAGTTACTGCTGGAGGTGACAGAAAAGTTGGTAATGAATGTTTTCAGTTCCTAAAAGAGTGCAGAAGAGAATGACTCTTTTTCATAATAAAGTCAAAAATTAAAAATTTATACCTGAAATTGATAACAAAACATTAATGTTGGCACATCAATTAAAATCTATTGAAAAAGTATACTTCATGACCATAAATTTATTTGTAATATGGGAAAGTACATAAAAAAGTATCACAGATTCATTTCAAAATGCAAACTCTATTCATTAGTTTTCATTTACTATTGTATGAGCATATTCACAAGGTGGCAGGCTGAGTAGTAGCCTCAAAGGTACACTGACGTCCTAAATATCAGAATTTGTAAATATTACCATAAATGGGAAGAGTTAATGTTATCTTCCTAATGGGAAAAGATGAGAAAAGTTAAGAATCTTGAGTTGTTTATTCTGGGTTATCAGTATGGGTCCTAAGTGAAATCATGTGTAGTCTAACAAGAGAGAAACAGAGGAAATTTTGGTACAGGTACACACATAAGGGAAAGTGACGTGAAGATAGATGCAGAGATTGCAATGATAGGGCAATAAACCCAGGAAGGCTGGTAGCTACCAGAAGCTAGAAGAGGCGAGGGATGGATTCTCCCTTAGATACTCCAGAAAGAGTACAGTCCTACAATACCTTGATTTTTCAATCTGGCCTCTGGAAATGTGAAAGGATAGATTTCTGTGTTTTTAAGCCATCAATCTGTGATAATTTTTTACAGCAGCCATTGAACTTTCACATAACTTTTGGCAACAGGAAACGAAGTGCTGCTATGACATACACTTAAAAATATGGAGATGGCTTTCACAGTGACAATGGGGAGAGACTGGAAAGATTCTGAGATGCATGATAGCTGTAGGGAATTAATACATGTTGTTAACCAAAAGACATTACGTATCTCAGTACCATGCTGTTTTGGTCACTGTAACCTTGTAGTATAGTTTGAAGTCAGGTAATGTGATGTTTCCAGTTTTTTTTTTCTTTTTGCTTAGGATTATCTTGGCTATTTTGACTTATTGTTGGTTCCATACGAATTTTAAAATAGTTTTTTCTAGTCCTGTGCAACAGGCACATAGACCAATGGAACAAAATAGGGAGCCCAGAAATAAGGCCACACATCTACAATCATCTGACCTTCAACAAAGACGACATACAGAAGCAATGGGGAAAAGACTCCCTATTCTAACAATGCTGCAGGGATAACAGTCTAACTATATGCAGAAGATTAAACGTGGACCCTTTCCGTACACCATACACAAAAGTCAATTCACAATAGATTAAAGAATGACATGTAAAACCCCAAATGATAAAATCCCTACATGACAACCTAGAAAAAAACCTTCTTGGTTATAGGAAGTGGCAAAAATTTCATGACAAAAACACTATAAGCAATTACAACAAAAGCAAAAATTGACAAGTGGGATCTAATTAAACTTAAGAGCTTCTGCACAGTAAAATAAACTATCAACAGAGTAGACAATCTACAGAATAGGAGCAAATATTTGCAAACTATGTATCTGATAAAGTTCTAACATTCAACATATATAAGAAACTTAAATTTACAAGAGAAAGCCAACCCCAGTAAAAAGTGGGCAAAGGACATGAACAAATACTTCTCAAAAGAAGACATACATGGGGCCAACAAGCCTATGAAAGAAAGCTCAGTGTCACTTGGATCATTAGAGAATTACAAATAAAAACTATAATGAGATACCATCTCACACCAGTAAGAATGGCTATTATTTAAAAGTCACAAAAATAATAGATGCTGGTGAGGTTGAAGAGAAAGGGGAACACTTATACACTGTTGGTGGGAGCGTAAATTAGTTCAGTCATTGTGCAAAGGAGTGTGGTGATTCCTAAAAGAGCTACAAGCAGAACTGCATTCAACCCATCAATCCCATTACCTGGTATATACTTAGAAAATATAAAGCATTCTACCATAAAAACAAATGCATACAAATGTTGATTGCAGCACTATTCACAATAGCAAAGACATGGCATCAACCTAAATGTCCATCAATAACAGATTGGACAAAGAAAATATGTTGCATATGCCCCAAGAAATATTATGCAGCCATAAAAACCAATGAGATAATGTCATCTGTGGGAACATGTATGGATCTGGAGGCTATCATCCTTAGCAAACTAATGCAGGAACATAAAACCTAATACCACATGTTTTCACTTATAAATGGGAGCTAAATGATAAGAACACAAAATAGGAAGCAACAGATACTGGGGTTTACTTGAGGATGGAGGGTAGCGGGAAGGAAAGGAGCAGAAAAGATACCTACTGAGTACTAGACTTAATCCCTGGGTGATGAAATAGTATGTTCAACAGTCCCCCATGACACATATGTACGTATGTAACAAACCTTCACATATACTCCCAAACCTAAAATAAAAGTTAAAAAAGAAAGAAGTGTACGGTTATCAACATTCGCTCTAATTACTGCTGTTTTATAAAAGAATATTATAGCTTACGATGAGCTAGCAAAAATTTTGGGACAAAAGCACTCTATATGGGGCAAGTGAATGAATCAAATCATTCATTCATATCAACCACTCTCCTAGTGACTACATAGCATTCAACCACTTTCTTAATACTACATATAACCTAGTCTAACCAATATAATTTGCATACACACTTTTTTTTTTATTAGAATTTTTCAATCATTTCCTTCATCTAAGTTCCTAGGTTGAATATATTCATTATTTTATGTTTTCAAAGGTTTTTGGTATCTACTTCTACATTTTATTTCTTTATTTTTATTTTTTAATTTTGTATTTAGGGTTTATATGTCCAAGTTTGTTACATGGACATATTGCATAATGGTGACGTTTGGAATTCTAGTGAACTTATCACTCAAACAGTGAACATTGTACCCTATAGGCAATTATTTTCACCCTAACCCTACTTGCATCCTCCCATTTAAGAAAGTCTATAATGCTAATATAAAAAAGTCAAAAGATAACAAGTATCAATGAAGATGAGAATAAAGAATGCTTATACCTTGTTGGTGGAAATGCAAATTGGTATAGACATTATGAAAAACAGTATGGAGGTTCATACTAAAATTAAAAATAGAATTACCACATGATCCAGCAATCCCACTCTGGCTATATATCTAAAGTATATAGAACTGATGTCTTAAAGAGATGTCTGCATTCCCATGTTCACGACCATGTTATTCACAATAGCCAAGGTATGGAAACAAACAATCTAAATGTCTGTTGACAGAAAAATGGATAAAGAAAATGTGGTATGTATGTACCATCAACCCAAATGAGAGACTGATACAGGAATCCCAACCTAATGAGGTTTATTAAGATGGAGCTTGAGGATGCGCACCCAGAAAGCCAGAATTACACTAGCCTGTGTCAATTACATGAAACACAGTACTTACATAGTTTCTGTTTTTTAGCAAAGGGATAAGTACAATGCACATTATAGAAGATGGGCAGCAAAGCACATGTTACATGTTTGCAAATTTTATTAATGTCCAGTGATATTACACATAGAACAAATATGTGGTTGAGTGGGTAGGAGGAAAAGATTAATAATTGTGTAGGCATCTTAGGGTCTGGTGGGAGGATAATTGATTTCATTCTACTTGTTCTACATTCAATAAACAAGGTTACAAACAGTATTTGTCAATGAAATATTTAACATACTTCAATTACATAGGTAAGAGGTCAGCTTTTGTTTATAGACCCTGGGGTTACAGCTGTCTATTTATGGGAGATTGCAACATGCAATCTTAGCTACCATAGCTGCCTTTGCACCTCCACACATCCTGGGCCAGAACAGAGATTCAGAACAAGCTGGGGCTGATTGTTAGTTCTATTTCTCTTTTATATGTTTTCACAATACAATGGAATATTATTCAGCCTTCAGAAAGAAGGAAATCTTGCCATTCGTGATAGCATGGTTGAACCTGGAGATCACTAAGCTAAGTGAAATAAGCCAGACACAGAAAAACAAATACTGAATTATCTCCCTTATATGTGGAGTGTAAAAAATTCCAACACATACCAATAGAGAGTAGAAGGGTGGTTATCACAGGTCGGGGAGGACTTGGAAAAAGGGGAGATGCTAGTCAAAGGGCACCAACTTTCAGTTACAAGATGAATAAATTCTGGATACTGAATGTACAGACTGGTGACTTCACAGTACTCTCTGCTGATCCACGGTTTTGCTTTCTGCAGTTTCAGTCACCTGCGGACAACTGTAGTCAGAAAATAGGTGAGTACAGTGCAAAAAAGGATTTTGACAGAGAGAGAGAGAGAGACTACATTCACATAACTTTTATTATAGCATATGTTTATAGTTGTTTTATTTTATGATTATATTGTTTTTAATGTCATAGTCTCCCTAATTTATAAATTAAACTTTATCACACACACATATATATATATGAGAAGAAACTTAGCATAGTTAGGATTCAGTACTATCTCTGGTTTCAGGCATGCACCAAGTGTCTTGGACTATATTGCGAGTGGATAAAGGGGGACTACTATAGTTAACAGCATTGTGTTATACTCTTAATATTTCCTAAGATATCAAATCTCCACATTCTCACAAAGAGAGGTAATGATGTGAGATAATGGATATGCTAATTAGCTCGATTGTGGTAATCATTTCACAGTGTACATGTCTATCAAAATATCATACTGCATACCGTAAATAAACACAGTGTTTATTTGCCAATTATACCTCAATAAAGCTGAGGAAAAAGGAATAAAAAACAGTTTGTATGAATTATTTCCTACAGCAACAAAATAGAATGACCTTTCCTCACATATTCCACCCTAAACAGTGAAAGGGCAGCATTATTCTTTAGATTTCTGCCAATCTGCAGACAATATGATTTTGTAATGAATTAAGCTTATTAGAAATGGGACTGAAATCATTTTAAATGCTTGACATTTTCGTTTCTTCTCAAGTAGACTGTCTATCATATCTTTAGACACATTGGAAAAAGAAGTGTGTAATGATTTGGCAGCTTTGTTCATAATACAGTTATTTTACCCTTCTCTGTTTTACAGAACAATTGCAAATATTGTTCTAGATTGATAACAGTGTTTCCCATTTTTAACTTCAACATTTAGTTCACAAGAAAATGTCATTTTTTTGCACTCAACTGTCAGCCTTAGACCTCACAATTCTTACCCTTAAAAGTAGTGTTTATGAAGTGGTTTAACACAAATTAGCTAGCAATTTTAAATAGAGACTTTAACCTGCACATGATTTTATTTTCTAGATTTTAAAAACTTAACTTATATAACAGTTATGTTAATTGACATATAAATCAAGCAGATAATTTTGAAGTTAATAGTCATTTTTTCTCAAAGTTTTATAAATGCATTTTAGAAATGCATACATTTCTTCTTGACAAGAACTATAATTATAAGAATTGCTTTGGTTCAGATGTTCACTCCAAAACTCATGTTGAAATATAGTTGATTATAAGTAGTAAGAGAACCTTTAAGAGGTAATCAGGCCATGGGGACTCTCATGAGGCCTTTGGCAGATGACAGCATTTTGATCTTGGAATTCTGAGTTTCCAGAACTATGAGAAAATAAATGTCTGTCTTTATATATTACCCAGTCTCAAGTATTCTGCTATATCAGGAAAAAACAAACCAAGGCAATCAAATCTTACACCCTTGATTTATTTTCTGTATGTTCTATTCTACTGTATTAATTTATGCATCTTTTTGTTTTTGCTTACACTTTATTTTTATATGAACTCTAAAAATTTTCTATTGTCTGTTATGGCTCCACTTATTACCTGTTTTCCAAATTTTTAAACATTATTTATATATTTTCATATCTTCTCTAGATCATTCTATTATTGAAATTTTCATGTAAACCACACATTTTTGCTTACAGAAATTCTAGAGAGTATGATATTTTTTAAAAACAAAACTTCATATTGTGTTCAGATTTCACTAGTTTTTTAACTTCTTTTGTTTTTATGTTTTACTGTTCCTAAAACCCATTAAGGATACCATATTGCAACTAGTTGTCATGTCTCCTTATTTTCTTGGTCTGTGCCAATCTCTGTCTTTGTTTCTCATGACAATGTCACTTTTAAAAATTACAAGTCAGGTATTTTGTAGGATGTCCCTCAATTTGTATTTAAGTGATTTTTATTTCCTCAATAATAGACATAGGTAATAGGTTTTAGAAAAGAGTATCATGGAGGTGAAGTCTTCTCTCATTACATTTTATCAGGAGTTACCTGATATCTACATGGCATCAACAGTCATTTTAACTTTGGTCATTGGATTAAGGGTGTGTTTGGCAAGTTGCTTCACTTTAAATTTACTGTTTCCTTCTTATAGTAAGGCTGTTCTTTGGACTACAGTCACTTAGTCCAGTTTACCCCAGGGAATGTATAGGGAAATTGTGTTTCTCTCTTAGTAGAGGAGAATGTCTATATATGTTATTTGGGATATTCTGTAAAAAATATTTTTCTCTTCTTTACCTATTCAATATTTTATTTAATCAATATGGGTTATTGTATATTTATTTTATATTTTAGATTATATTGATTACTCTGTTTTTTTTTTTTTTCTTAAAAATCATTTTAGCTAAAACTTTTGCATGTCTTTCAGATATTTATAAACCAAGATCTGGGTACTTGGTGTGTTTATTGCTATTGGAAAGTCATTTCTTATAGTCAATAATTTACTAATATATATTAACCCATGTATATACACAAAGTAGAAAGAAAAATGATATCTCAAAATTTTCCACATTCTAACTGCCAGAGTCTTGAACATGTTATGTTGCAAGTCAAGGAGGGATTAAGGTTGTACACAGAATTAGGGCTGCTAATTATCTGATTGTGAGATGAGGAGATTAACCTGAATTACCCGGTTGAGCCCTGTGTAATCACACGGAACCTGGTAAGTGAGAGAGGAAAGCAAGAGAGTCAGCGTCAGAGTGATGTAGTGTGAGAAAAACTCAAGCTATCATTGCTAGCTTTGAGGAGAAAAAGAGACCATGAGCCAAGGAACATAAGGAGCCTCTAGAAGCTAGAAAATGAAAGAAGATCCTACTCCAATGCCTCCAGAAGGAACATAGTCTTAATGACACCTTTGTTTTAGCGCTACAAAACCAGTTTACTATCAGGGGAACCTGCCCCCAATATTTCAACATAGTTTCTTTCTATTTTCCATAAATGTCAGCCAGCTGAGAAATAAAGAGAAAGAGTACAAAGAGAGGAATTTTACAGCTGGGCCTCTGGGGGTGACAACACATATTGGTAGGACCGTGATGGCCACCTGAGCTGCAAAACCAGCAAGTTTTATTAAGGATTTCAAAAGGGGAGGGGGTGTAAGAACAGGGAGTAGGTCACAAAGATCACATACTTCAAAGGGCAAAAAGGGGAACAAAGATCACATGCTTCTGAGTAAACATGACAAAAGGCAAAACAGAACTCCTCATAAGGGTCTCTGTTTAGCTGTGCACATATTGTCTTGATAAACATCTTAAACAACAGAAAACAGGGTTCAAGAGCAGAGAATAGATCTGACCTCAAATTTATCAGGGTGGGGTTTTTCCCCACCCTAGTAAGCCTGAGGGTACTGCAGGAGACCAGGATGTATTTCAGTCCTTATCTCAACTGCATAAGGCAGATACTCCCAGAGCAGCCATTTATAGACCTCCCCTCCAGGAATGAATTCCTTTCCCAGGGTCTTAATTAATAATATTCCTTGCTAGGAAAAGAATTTAGTGATGTCTTCCCAACTTGCACATCCGTTTATAGGCTCTCTGCAAGAAGACAAATATGGTTCTATTCTGCCTGACCCTGCAGGCTGTCAGACCTTATGGTTGTCTTCCCTTGTTCCCTAAAATCGCTGTTATTCTGTTCTTTTTCAAGGTGCACTGATTTCATATTGTTCAAAACATGTTTTACAATCAATTTGTATGGTTAACACAATAGTGGTCCTGAGATGATGTACATCCTCAGCTTATGAAGATAACAGGATTAAGAGATTAAAGTAACACAGGCATAAGAAATTATAAGAATATTATTAGGAAAGTGATAAATGTCCATGAAATCTTTGCAATATATGTTCTTCTGCCACAGCTCCAGCCGATCCCTCCATTTGGGGTCCCTGACTTCCCGAAACAGTTTACAACCCCTGATTTTCAGGACTTTAGGACAGTAAGTTTGTGTTGTTTTAAGCTACTAAGTTTGTAGTATTTGCAATGTTAGCAATAGGAAACTGTTATAACATATATATATACACACACACACATATATATACACACATATACATATACATATATATATATATATATAACTGTGTTTTTACCTGTCTAATTATACTATTAAGCTAAATGTGACCTCATACTGATGCCTCCAACTTAAATTCATTACAATGGGGATTATTCCAAACTTCTCTTATTGATTATAACTTCCTTCTCTGATAATGAGAATTCTGGTTCCCATAATCTATCATCCATTTATTTATTTGCTTAAGCCTTATATTAATTTAATGAAGTTTTAAAATTTATAACCTGTGTCTCTATGAGAAAAAAATATATCAACTAGAGTACAGCACTTATGTTCAGTTTGTCTGTGTTAGTCTTATGGTTTCTAGCAAAAATACCATTTTCCATAGTTAGGTCATTTCCTCACACATGAGTTTTTCCTTTCCACTCTTTCGTCTTCCTGTGTGATACATTTATAAAAGAATTTGTATTATCCCTCAACCTTCTGGTCGAGTTTCTGTGTACATGATTGTGGTTTGTTTGAGTATTTTGTTTTCATTTTTGGTTTGCACACATGAAAATTTCATCTTTGTTATGCACAAATCAATGGGTTTTTACAAATGCACACTATTATGTATCCACCAGCCCAACACCACATAACAGTTCTTCCAGCTTAAAAGTTTTTTTCATCCTTTGTGGTCAACCTTTCCCCATACCCAACTACTGAAAACCACAAATTTGTTTTTCATTCCTAGAGTTTTGCCTTTTCCAAAATGTACTATGAATGGAATCATACAATACATAACATTTTGGTCTTGACTTCTTTCCCTCAGTAAAAATGCATTAAAGATTCATCTATATTGTTGTGTATATCACTAATTAATTTCTATTTATAGATACATAGTATTCCATTGCATGCATATATTGCAGTTTGTTCCTTTCTATGATGAAGGATATCCTGGTTGCTTCTAGTTTTTAGTGATTGTGAATAAAGAAGCCCTCAACATCCTGCAGGATGGTCCTTGGATGGCCTTTACTGACCCAGACTTTTCCCCTTTTTGTGCCCATAGTACTTAGAAAAATTGCAGAGTGCAACATCCTGAGATAGGAAATAAACAAAACAAAACAAAACAAAAAATCCTATCCAAAATAGCCTAGGCTTTGGTTCTTTCATTCTTAGGAAATGCAACTTCTTGAGGCAGCCAACTGCCCAGGTCAACCCAGGCATTGCTATTGTCCCTCCTAGAGCAAAATCTTCTACAATGCTTTATTCCAGAGATTCTCATTTCCCTTGGGGCATCAAACCCAGAGTGGACTGGTTTTGGGGTTTCTCAGCTGCAATGCAAGTGGGACATGATCAAACAAAATTCTATCCACTCTGGCCAGCTTTCCTGAGCCTTAGGAGATGGATGGGCTTGTTATGAATCCTAGGCTTCCATTGTCCCTTGCTGCTTCTCTGTAAGTAATAAACCTGCTTCATGCAACTTGTGATGTGTGTGAGTATTCTGTATCACCAGACTCAGGCAAATAGTAAAGGTACAGCTAAAGATGGAGTGAGCTGAAGCAAAGATGCAGTGGGCTGAAGCTTATGGGCTCCTTTTCCTGGTAGTTAGCAGGTGATGCACTTTGCTAATCTCAATGCAGTGGAAGTTCTTTCTTGTAATTGGTAATAAGTGAAGCTGTTTCACAAATCCATGTATACATTTTGGCATAAGCATATATATTTAATTCACTTGGTAAATAACAAGGAATAAGATTACTGTGTTCTATGGTATATTTATATTTCCCTTTATAAAAAAATGCCAAACTGTCTTCTAAACTGACAGTAGCATTTTGAATTTGCATCCATAATGAATGAGTGTTCCTGTTCCGTATCCTTACTGGAATTGGTTATAGTCAATTATCTGTATTTTAGCTACTCTGGCTGGTGAGCAGGAGTAGATTGCTATGCTTTTAATTTGGATTTCCCAGATAGAAAATAATGTTAAGCATCTCTTTTATGGGTTTATTCATTATCCATATATTTTCTTGGGTAATTTTTTTCTATTCAAGTCTTTTGCTCATTTGTTTAATTGACTTGCTTGTTTTCTTACTGTTGGATTTTAAAAGTACTTGGTATATTTTGGATATAAGCCCTTTTTCAGATATGTAATGGAAAACTAATTTATCCTAATCCACATCTTGTCTTTTTATTCTTTTAATAATGTCTTCTTTAGAGTAAAAGTTTTACTTTTGTTGAAGTCCTCCAATTTATCATTTTATTTATGGATTATATTTTCAATGTATTTCAAAAACTGTTAAACCAAAGATCACACAGATGTTCTCTCTCTCTCTCTCTCTCTCTCTCTCACACACACACACACACACACACACACACACACACACACACGTATTTTAGAGACAGGCTGGGTCTCACTCTTTGGCCCAGGTGGGGATGTGGTGGTGCAGTCATAGTTCACTGAAATCTTGAACACCTGGGCTCAATAAATCCTCTCGCCTCAGCCTCCCAAGAAGCTGAGATTACAGGTGTGCACCACTGCACTCAACTTTTCTTTTTAATTTTTAGTAATGATGAGGTCTCGCTATTTTGCCCAGGCTGGTCCAGAATTCCTGTCCTCAAACAAACCTCCAGCTTCAGTCTCTCAAAGTGCTGGAATTACAGGTGTCAGCCACTGCACCCAGCCTGTATATTTTTGTTATAGCTTTACATTTTATATTTAATTATGTCGTCCATTTTTAGTTAATGTTAATAAGACGTGACTCATGTGTTGCAATGCATATTTTCACATATTGACATCTAATTGTTCCAGTATGCTGGGACCCAATTGTTAGGCATGGATTGTGAATAGATGTGACTTATTTGATTAAGGAATCTTTCTTCTATCTCTATTTCTGTGTTGCTGGCAGATTTTAGCATAAATACATGTTAAATTTTATAGAGTTTTCTGCATGTATTTTTTATTTTTATTTTTATAGATTTAGGAGTACAAGAGCAGTTTTGTTTTTACATGGCTGTATTACTTAGTGACAACTGTGCTTATAGTGTAACCATCACCCAAATGGTGTACATTGTATTCAATAGGTGATTGGTCATCCCCGACCTCCCTCCCACTCTTCTACCTTTCTGAGTCTCCAATGTCTATTATTCCACTTCCTATGTTCATGTGTACATATCATTTAGCTCCTACTTATAAGTAAGAACATGTAGTATTTGACTTTCTGGTTTTCAGTTATTTCACTTAATATAATGAACTCCAATTTGTCCATGTTGCTGCAAAAAAACATGTGATTTCATTCTTTTTATTGCTGAATAACTTTCCATGGGGTGTGTGTGTGTGTGTGTGTGTGTGTGTGTGTGTGTGTGTATACAAAATAAAACAAAACTCTCTCTCTCTCTATATATATATATATATACACACATCACATTTTAAAAATTCCAGTTCTCCATTGATGGACACTTAGATTGATTTCATATCTTTCCTATAGTGAGTAGTGCTGAGATAATAATACAGGTATCAAGGATGATTGCAGGAGAGTCAGTTGATTTTGTTAAAAAAAATGACACAAGAGGAATGGTTTACCTTGCTTCATTGTATATAAATGTGGTTTGAGAAGTAGCTATCTTGCAAGAGACTGCACCTCCTAGCCCCATTTCAATGTGAGTAGGATTATATGATCACTCCTTGCTAACGGCATGTGAATGAAAAAGATGAATGTTCACTTTGAGGCTGAAGTGGTTAAAAAATGCTCCTTTGCATTTTGCCTGGTCCTTCTGGAAGCTGAATATTTACACCAAGTCAATTTTGAAAATCATCTACTAAGCTGACAGGGCATCCTTCAGCCTAGCTCCCTACATAAATTTGAAAATCAGAAATTATTTACCCTCATATTAATCTAAAACACTTACTTTGAATTTTTAAAACAATAATAAATTCATTTCTAAATGTTAACCCACTGAAAATTTGGACTTGGTTATAGCTGTCTGTGTTATTTTTCCTAATATAGAAATTTTTATCAGAAGTGCTTACCACTACATACAGCAGGTGACAAAGAAATATTTATCAAAGGCTTGGGAAATGGATACCCTTGTTGTGCAACTGGTAGAACTGCTTCCTGCGATAATTCAGAAGACAGATCTCGTTTTCACAGTGCCTGTAGCTAGGGGAAGCACTGGAAACACAATGTTAGTAGAATGCTGATGGTTACTTGCTGCATTCTGAAACCTTTTGCATTCTGTTCGGCTAAAACTTGTTTCTTTTATGCAAATTCTCTCCTATACACATGGTGAATAGGGAGTGATGTTAATATAATTCAGGAAATGTACTGGATATCTACTGTTTTATTTTATAGCATGTTGATATTTTAAACCACTTAGTGATAGCAACCGGCTGCCCAGTATATTAATAATGATGAATATAACAGAGAAATGCAAAGTTGTACATGATACTCCTTCAACCTACTTTCTTCCTCTTCACTCAGTTTGGCATCTGGTCTGTACTGAGAGTACTTCTCACAGAGAACCAGAGATCTTGGTGTTTTGTGTCGCACTCTACTACCTCAGTACTTCCTTGGACCCATTTCCATCAAACTGTCTTTACTCACAATTTTAATATGAACTTCTACATTCACCAGAGTAAATAACTGTCTTCATTCCAGCTTTAAAATACGTATTTGCTTTGCTTTTGTTAAGAAATTTTAAAATTATTATTGTAACTGCTTTGGTTACAGGGCCGCATTCATTTCTATTGACCTGATGCTGTATGTTCTTTCTCATCTGACTCAATTTTGGGAAACATAAAGTTTTTCAGAAACATATTATATTGCATTACAACTGACATATCTATAAAAGAAAGAGGAAAATTCAAAAACTAATTGTTTGGTTCAAGAGTTGACCTGAAATGAGCTAGAAAGATTTCGAAGTTTGAAAACTGAAAGGTTTGAAAAGGCAAACTTTGTAGATCCCAAACAGTCTTAGCTAAGATTCTAAAAACACCTTTGAGCAATAAAGTTCTACTGGGAATTCCTAGTTGTCTATAAGAATTTATATCTGCCCAAAGTTCAAACTAAGTTTACTGCTTTTCCATCCAATCTTTTTTTTTTTTTTTGAGTTTTTGTTTTGTTTTGTTTTGTTTTTAGGCTTCAAATTAGCTTTCAGTAACTTAAGAATGTAAGGTATTGGAGCAAGGTGGCAAATAAATCAGTTCTAGTTATTATATTAAAGAAATACATTTGAATATGGTTAAAGACACATGAAACAAATGAGAAACAAATGAATAAGATCTCCATGCGTGTAAATTATATATTGCCAGTGAAATATCTTGTTTAAAATCATCATTTACTGTGGAAGTATTTAAATAATGTATGGGTCCTCAAATTGAGTAAGTAGAAATTAATCTCTGAAAGCTTACCTTGGGAATTCTCACTTGAGATATGGTTATGGGGAATAATCCACAGGAAAGTTGTCCGTGCTGGGATAAAGGAGCCATGAATAACAATAGATAGTAGGGTTTCTCCCAGTTTGCAGAATCAAGAGATCGTGGTGATTATAGTTAATACCAATGTATTTACCTTTCTGGGGTGTATGTTAAAAAAAGAGCTAACAATAGATTGCATATTTAACAAGTGCTAACAGGTAGAATTTAAGTGTACTTACCACAAGGAAAATAGATGTGTGAGGTAATGGATAGGTTAATTAGTTGGATTTAGCCATTGATAATGTATATATATTTGAAAAGGCTGTTGTACATTATAAATATATACAACTTGTACATGCCAATTAAATAAATAAATAAGACTTTTTTCCTCTTCAGGAGAGAGGGTTTTACTGTGTGACCCATAGATGGATTCGTAGATGAAAAAGTTTGTATGTCTGCCATGTTTCTCTTTTTGGTTCACAATTTTCACTTTATCCTTTTGCCTTCTTGTGGGACATGTATTTTAATTCAAAATTTACTGGGTCACAGAAAAACTCCCCAGGAACTGACAGATATGTCTGGAGATCCTAGAACGCATGCACGATGCAGACACTGGACAGGATTTTGCGCGAGCTTGAGTGTGTTCTAGGCACAAAAAGAAAGGGGCGTCAGGATCGTTTTCAAAAGCAGAGAAGATTATGACATAAACTGGCTACCAAAAATTGCAGACTCCTTTCCATGGATTATACATGTTGCTTTGCTTAGAAATGGCTAATACCTAGGAACTACTTTTTTCCAGCCCCTACTTTCTCCTCCTCACAGCCCTGCGTGGAGGAGGAGCGAAATGACTGGTTTACTGTAATGAAATTTAGCCAGAAGTGATGTGTTTCATGCCTAAGCAGAAGCTGGTGAGAGGTAGACTTGCCCTGTCTGCCCTCACCTCGCTGCTTGATCGGCTGAGTGTTCATGCATAAAACCACTTTGTATCTCAAGTGCTAAAGATGGCAGTTTCCAACTCTGGGCAGAGCGGAATTCACCATCTTCCCTCTTTGCTGCAACCTAGGGAACCTCGTAGAATCGAAAGCAGGCAATGATTAAATTGTTGTATTAAGGCACTTAAACGAAGAGTTTTTTTTTTATAGCAGTCAGCATTTTGTTACAGTAGCTAACTAACATAATGACGACACCTAACAGGTTGGTTTCCTTTTTCCGTTATATAATGGCAGTAATCTATGCAATACTTTTAGACTACTCCTATCAAATAATAATTTTAGGCTAATCCCAAATACAACAGGTATTCAAATCAGAGTAACAGGACATTCTGAAGCACATGCTATGGAATAGTATGTATGTATTTATATTTGTATGTGTGAGATAAAGAGGGCTATCTTATTATTCTGTATTGTATTTCAAACTGGCACTCAGGCAAAAGTTTTATTATTTGTACTTACTCAGAAATATTTGGTTGACAGCTGAGATGGGTTAAAAAATGATTTTGTGACTTTGGAACAAGGGAAGTATACATATCTGAGGCCACTTTGTAACTGATAACAGCTATCAAAACTACATTTGGTCCTCAAGACTTACAACTTTATAAAATTACTGGATATTTAACAATTACTATAAAAGAAGCACAGTCAGTCAGAAAAACCCAACGACTAGACAGTGATCTTTTGAATATTTCTAATCTAGCATCTATGTATGCAAAAGATACAAGCAAAATTATTACATTAGTCACAATATGAATTTATTTCATTTTTAATAAGAACTTTACATAACAAATCCCCGATGCCCTTATCTGTGTGTATATATGTCTGTGTATACACACAACTATGTTCAGTGATATGTCCTATAAAGACGTTTTGGGCAGTGATGGACTACATATACAATGGTGATCTCATAAGAATGTGATGGAGAAAAATTCCTATTGCCCAGTAACATTATACCCATCACAGCATGGTAGTCATCACTCTGTTGTACCACAACTCATTACTCACATGTTTGTGGTGATGCTTTTGTAAACAAACGTGCTATGCTGCCAGCTTCATAAAAGTATAGTACAGGCTGGCATGGCGACTCACGCCTGTAATCACAGCAATTTGGGAGGCCGAGGCGGGCAAATCATGAGATCAGGAGTTCGAGACCAGCTTGACCAACATGGTGAAAACCCCATCTCTACTAAAAATACAAAACTTAGCTGAATGTGGTGGCACACACCTGTGGTCCCAGCTACTCGGGAGGCTAAGGCAGGAGAATTGCTTGAACCTGGGAGGCAGAGGTTGCAGTGAGCTGAGGTTGCACCACTGCACTACAGCCTGGGCAACAGAGCAAGACTCAGTCTCAGAAAAAAAAAAAAAAAAAAGTACACGCTGGGTGCGGTGGGTTATGTCTGTAATCCCAGCACTTTGTGAGGCCGAGGCAGGTGGATCACGAGGTCAGAGGTTCAATATCACCCTGGCCAAGATGGTGAAACCTCATTTCTACTAAAAACACAAAAAATTAGCTGGGCATGGTGGTGGGCGCCTGTAATCCCAGCTACTTGGAAGGCTGAGGCAGAGAATTGCTTGAACCCTGGAGACGGAGGTTGCAGTGAGCTGAGATCATGCCGCTGCACTCCAGCCTGGGCAACAGAGCGAGACTCTGTCTCAAAAAAAAAAAAAAAAAATACAGTACATGCAATTATGAACAATATACTCAGTATTAAAAATAAACAACTATGTTACTGGCTTATGTATTTACTATATTACATCTTTAATATTTTAGAGTAGTCCTCCAGCTTATTTTTTTATTTTTTAAAGCTAACTGTATAACAGCCTCAGGCAGGTCCTTTGGGAGATATTCCAAAAGAAGGCATTGTTATCATGGGAGATGACGGCTCCATGCATGTTATTGCACCTGAAGACCTTCTACTGGGACAAGATGTGGAGGTGAAAGGCATTTATATTGATGATCCTGACCCTGTGTAGACATAGTGTCATGTGTATGTTTGCATCTTAATTTTTAATCAAAAAGTTTCAAAAGTAAAAAATTAAATGGAAAATACCTTATTAAATAAGGTTATAAATAAATAAAATATTTTTGTACAACAGTACAATGTTTATGTTTTAAGCTATGCTACTATAGAATCCTAAAGTTAAAACAGTAGAAAACTTATAAAACAAAAAAATACAATAAGCTACAGTTAATTTATTGTTAAAAAAGAAAAAAACATAAATTTACTGTAGCATAGTTTACAGTGTTAATAAAATCTACAGTAGTGTACAGTAATGTCCTAGGCCTTCAGATTCACTCACCACCCACTCACTGACTCATCCAGAGCAACTTCCTTCTGCTCTTTCAAGTTCAATTCATGGCAAGTGCCCTGTACAGGTGTACCATTTCTTATCTCTTAGACCATATTTTTACCATGACTGTTTTATGTTTAGCTATGTTTAGATCCACAAATACCGTTATGTCATATATGCCTCCAGTATTTAGTACAGTAACCTACTGTACAGGTTTGTAACCTAGGAGCTGTAGGTTAAGCCACATAGCCCAGGTGTGTAGTAGGCTATACCATATAGGTTTTTGTATGTATCCTCTGTGACGTTTAGATGATGACAAAATCACCTACTAATGCACTTCTCAGAACGCACCTTCACTGTTAAGGGATGCATGACTATATACATACAGCTGTTTTTCTGCAAACTGAAAAAATTCACTTCACCTTAGATATTTTAAAAATACTTTTCGTTTCATAGATTTATGTAGAAACATTGGACACGAATATTTATATATTTTGCTTTTGTAAAAATTGTAAGACTTCCAAAACTATATAGAATGATGTAGAATTAGCTATGTAGCTACTAAATTGGATACCAAATAAAATGTTCAGTTTTTTGTCTAAAGAAGATTCATTTACTAACAAAAATAATATTAATTGGTTCTTATTATGCAGGCTCCGGTTAAAATGTTTCCATGAAACCAAACATTTGCAACTAATCTCACAGTTAAAACCTGAAACATTTTAAAAATTTTATTTCTGAGACTGTAATAAATAAAGTTTGATGTGCTGATTTACGGGCATTTAATCAAATGAAAATTGAAATGTCACTTTTCAATCACTTACACTAATCTCATTGAAATATAACTGAAACACACTTAAATTTGATTTTACTTTCTTGCATCTTTGTCTTTGCTTGCCATTTGATTGACAGGCAATCAACAGCTGTTCTTCTAACTTTTTTATTGAATACCTGTTCGTGGTTTTAAAAATATATTTATTTTGCATGATATCTAATTTGGATCACTCTGTGGAAAATGGAGTCAGCGATAGATATTCTATATCTTTTTAGTTTATAACAGTCATGGGCATACTCTCTGTTGACAGTTATGGCAGAAACAAAAAACCTAAAATTTCAATATAATTACATTTACTTCTTTTTTTCCAAGTGTAATGTGACTGTATTAGGATTATACTGTGTAAGCCCAAGAAGAGTTAGAATATCGAATCGATGGACCCTGCCATCACCTTCTTACTCTCTACTGTGGGAAATGTTAATCTATTTATTTATATTTATTTACATAACAGTGGCAGTGGGTAGTGTGATACCCTATACAACTGTACCAGTGAAAATCTTCACACATTTCCATGTGGTGGTCAATGAATAATGCTTTTCCTTCTCTCCTTATCATCCTGTAGAGTATCGATCTCTTTCTTTCTCAGCACAATCACAGTAAAAGGCTTAGGCACTAAACATGTTTTTTCAAAATGAAAGCTCCACAATTTTACATAAATCCCACACTAAGTTGCTCAAAACATGACTTTACTTTCAAAATGACTACAAATAATGTGTATTATTTTGCTAAGTCTACCATAACAAAACCCCATAGATTGGGTAGTTTAAACAACAGAAATGTATTTTCTCATAGTGATGGAGGCTGACATGATGTAAGAGTCAGAAAAGAAGACTCCACAACCAAATGAAACATGTAAAGATGCTAGGTTGCTGGCTTCGAAGATGGAAGAAAGGACCACAAGGCAAGGCTGCAGGCAACCCCTAGAAACTGAAAAATGAAAGGCAGCTGTTTGCCCAGTTTCACCTCCAGAAGGAATGCAGCCCTCCCTGACACAGATTAGAGGATTTCTGACCTCTAGAACTGTAAAATAAGAAATTTGTTCTTTTAGACCACTAAATTTGTACTAATTTTCTAAGCAGTAATTAGAGACTGGTAAAAAAAAAAAAATGTAGTACTTGAAAATGTGATGCTGCTATAACAAATAAGAATTTGAAATTGGCTTTAGGATTGGGTAAAGGGTAGAAGCACAGGATATTTCAAGGGGCATGGTAGAAAAAGCCTTGAACAAATAGCTAGTAAAAATATGGATATTGGGTGCAGTGGTTCATGCCTGTAATCCCAGCACTTTGGGAGGCCGAGGCATGTGATCGCCTGAAGTAAGGAGTTTGAGACCAGCCTGGCCAACATAGCAAAACTCCGTCTCTACTACAAATACAAAACTTAGCTCAGCATGGTGGCGCATGCCTGTAGTCCCAGTTACTCCAGAAGCTGAAGCAGGAGAATCGCTTGAACCCGCTTGAGGTGGAGGTTGCAGTGAGCCGAGATCCTGCCACTGCTGTAACACACACACACACACACAGTGTGTTTATATATACACACACATATATATGTAAATAACTATGCTAGTGAGAGCTCAGAAGAAAGTGGAAAGCCTGGTAGAAAAAAGCCTACAATATCTTAGAGAATACTTACATCATCAAACACAATCTACTGGTAGAAATATGGACAATTAAATAATTGCTGGTGTGAGTTTAGAAAGAAATTAAGAACATGTTATTGGAAACTGTATAAAAGGCGGTCCTCATTGTATAGCGGAAGATATCTTACCTGTCTGGGTACATCAAACAGCTATGTAATAGGGAGAAATTGCAAGTGATGATTTAGCTGAGCAGGCTTTCAAGCAAAATGTAGATAGTGTGGCCTGCTTTGTTTTTGCTGCTTGTAGTGAAATGTTGTTTATGGAGAAAATGGATAAATTGAAGGAAGAACTGTGAAGCAAAACGTAGCCATTACTTGATGACTTGAGAAATTCTCAGTCTATCTAAATTGTAAAAGATACTAATGTTAGGCATACCAATATTCACTGTCAGGAAAGTGTGCTCTGCAAAGAAAGTCAAGTATGTGGCTGAACAATGTTTGGATATTGCCTTGGAAGAATCAAAAGTTTAGATTATCCAGTCACAAAAAGTCACTTTGAACAGATGACACAAGTGATCCACGGATCTTCTCAGCCATCTCAACACAGAAGCCAGGAACAGACATGATATCATGCAGGAGATAACTGCAGAAGTCACATTGTGAAATGGAGTGAATTCATCTGCCATATTCAGAAGACCTAGAAGGTTCTTGTGAATGTTACACCTGCAGAAACACTACCAGCTTGGACTAAAAGAAACAGAAAAAAAAAATAAGAGAAAGCTTTAAGATTAGCTAAATTCCACATGAAAATAAAATGACTCAGATAAAAGCATGAAATACTCTCCATGAAAATGAAAGACTAAGTCCAAGGATAAAACCGTAAGCCAGGGGATAGAACTAATAACCCCATAAAAGTATTACTAAATCTTAAAACTTAAAGTTTTGGCCTAGCTTGATTTCAGAATTGTTTGACAAATAACCATTTTCCCCCTCATTGTGTTTCTTTTGAAAGAAGATTGTCTATAATTAGTATGCTATGTGTGTTCCACCATTGCATTTTGGGAACAGTTAACTTATTTTCTAGTTTCACAAGGTACAGATGGAGTAGAATTTTGCTCCAGTATCAATTACACCATATTATTATGCTTATCTGATTCAGATACAAGATTTGACAGAGGCTTTTGAGTTGATAAAAATTAAAAGAAATATTAGACTTTGAGTTGATGGTTTAATGGAGATGTTAAGATGGAATTATTATTATTATTATTTTACATTCTGATGGACATTGATCTTGAATATGTTGAATTCAGTATCTCAAATATCTGGACATCTGTGAATATCTTACCATATAGAGCAAAGTGGAATTTGCAGATATGATTAAATTAAGGATATTGAAATGGAGAGATCCTCCTGGATTAACCAGTATGTCCGATATAATCATGTATAATTCTTTTTACCAAATGGAGGCAAAAACTTAATGTAATAATGCAAATATAGGGAATGAAAGAAAATAAGATAAATAGCCAAAAGGAAACAAGCAGAAATCCAATAACATAAGACATTAAAAATAAATAAAGATGAATGACCCAGATCCATGGGTGACTAGCTGACACCTAATGGGTACTGATCTTGGCTCCACTAGGTGACTTATTCTTTAGTCCTTACGTATATGCTAATGATGTGGTTCTCACTACCATGCTGTTTACTCTCTAAACCCCAATGTTCATTACTTAGGTTTCTGAAGTGAGAAATAAATTCCCAACACACATTCAACATTTGGTTTAGTAGTTTGGGCAACACATTTTTTGACTTCATAGTTTAATATTTAAATTTTACTGCTCCATATTTGATGACTCATATTCATCTACATATACTAAGAAGGAAAAGCAATTTTACCAATAGGAAATAATTTTGTTTGTATAAAACATCAGAAAAACACAAATTAATACATCAAATAGTATCTTCTCTGAGAAAAAGCACTAAAACTAAAATCAAATTGGAATTGTGTCTGTATTATATAATAGAGACATACTATGTTATCAGAATTTTCATATGTAAAAGACAATAATGCTTTCTAGTCAATATTAGACTATGGTTTACAAAAGCTACTTATGCTGGGATTCTATGTTGTTGTTGTTCCATCATATTTTTGAAATGTAATAGAATACATTAAATTGTAGGAAAGGTTATAATAATTTTTACTACTAGATGCAAAGTTTATACACATTATAAGTTGCAAATTTTATGCATGTATTGCAATTGACCTTGTTTATATGTTATTGACAGGAACTATGTCAACTCTTGAAATGTTATGTACATTTTAGTTTATAAGACCTTTGAGGACTTGGATAGTGTCTTTGAATCTCCAGCACAGTTGCTCACATAAAATGTTTTATAAATATACACTTGTTCAATAAATGGGTGCTTCTGGTCATAGATCCAAATGATAATTTTCAAATCAGATATTCAATTGTTATGCTCAAAAAATAGTATCTATGCTTTTTTTTTAACTGTTATTTTTTAATTTACTAGAAAACAAAACGTTTAAAATGGTTACATTGTGTGATTCAATATATCAGGTGGTTTTGTGATGTTTTTCCAGACTAAATATTTAATTTCTTAAATTTATAGTTATTTTTATAGGGGTTTTTATTTTAATTTGGAAGCAGCACAAACATGTGGGGTAGAAAACAAATTTTTGAATGACGGTAACATACTTCTCAAGGTTAAATAATGCTCAAGCATTTTACCTCATACTTGAGCATTTATTTAACCTCATTAGCTTAAAAATGTCCCTCATTGTTTTAACTTATGTGTTTTGGTAAGAAAAAGAATGTATAAACTTTGTGAGAACAATCAAACCATGGGTGATATAAACTCAATTGTAAGGAGTGGTGAATTTCAATCTATGTCCCTCTTCATACATTTTAGTTCATCATCAAGAGGAATGTTCTGTAGTTGCATGTGTGAAACACCTACAAATGTTAATGTTTATAAAATTAATTTCAGTTTCAGTCATTGGAAAGTCCCATTTGGATTTTTCTACAGTGAAAACAACATATGCCATAGCACTGTTTTCCTTGATTAGACAGGCTTCAACCATACATTCAGTTCTTTTCTTTTTCTTTCTTTCTTTTTTTTAACACACTTGTGGCTTCTGAAACATTCAGTTAAGATATTCAAAGTCTTAATAGAAAAAAAAGTGTGTATATTTCAAATTTGTTTTTACAGAACTGCTTACAATGGAGACAGTCTGTTTTCCCGTAAGATGTGATCATAAACATTTTTCTTCCAATGGAATTTACAATGACTCATTTTTAACAGTGACTTAATAATGTTTTTATATTACTCTGGGAATTAATTATAATTGGCTGTAGTCTTCATTGTCATTAACCCTCAAATCATTACCATGAAACTTTTACATAACATTATTAACATTTATCTTTCAACTATGAGATAAGCCCAGACTGATGATAAAATGACATAGGATACTTTCAAATATTTGCCTGTGCATAATTTCTTATAGATGACACTGAAAGCAACAACAAAAACAACCAAATACACATGAGCCTTCATTAGTAAATAGACTAGAGGGACAATAGTTGAATATCTGGGATAAACCAATTGATTATGACTTACTTTTCAAGGCTACTTGCTATGAGAGTTTCACTTGGCTGTTCTCAAACAATATGGTGATTATTGAGCACACCAAATCATGGAACACTATGAAAAAAAAAGGTTTTTTAAACTACATAAAGACAATATATGCAAAATTATTTTGTTTATTTTAGGAACTTTAATTCTATGTCTGTTTTAGATATGTATCTCTAGTGGGATATACAATGAATAAGGAAATAGGGAGCAAAAGGTGAAATATACAAAATATTTATATTACCATAAAGTCTGCATCAGCTTAGAATTCCTTATTTGAAATCGACATATGTAAATTCAACCCATCTACTAGGAGTAAATTTAAGGATCATCTCTAAGAATAAACTTCCTAGTCCTTTCAGCTGGGTCTACTATGTCCTAAACTCCCACAGAAGAGCTACCGTACACTTAGGTGCTCTCTCCCACTCTCTGTCTCATTCTTTCTTTCTCATTAGTTTAAAAGTTTCTTGCTATTGCTCAGTAAAATCATGCCTGAATGACTGATGACCAGGAATAACATTTAATCTATTTACTTCTAAAGCAACTAACACAAAAATATTATATTATACTTTTATAATATCTATTGTGTGATAAAATAAGCAAATTTATAGATAAAAGTCTGTGCTAGAGAATAATAAAGACATTTTTAAAAATTAAAGGGGAATTTGAAGATCAACAGAATAATATTCTATAGAATTTACATAATTTCCCAAATGTGGATGGTAAACTAAAAAGTAAAGCACGAGAGCATCCGTTCATTTGGATGCCTACGTTGCTGACATCGCCCTTTAGGAGTAAATGGTGGACATGGTTCATGTACTAAAGTCATGTACTAAAGTGTGTTCTGTTATGTGAAATGAATACGAGAAATGTTCTTCACATATTGTGGAAATAATGCAGCTTTAGTCTAAGTGTACATCAATTGTTGCCACCACTATACACGGGCAAATGTGTTATTTAAATGGAAAACACCCAAATTAGAATTAACTTCAATTTTCAACCATAGAAAAGAGGTGGCTCCTTTTATCAATTCAATGGACTGTGCCAGAATCTGTAACCGTCAGCGTAAACTGTCTCACAAGACTGAATCTAAAATAATTCCATGCAATCTGCAAAACACTCCAGGGCCTCAAGCCATGTAAGTGACATCACTGACTTTCTGTTAAATTTTTTTACCATAGCAATGGTAAAGAAAAAAAAGTATGAAGAATGCAAGAGTATCAAAACCTAAAGGAATAAAATGGTAAACAAAAATTCAGAAAGGACAGTGGTAGTTGACAATGGTTGATGTTTGATGTGTGTGTGGATAGAAGGAAAGCCATCTGGAGGGAGTTGGTGGCAAGAGTCAGCCCTTTCTGAGTTGTTCATAGAGATTAATTAGGAAGCATATTGCCATGTCATAAGCTTTGCTTTCAGAATAAAAGTAGTACAGCAGGCTGTATACACACACACACACACACACACACACACGCACACACAGAGTTGTCCTTCGGTATAGATGAGATAATTAATTCCAGGACACCTCCGAAGATACCGAAATCTGTAAATGGTTGATCCCTTTATAGGAAATAGCATAGTATTTGCATATAACCTATTCGTATCTACCTGCATACTTTAAATCAACTCTAGATTACTCATAATAATTAAGATAATGTCGGTGGTATGTAAATAGTTATTGTACTGCATTTTAAGGAAATAATGACAAGAAAAAATGTCTGTACATGTTTAGCACAGTTGCAACATCTTTTCCAAATATTTTTGATTCCTCGTTGGTTGAATCCAGGGATGTGGTACCCATGCTTAGAAAAGATTGACTGTGTATGCATTGGGTTAACTCTGTTTTTGTGTCTCTGACTTAACCCTAATGTTCAGGATCTCTACTATCCAGGGAAATATATCAATAAAAGCAGCTATTTCAAATTTTGGGGACTATATTCTAAGTCAGAATTTTGTCATTTTCTATCGTCTATTCACATAACCCCCAAGAACTATCTTAATAATGATAACAATTAAAATAGCATTGAATTTGGGGACAATTATTTTTAAAAAATAACAAAAATTACAGACCCAGAAAGTCTGTTTGAAAGTAGTCCATGCTGGTGATCAGAGAAACAGGAATGCAATCTTTTATAGCTAACTCAATAACACGGAACTCACCATTACCTACATTTCTAAGTAAGCCAGAACACCAGGTTATCTGATGATAGGTAATCTATTATCAGAGAATCAGCACTGCTTGCTAGAGATAAGGATCCACGAAGAGAGACCTTCTAAGAGGGAAGCTGGAGCACCTCTAGGACAAGTGATGAACAAGCAACAGTTCATCCACACGGACCATTGACACATGCAAGTTCAACATTAAGAATGATAAGTTTAAAGAAAAAAGCTGGGCACGGTGGGGCATGCCTACACTCCCAGCTACTCGAAAGGCTGAGGCGGGAAAATCCTTAATGCCAAGAGTTCTGAGCTGTAGTGCTCAATGCCGATTTGGTATTTTCACTATGTTTTGCATCAATATGGTGACCTCCTGGGAGTGGCATAAGGAGGAGTGAACTGGAGCAGGTCAAAATTCCTGTGCTGATCGAGAGTGGGATCATGTTTCTGAACAGACACTGTACTCCAGCCTTGGCAACACAGCCAGACCCCATCTCCTGAAAGAAGGAAAGAAAGAAAGAAAGCTTTTTACAAATTATTAAATTGTATAGAAAAACAGTTAATGAATGTGAATGGAAAGTGAAGAGTTACATTCATAGAAGTTAGTTTTTTTCCCTAAAAACCAACTAGGAAAATGTTGTTTTCTGTCCTTTTCCAAATGTTTTTAATCAAGTGCATTTTATACATGAGCTCTACAACTAAAGGATGTTGAGAAAGAATATTTGTAACCAAACATTTTTAAATACATAAAAATTGTTAATGGTTCACGGTAAAGACCATGAACAAAACCACTTGGGCACAATGGCAGTTAACACGGCAATGCAGTGATGGGAACAGCTTTGGAACCTGGTGGCTTGGATTCAAATCCTGTCCTTCCCTTTACTCAGCTATATGAAGACCTTTGTTAACCAGTTTACTAAGGGTTTGGAGGGAATTAAATTAATTAAAATATCAGTTAAAAAAAAATACTATCATACAAATTGGTCTACTTGACATAGAAATAAATCAAAGCAGTTAACTTAAAATGTAAATTTTGGAATAAATACTGGGATAAAATTTAAAATGAAAGCTGGTGCTGTAAATTTAAATATGTTAACAGACAATTTTAAGTATAAAAGAATGGTGCAAATACGGAAAAAATGTAATTTTCATATCTGAGGGAAACTTCTTGTTAAAACGTGATACGTGGAATGGCTTAGTGTACTCAAATAAATTGATAGACTAGAGAGTTAAAGAATAGGAAGTTGGAGAATAAATAATAGACCAAAAAGTATGCCACGTTTCTCATAATATAGAAAGTCAAACAATTTTGCTTTTCTATATGAAAACAAAAAACATAAAAATGAAGAAAACCATTATCATTTTTAAAGTATAGATAAATTCAAACAAAATGTAAGCTTTTTTATTAATATAAAACTAAAATATGAAAACAACTAACAAACCTTGAAATAAGCAAAACGAAATGGAAATATGGTAAATTAAGGCAGAAACAGTAACAATAAATGATGACAAATAATATAGCCCTATAAAAAGGCAAGGCAAGCAATAGAGATTCATTTAATTTATATGGTACTTAGGTGAGGCATACAAATATACCCTGGTGTAGAATGGTTAAAAGTAGAAATATAAAATAAAAATGAAAAATTAGTTGAAATGTATTAAACAAATACAAAAAGTGATAAATTTGGGTGTCAAAGTCAATAGAAAAATCACATTGAATTAAATGTAAGAATAAATGAATAATTCATATTGCTATATGAGCAATATTTGAAAAAATCCACAGTGAATTAAAGGAGCATTATATATCCAGTAACATAATATCATAATATATGATGGACTATCTGCTATTAATATAAATAAATTTTTATAATATCTTAATATAAAAGGACAGCAGTAGCATGACAGATAAAGTTCTTAAAAAAAGAATTTTTTTTTTTTTTTTTTTTTTTTTTTTTTTGAGGCGGAGTCTTCACTCTGTCGCCCAGGCTGGAGTGCAGTGGCGCAATCTCGGCTCACTGCAAGTTCCGCCTCCCGGGTCCGCGCCATTCTCCTGCCTCAGCCTCCCAAGTAGCTGGGACTACAGGCGCCCGCCACTGCGCCCGGCTAATTTTTTGTGTTTTAGTAGAGACGGGGTTTCACCGTGTTAGCCAGGATGGTCTCGATCTCCTGACCTCGTGATCCGCCCGCCTCGGCCTCCCAAAGTGCAGGGATTACAGGCGTGAGCCACCGCGCCCGGCAAGAATTATTTTTTTTTTCAGGAGTTAAGGAATTAGGTTATATATTTATACACACCACAGGTCGATTCCCACTCCTCTACCGCATTGCTCAAAACTCTACTTTTTAAATAGTCATTTTTCTTATATTATTTGAGATTATTACATATAACTGAAATCAGGCAAGAAAGTGCAAGCATCTTAAGAGAAAGATGACTTTTTCAGACCCGAGTATACAGGTCTGCTTATGCACCCTCAATGAGTTTGTTTTCTTTTTTTTTTAATTTTATTATTATTATACTTTAAGTTCTAGGGTACATGTGCATAACGTGCAGGTTTGTTACATATGCATACTTGTGCCATGTTGGTGTGCTTTACCCACCAACTCGTCAGCACCCATCAACTAGTCATTTACATCAGGTATAACTCTCAATGCAATCCCTCCCCCTTCCCCACTCCCCATAATAGGCCCCTGTGTGTGATGTTCCCCTTCCCGAGTCCAACTGATCTCATTGTTCAGTTCCCACCTATGAGTGAGAACATGTGGTGTTTGGTTTTCTGTTCTTGCGAGAAAAATTATTCAGTAGGAAGAATTCTGAAGGACACAGTATAAATAATACAGCATGTTGAAAGTGCTGTGAGTATGCCATTGACAGTGATGATTAAGAGAAATATGTGATAAAAGAAAGACATAAGGAAAAAAAAAAACCACTGTATGGCTAGTCATGAGGCCTAGATTTTCACAAAACACACAACAATGTCATTGATTGCCTATTAAAAACTGCAAAAAAAAAAAAAAAAAAAAAAGAATTAACATGCAAAATTTGCTCCAGATGGCTCTGGAAGTACAAACTTTGTGTAATCTGCACAATTTATTTGTGCCTTGATGATAAATGAAAATATCATGAGGTGTTCCAACAACATTATAGGGATTATCTAAAAGGATATTTTAAGGGAGAAAGATTACCTATCTTAAAAACTATTCAGTGTAGATTAAATTGATATATTTTGAGAAGAGAGATTATATCCCACACCTGGCTGGGAGGGTCCCATGCCCACGGAGCCTCCCTCATTGCTAGCACAGCAGTCTGTGATCTAACCACAAGGCAGCAGTGAGGCTGTGAGAGGGGTGCCCGCCATTGCTGAGGCTTAAGTAGGTAAACAAAGCTGCTGGGAAGCTCGAACTGGGTGGAGCCCACAGCAGCTCAAGGAGGCCTACCTGTCTCTGTAGACTCCACCTCTGGGGACAGGGCACAGCTAAACAAAACAAAAAAGCAGCAGAAACCTCTGCAGATGCAAACGACCCTGTCCGACAGCTTTGAAGAGAGCAGTAGATCTCCCAACACAGAGGTTGAGATCTGAGAAGGGACAGACTGCCTGCTCAAGTGGGTCCCTGACCCCTGAGTAGCCTAACTGGGAGAAATCCCCCACTGGGGCAGACTGACACCCCACACCTCACACGGTGGGGTACACCCCTGAGATAAAGTTTCCAAAGTAAGAATCAGACAGGTACACTTGCTGTTCAGCAATATTCTATCTTCTGCAGCCTCTGCTGCTGATACCCAGGCAAACAGGGTCTGGAGTGGACCTCAAGCAATCTCCAACAGACCTACAGCTGAGGGTCCTGACTGTTAGAAGGAAAACTAACAAATGGGAAGGACACCCACAGCAAAACTCCATCAATACGTCACCATCATCAAAGACCAAAGGCAGATAAAACCACAAAGATGGGGAAAAAGCAGGGCAGAAAAGCTGAAAATTCAAAAAATAAGAGCGCATCTCCCCCTCCAAAGGAACGTAGCTCATCGCCAGCAATGGATCAAAGCTGGACGGAAGATAGCTTTGAAAATGACTTTGACGAGTTGAGAGAAGAACTCTTCAGTCCATCAAACTTCTCAGAGCTAAAGGAGGAATTATGTACCCAGCGCAAAGAAACACAAAATCTTGAAAAAAGAATGGAAGAATGGATAACTAGAATAATCAATGCAGAGAAGGCCATAAACGAACTGACAGAGATAAAAACCATGACACGAGAAATACGTGACAAATGCACAAGCTTCAGTAACCGACTCAATCAACTGGAAGAAAGAGTATCAGCGATTGAGGATCAAATGAATGAAATGAAGTGAGAAGAGAAGTCTAAAGAAAAAAAGGAAAAAGAAATGAACAAAGCCTTCAAGAAGTATGGGATTATGTGAAAAGACCAAATCTACGTCTGATTGGGGTGCCTGAAAGTGAGGGGGAAAATGGAACCAAGTTGGAAAACACTCTTCAGGATATCATCCAGGAGAACTTCCCCAACCTAGTAAGGCGGGCCAACATTCAAATTCAGGAAATACAGAGAATGCCACAAAGATACTCCTCGAGAAGAGCAACTCCAAGACACATAATTGTCAGATTCACCAAAGTTGAAATGAAGGAAAAACTGTTAAGGGCAGCCAGAGAGAAAGGTCGGGTTACCCACAAAGGGAAGCCCATCAGACTCACAGCAGATCTCTCAGCAGAAACTCTACAAGCCAGAAGAGAGTGGGGGCCAATATTCAACATTCTTAAAGAAAAGAATTTTAAACCCAGAATTTCATATCCAGCCAAACTAAGTTTCATCAGTGAAGGAGAAATAAAATCCTTTACAGATAAGCAAATGCTTAGAGATTTTGTCACCACCAGGCCTGCCTTACAAGAGACCCTGAAGGAAGCACTCAACATGGAAAGGAACAACCGGTACCAGCCATTGCAAAAACATGCCAAAATGTAAAGACCATCGATGCTAGGAAGAAAATGCATCAACTAATGAGCAAAATAACCAGTTAATATCATAATGGCAGGATCAAGTTCACACATAACAATCTTAACCTTAAATGTAAATGGACTAAATGCTCCAATTGAAAGACACAGACTGGCAAACTGGATAAAGAGTCAAGACCCATCAGTTTGCTGTATTCAGGAGATCCATCTCACATGCAGAGACACACATAGGTTCAAAATAAAGGGATGGAGGAAGATCTACCAAGCAAATGGAGAACAAAAAAAAGCAGGGGTTGCAATACTAGTCTCTGATAAAACAGACTTTAAACCATCAAAGATCAAAAGAGACAAAGAAGGCCATTACATAATGGTAAAGGGATCAATTCAACAGGAAGAGCTAACTATCCTAAATATATATGCACCCAATACAGGAGCACCCAGATTCATAAAGCAAGTCCTTAGAGACTTACAAAGAGACTTAGACTCCCATTCAATAATAATGGGAGACTTCAACACCCCACTGTCAACATTAGACAGATCAACGAGACAGAAAGTTAACAAGGATATCCAGGAATTGAACTCATCTGTGCACCAAGCAGACTTAATAGACATCTACAGAACCCTCCACCCCAAATCAACAGCATATACATTCTTCTCAGCACCACATCCCACTTATTCCAAAATTGACCACATAATTGGAAGTAAAGCACTCCTCAGCAAATGTACAAGAACAGAAATTATAACAAACTGTCTCTCAGACCACAGTGCAATCAAACTAGAACTCAGGACTAAGAAACGCAATCAAAACTGCTCAACTACATGGAAACTGAACAACCTGCTCCTCAATGACTACTGGGTACATATCAAAATGAAGGCAGAAATAAAGATGTTCTTTGAAACCAATGAGAACAAAGATACAACATACCAGAATCTCTGAGACACATTTAAAGCAGTGTGTAGAGGGAAATTTATAGCACTAAATGGCCACAAGAGAAAGCTGGAAAGATCTAAAATTGACACTCTAACATCACAATTAAAAGAACTAGAGAAGCAAGAGCAAACACATTCAAAAGCTAGCAGAAGGCAAGAAATAACTAAGATCAGAGCAGAACTGAAGGAGATAGAGACACAAAAAAATCAATGAATCCAGGAGTTGGTTTTCTGAAAAGATGAACAAAATTGATAGACTACTAGCAAGACTAATAAAGAAGAAAAGAGAGAAGAATCAAATAGATAAATGATAAATGGCATAAAATAAAAAATGATAAAGGGGATATCACCACTGACCCCACAGAAATACAAACTACCATCAGAGAATACTATAAACACCTCTACGCAAATAAACTAGAAAATCTAGAAGAAATGGATAATTTCCTGGACACTTACACTCTCCCAAGACTAAACCAGGAAGAAGTTGAATCCCTGAATAGACCAATAGCAGGCTCTGACATTGAGGCAATAATTAATAGCTTACTAACCAAAAAAAGTCCAGGACCAGATGGATTCACAGCTGAATTCTACCAGAGGTACAAAGAGGAGCTGGTACCATTCCTTCTGAAACTATTCCAATCAATAGAGAAAGAGGGAGTCCTCCCTAACTCATTTTATGAGGCCAACATCATCCTGATACCAAAGCCCAGCAGAGACACAACAAAAAAAGAGAATTTTAGACCAATATCCCTGATGAACATCGATGCAAAAATCCTCAATAAAAAAAAAAAGAATTTTAATGGTAAAATCAACACTCCAGGCATGGTGGCTCACATCTGTAATTCCAGCACTTTGGGAGATTGAGGTGGGAGGACTGCTCGAAGCCAAGAGTTTGAGACTAGGTAACAAAATCAGAAACTGTCTCTAGAAAAAGTTTAAAAAAAAATAGCTGGGCATGGTGGAATGAACCTGTAGTCCCCACTACTCAGGAGGCTGAGGTCGGAGGATCACTTGACCCGAGGAGTTGAAAGCTGAAGTGAGCTGTATTCTCACCACTGCACTCCAGCCTTGGTGACACAGAGACCTGGACACTGAAAAAATAAATAAATGCAACAATGAAAAATAAAAATAAATCAATATATTAAAAATTTAATATATTGAATTTTCAACTGTAAAACCGAGAATATCTCCTTTCTACACATTACTGTAACATTTATCAATTTCAGTGATTATCATAGCTTACAGAAAACCTCAGTGAGTTCTCAAACTTATAAACATTAAAAAGAGAACATTTATCATTATAATTTAAGAAGACCAACTGTGTAGTAATAATAAGTGATGAAACAACCGAATAAAAATGAAGATTAAAAACATTCTCATAAATTACTCTATGGTCAAACAAAAGTAAAAATATAGGGTTATAGCATATTTAGAGGAGATTGTTGTTTCAAAAAAACTTGATTCCCTTTACTCTTGGACATTGAGTTTGTTACATTTCTCTTCCTCCCCGGCAATAGTATGTGGCCTTGTACCTGAGTTCTGGCCATTGAAATATACATCTAAATAATTTGGCTATTTCTAGGTTTGGCCGATCAAAACCTCCTAAGCGCAATCTCCTCCTTCCCATCTATCAGCTGAGATGTTATTGGGGGTAGAGACACAGAGGAAAGGATCTTGGGTGTTCAAAAATAATGCTATAAAGACTTTTAACAATGTGTAATATATGCCTTGTTATATTCATTCTTTTTTATTTTAAAATATTTGATTGACAGAGAAAAATTGCATATATTTAAGATGTGCAATGTACCTATACATTTCATGAACCTATACATTTGTGTACTGTTTTTACAGTCAATTAGTACATCTATCACTGCTTTTTTTTTTTTTTTTTTTTTTTTTTTTTTTTTTTTTTTTTTTTTTTTTTTTTTTTTTTTTTTTTTTTTGAGACGGAGTCTCGCTCTGTCGCCCAGGCTGGAGTGCAGTGGCCAGATCTCAGCTCACTGCAAGCTCCGCCTCCCGGGTTCCCGCCATTCTCCTGCCTCAGCCTCCCGAGTAGCTGGGACCACAGGCGCCGCCACCTCGCCCGGCTAATTTTTTGTGTTTTTAGTAGAGACGGGGTTTCGCCGTGTTAGCCAGGATGGTCTCGATCTCCTGACCTTGTGATCCGCCCGTCTCAGCCTCCCAAAGTGCTGGGATTACAGGCTTGAGCCACCGCGCCCGGCCTATCACTGCTTTTAATTACTCTCTGTGTGTGTGTGTGTATGTGTGTGTGGACATATAAAATCTGCTCTCTTAACCAATTTCAAATAAACCATAGAGTTTTTCATTAAATCCTCAGAACTTAAATTAATCTTATAATTGAAACCACCATTCTACTCCCTACTTGTATGAGTTTAACTTCTATAGATTCCACAGTTAAATGATATCATACAGTATTTGTACTTCTGTTTCCTGTTTATCTCGCTTAGCAGAATGTTCTCCAGAGTTTGCAGGATTTCCTTCTATTTATGAGTGAAGAATATTCCATTATTTATATACCTTATATTTTCTTTATCCATCCATTTTCCTCATCTCTTCTCAACATACATCAATTTCATCTACACTGAATAGTTTTTAAGACAGGTAATCTTTCTCCCTTAAAATACCCTTTTTGATAATCCCTATAATGTTGTTGGAACACCTCATGACACCTCATGATATTTTCATTTATCATCAAGGCACAAATAAATTGTGCAGATTACACAAAGTTTGTACTTCCAGAGCCATCTGGAGCAAATTTTGCATGTTAATTCTTTTTTTGTTGTTGTTGCAATTTTTAATAGGCAATCAATGATATTGTTGTGTGTTTTGTGAAAATCTAGGCCTCATGACTAGCCGTACAGTGTTGTCTTTTTTCTTATGTCTTTCTTTTATCACATACTTCTCTTAATCATCACTGTCAATGGCATACTCACAGCACTTTCAACATGCTGTATTATTTATACTGTGTCCTTCAGAATTCTTCCTACTGAATAATTTGTTTCATTCACATGGGCACATTTAATCATTTTTCCATCAGTGGAATTTATTTTACTTTCAATACAATCATAGTCATGGGCTTCTTAATAGCGCTTTCATCCCTGTCACTGCATCTGCATTTTAGAAATGATGAAGTAAATAATTTTTGTAAAATCTCTCAAAACTGAGCAAAATATGGCAAGAACTCCAAAGAATAACGACTAGATGGCTGAGACAAAAATGGCAATGACATATCACTAATATTTGTCAGTAGTGGATTGCACTGACACTGTTTTGTTCTGGAATTTAGCTTGCTTTGAATGTATAAGAGTCAGTGAAGTAAATGTTTAGAAATCAGGGAGCATCTGCTCTGTTATTTATGTTTCTGTCTACATTCTGTAATCTCTTTCTGCCTTTCACTTTCCATTCATTCATCCACTTACCTATCTACCTGTGTATCTAACCAGAATGCATTATTTCACCACATTCTGATACAAAGTGTGGCCATATTTTATTTAAGGATAAACTATAATAATTCTGGACTTCTACCATTTGTAATAATATGAAGTTTATATCCTCATCTCTGTCCAACCAAAGAGTAAAACACAGACATACTGAAACATCACAGAAGCTCACTGTTTATGCACATCATGGTTAGAGTATAAAATAGCCTAAGAAAGTTATTGTGGCTTCACAGTGGCAAAGTGGTCTATAAGATTTGAAGAATATTTTTTTCATGGTGGGAAATGACACAATGACTCTTGGATAGAAGAGAAGCAGATTTTTTTTTTAACAGCTCCAAAAAATAGAAGACTACCAAGTGGGGCTACACAGAGTGCTATACCTGGGTGGCAAGTGACATGGGATTAGGTAAGTATCAAGGGCTCCCTGTGATTGGCTAATTTGGATAATTTTGGCCATCTCTGGGACATAAAGGCTGTCCCTAGCTATCTAGTACTTGGCCCTGGGACAATTAGAGTGGATGTGTAGTGGTTCCGAGTGTGATAGCCCAATAAGGAAAGTGGTCAGAACTGTGCTCAAGAGGGAGAACTGACCAACTTCTAGCTGAGCCAAAGAAAGCACAATAAAAAAATTTAAAAAAAATTTAAACAAGGATGAAATGCTTCTTGCCTATTCTTTTTCTTTTTTTTCTTTTTCTATTTTTCCCCCCAGAACAGAATCTTGCTCTGTTGCCCAGGCTGGAGTCCAGTGGCATGATCTCAGCTCACTGCAACCTGTGTCTCCCGGGTTCAAACAATTCTGCCTCAGTCTCCCGAGTAGCTGGGATTGCAGGCATGCACCACCACGCCCAGCTAATTTTTGTATTTTTAGTAGAGATGAGGTTTCACCACGTTGGTCAAGCTAGTCTCGAACTCCTGATCTCATGATCTCCCTGCCTCAGCCTCACAAAGTACTGGGATCACAGGCGTGAGCCCCCATGCCTGTTGCCTATTCTTTTGATAATATATTGCTCTTGTGTGCATTGCCCAAGGGGATTCCATCATCATTATCCGCTTTCCAGTAAGCAGGAAATGGAAAGAGAAAAAGGGAGGACAAGTCTTCTTTGATAGACATGGTCTAGAAGCTCATCACTTTTTCCCACAATGTATTTCATAGTTCTTGATCACATGTTTAGGTCAAACTATGAGGATGCTAGAATCTAGTCTCATTAGGAATATTCATATAACCACTTCAAAATGCTGTCGCTCTAAAAAAGTAAAAAGACATGATGGAGAACTAGTAGCACTTTTTGCCAGAACTAGTGACAATGAATGAAGAGAAGTAATGATGGTGGTAAAAGTCATTGAGCCATAGGGCTTGGCTGGTCCAAGAGAATGCCTCCAGATGGTGGGTTGAGCAAGAGCTGTTTTGAGATGGAAAACCTAGGGTAGAAACAGGTCTGTAAGTGAGACTGGAGCAACGTTATTTAGATAAGGAGTAGCACATTAGGACCTTACAAAGTAGATTGAATAAAATCTGCTAAAAAGTAACTGGGTAAATAAAGAAATTCTTTTTTTATTGATCCATAATAATTGAACACATTTATGTGATATTTGAATACATGAATACATTTTATAGTGATCAAATCAGGCTATTTAGGATGTCCATCACTTTTGAATGTTGGGGTTTATTTCTTCTACCTAACTGCATGTTTGTACCCCCTAATCAAGCTTTCCTTCACCCCTTGCCTTCACCCACTTTCCCCAGTCTCTGTTATCTATCATTTCTATTCTCTGTCTCCATGAGATCAACTTTTTGAGCTTCCACACACGAGTGAGAACATGCATTGTTTTATTTTCTGTTTCTGGCTTAGTATACTCAACACAATGACTTCCAGTTCCATCTTATTCCACAAATGACATGACTTCAATTTTTTTTATGATCAAATACTCTTCCATTGTATATACACCATATGTTCTTTATCCATTCATTTGTCAGTTGGCACTTAGGTTGATCCTGTATCTTTGTTATTCTGAATAGTGCTGCAGTAAACATGTAAATGCAGGTATCCCTTATATATACAGATTAATTTTCTTTTGGATAAATTCCCAGTAATGCGATGGCTGAATCATATGGTAATTCTGATTTTAGTTTTTGAAGAATCCCCTTACTGTTTTCCATAGCAATTATGCTAATTTACGTCCCCACCAAGAGTGTATAAAAGTTCTCTTTTCCACATATTCTCACCAGCATCAGTTATTTTTTTGTCTTTTTAATTAATAATAGTCATTCTAACTGGGGTAAGATAATACATCATTGTGGTTTTGATTTCCATACCTGATGATTATGTTGATATGTTGAGTACTTTTTTCATATATCTGTTGGGCACGTGCATGTCTTCTTTTGGAAAAAAAGGTCTATTCCTCTCAGCACACTTTTCAATGGAATTATTTGTTTTTGTATAGAGTTGTTTGAGTTCATTGTATATTCTGGATATCAGTCCATTGTGAGGTGAGTAGTTTGCAAATATTTTCCCCCATTCAATTGATTGTCTCTTCACTCCGGTGATTGTTTTCTTACCTTTTTTTGTTTTGTATAGAGTGCCATCTATATTTCATTATAATCCCCCGTGCTTTTGAGGTCTTAACCATGAAATCTTTGCCTAAACTGATGTCTGAAAGTGTTTTCCTAGGTTTTTTTTTTTTTTTTTTTTGTCCTAGTTTTATAGTTTGGGCTATTATATTTAAATCTTTAATCCATCTTGAATTGATTGTTGTATTTCAGAAGAGGTAGGAGTCAAGTTTAATTCTTCTGCATATTTAATTTTCCCACCATTATTTGTTGAAGAAGGTGTCTTTTCCCAAGTGTATGTTTTTGGAGTCTTTGTTAAAATTCAGTTGGCTGTAAATATGCGGATTCATTTCTGAACTCTCTATTCTGTTCCATTCGTCTGTGTGTCTGTTTTATACAAATACCATGCTGTTTTGGTTACTACAGTCTTGCAGTGTATTTTGATGTCAGGTAGTCTGATACCTCTAGCTTTGTTTTCTTTGTTCTGGATTGCTTTGTTTATTAGGGATCTTTTTGGGTTTTATACAAATTTTAGGATTTTTTTTCTAATTTTATGAAAATTAACAGTATAGATTAAAAGACAAAGCACAACTATATACTTTCAATAGCATTTTGACTGAGGGTATTTTGAAAGGAATTGCATTGAATCTGTGGACTACTTTAGGCTATACGGTCATTTTAACAATATTAATTCCTCTGATGCATAAACATGAGATGGCTTTTTATTTTTATGTTTGTCATTTTCATTTATTTCATTAGTGTTTTGCAGTTTTCCTTGCAAAGATCTTTCACCTCCTTAAATTTATTCCTAGGCATTTTACTTTTTTGTAGCTATTGTAAATTGGATAGCCTTTAATTTCTTTTTTCAGCTAGTTCATTATTGGTGTATAGAAACACTATGGATTTATGTATGTTGATTTTGTATCCTGTAACTATACTGATTTATTTTGGTGGAGTCTTTAGATTTTTCTAGACATAAGATTATATTATCAACAAAAGGAACAATTTGGCTTCCTCTTTTATAATTTGTATGCTTTTAAATTTCTTTTTCTTGTCCAATAGTTCTAGCTAGGGTTTGCATTACTATGTTCAGTAAAATTGGTGAGACTGCACATCCATGTCTTGTTTCAGTTCTTATAGAAAAGACTTTTAGCTTTTCTTACTTGAGTATGGTGTTATCTGTGGGTTTGTCACATATAACTTTTATTATCTTGAGATATGTCCCTTTGCCGAATTTATAGAAAGATTTTTAATCATGAAGTGAAGTTGAATTTTAGCACACGTTTTTCCTGTCTATTGAGATAATCATATGGTCTGGCTGGCTTTGTAGAATGAGTTAAAGTCCCTCCACTAAAAATTTTTTGGAGTATTTTGCAAAGAATTTGTGTTAGATTTTTCTTATAAGTTTCGTAGAATTTAGCAGTAAAGCCATGTAGGTCTTAGTGTTTCATTGTTGGGAGACTTTTTGTTACTGATTTAATCTCATCACTTGTAATTGGTCTGATGAATTTTATTTTTTTCTATTTCTTCCTGGTTTAATCTTGGTAAGATACATGTTTCCAGGAATTTGATTATTTTCTCTGGATTTTCCAATTTGTTAGCATATAATCGTCTCTCTACAGATATAATGATTTCTCTACAGATTCTATGTATTTCTGTGGCACCATTTGTAATGTCTTCATTTTCATGTCTGATTTCATTTTATGGGCTTTCTGTCTTTATTGCTTGGTTAGTCTGGCTAGCGGTTTATTCATTTGTTCATATTTAAAAAGAAAAAAAAGCCCACAACTTTTTGTTTTGCTCTTTTTTTGGTATTTCTTTTAGTCTCCATTTTATTTAGTTCTGCTCTAATAGTTATTATTTCTTTTCTTCTACTACTTTAGGGTTTGGTTTGTTCTTGCTTTCTAATTCGTTACAAATCTCGAGGTACCTTGTTAGGCTGTTTATTTGAAATCTTTCTACTTTTTCGATGTAGAAACTGTTGGATAAAATGTTCTTTAAATGTCTGTTAGGTTTATTTGGTCTATGGTGCAGAGTAAGTTTCATGTTTATTTGTTGAGTTTCTGTCTAGATGATCTGCTCAATGTTGAAGTAGGGTCCTGAAGTCTTCAACTGTTATCATGTTAGATCTCTCTCTGTCTTCAGCACTAACAATATTTGCTCTATATATCTCTGCTTCTCTGTTGGGTGCATACATATTTACAATGATTATATCTTTTGGTGAAATGTATCCCTTTATCATTATATAATATCCTTCTTTGTCTTAATTTTTTTTTTTTTTTTTTTTTTTTTTTTTTTTTTTTACTTAAAGTCTATTTAGTCTGTGTAGGGGTACTCCTGCACACTTTCATTGTCTATTTCCATACTTCCCTTTTAGTCTGTGTGGATCTTTACAGGTGAAATGAGTTTTCTTGGAAACAGTGTATTTTTGGGTCTTTTCTTTTTTTTACCCATTTTTCAAGTTTATATCTTTTAATTGAGGAATTTAAATTGTTGACATTTAAGGTTGATTAATAGGCAAAGACTCACTCTTATTTTGTTAATTAATTTTTAATTGTTTTGCATATCCTTTGTTTTCTTTCTTCTTCTTTTGTTTACCTTTACAATTTGGTGGAGGTTTTTGGTAGTGATAACATTTTACTTCTTTTCTTTTTCAGTTGTGCATCTGCTCTACCAGGAAGTTTTATACTTTCACGTATTTCCATAATGATACACACCTTCCTTTGGCTTCTAGATGTAAGACTTCCTGAAGCATTTATTGTAGGACTGGTCTAGTGGAGATGAATTTCCTCAGTGTTTCTTGTCTGAGAAAAAGTTTACTTTTTGTTCATTTTGAAAAGGTAGTTATGTATAGTATTCTTTGTTAGCAGATTTTTTTTCTTTCAATACTTTAAATAAATTATTCTATTTTATTCTAGGTTCTCAGGTTTCTTTTGAGAAACATGCTGTTTTTTTTTGTTTTGTTTTGTTTTGTTTTGTTTTTTTTGAGACGGAGTCTCGCTCTGTCGCCCAGGCTGGATTGCAGTGGCCCGATCTCGGCTCACTGCAAGCTCCGCCTCCCGGGTTCACGCCATTCTCCTGCCTCAGCCTCCGGAGTAGCTGGGACTACAGGCGCCCGCCACCACGCCCGGCTAGTTTTTTGTATCTTTTTTAGTAGAGACGGGGTTTCATCGTGTTAGCCAGGATGGTCTCGATCGCCTGACCTCGTGATCCGCCCGTCTCGGCCTCCCAAAGTGCTGGGATTACAGGCTTGACCACCGCGCCCGGCCGAGAAACATGCTGTTACTCTGATGGGGATTTTTTTGTATTTGACTATAATATCCATTAGAGAAAACTTTTTTGGGTTGTATCAGTGAGAGGATTTTTGAACTTCCTGTATGTGGATGTTTATGTGTCTTGCAAAACTTGGAAGATTTTCAGCTATTATTTTGTTAAATAGGTTATCTGTGCCTTTACCCATCTCTTCCTTTTCGGGAACTCCCAAATTCAAAAATTTGGTCACTTTCTGGTGTTTCACATGGCACAGGAGCTTTCTTTATTATTTTCTTTTCTTTCTTTCCTTCTCCATCTCCTTCCTTCTCTTTCCTCTCTCTTCTCTTCCCTTCTCTTCTCTTTTCTTTCTTTCTTTCTTTCTTTCTTTCTTTCTTTCTTTCTTTCTTTCTCTCTCTTTCTTTCTTTCCTTCTTTCTTTCTTTCTCCAACTTCTAACTGATGATTTCAAAACACCTGCCTTCAAGTTACTCTACCTGATTTAGTGTATAGAAGCTTATATTTTCCATTCTATTTCTTAATTGAATTTTTATTGTATTTATTGATTTTTGTTTACTATGGGGGGTTTATGATATTTACCTTTTTGTTGAACTTTTCACTTAGATCATGAACTGTTTTTCTGGTTTATTTAGATTATTTAGTTTTGTTGTTTGTATCTCATGGAGTTTATAAAATGTCATGATTTTGAATTTTGTATTTTATATATTTCCCTTTTTGGGATTTGTACTGAATAATTATTTTGTTTCACGGGACATAACATATTTCCTTGTTTTTTACAGTTTTTTTTGTGTGTCCTTACATTGATATTTCTATATCTGGCATAAAAGTCACTTCTTCTAATTTTATGAGTTGGTATTCATAGGGAAAGAATTTTTCCTATAGAGATATCTATAGTGTTAGTTGGGTACACTGCTTTGACTTTAAGTCTGGGTGGGCACAATAGTGTAGTCTATATATATTCTTTTTGGTCATAATCAGTGTCAGTGATATTTGTTAGATTTTTAGAGACTTAGGCTGTAGTTGTAGTAGACTCTATGGCAAGGCTTTGCTGGGGACAGAGATCCCAGGCAGGCTGTCCATTGGGCACCAGTACTGGAAGCTGGAAGCTGGGCATGCTTGCTCTGTGCCTTCAGGGGATATATTCAGGCACCATCAGTGGCAAATCTGGTAGGCCAATCACTGGGTCTCCAACAGTGTGCTTGGGTGCTGGTAGTGGCAGAATCAGGCCATTTGAGCAGGCTCTAAGAACCCAGATTGTATATGTGGTATGGCAGTAGCACTGGGAAGGGCAGGCCCATCCTTATGCCTCAGATAATGTGAGCAAGCACCAGTGGTGACAGTTAAGGCAGACCTATCCCCAGACTCCTGGACAGTGAGCACAAGCAGTGGTGTCAAGTGGGGTAGGCCCAATCTCTAACTGAATTGTAGTATTTCCTTCATTTATGAATATAAGGGGAAAATCACATTAGTAGCAGAATCTTTGGCTTTATGAGTAATAGAAGTCACTGCTATTTTCATATGAGGTATTACATATGTCAATATAGGGAATATGCTCATCCTGACTTTGAAATTATCTTATTATTAGACTTGCCACTAATTCCTGTTTTTAAGGCATTTAGAAAGAAGCACGTCTATTACCAAATCATGTTTAAACATTCTGACATTTATATTTTAGTATACTTGGTTTTCTTGGGAAACCTCTACATTTTATTTTATGGATTTAAAATAATTACAGGCACTCAAAGTAGGAGTTTACCCTGCTTTAGAAGACTGCCAAAAGAATGTATTACCCACCAACTGATTAAGAACTTCTCATTTAAACAAATCTGCTAAAAAGAGACTGATGAGCCAAGAATGAAGCATTTTTTTATGTTGTGTGTTTCTTATAATAAACCTTTCAATCATAGTATATCTATTTTTTGATGCAGCATTTGACAAAACTCATGGTAAATATTTTGTGAAAAATATCACTTGCAAATGTTCGTATACCTACTCACTCTGAATTTCTTATTTCTTTCAAAGTACTAGTTTAGAAGAATTATAATCTCTTCTCCAAAGTACATTGGATAGTCTCATTTATTTAGGTGATATTAAATTCCAGAAGGTGAGCCCCATTTCCTACGTAATTGTTTTCCTAAAGCTAAAACCATAGCTAACTCTTATCTGTGGGGGATATATTTTGAAATCTCCAGTGGATGTCTAAACCTGTGAAGAGTACTAAACCCTATATACATTACTATGTTGGTTCCTATATATAAATGCCTATGATGAAGTTTAATTTATAAATTAGAAGGGTAAGAGATTAACCATAACTAATAATAAAATAGAACAATTATATCAATATACTGTAATAAAAGTTATGTGACTGTGGTCTCCTTTTTCTCTCTCAAAATATCTTACTGTATTGTACTCACCTATTTTCAGACAATCATTGATCATGAGTAACAAACTGTGGAAAGACACATGGCAAATAAGGAAAACTACTGTATATAACTTGAACACTAACCGCCAAATTAGGTTTCTCAGAGGATAATCATAGTTTCCACACTGCAAAATGCTATAAAATGAGTTGCAAGCTGTAATAAATATAAAGTACTATGTAAATTTTCAAAAACATTTTCCTTCAGTAGAATGAGAGTATTATAAAGTACTATGTAAATTTTCAAAAATATTTTCCTTCATTAGAATGCAAGTATTAAAACATTACCAAATTGAATATATATGAGAGTATGTCTTCCTTTCCCATTTATACACTGATTAAAATAAAAGTAATACATATTCAGAACTGCATTTTAAAGATAAAAATTATTGTTAGAATTCCTGTTTTTAAATATAATCTTTCACTTAAACCAGTGGTTCCTAAATAAGGATGACTTTGCTCCCACTCAGGGTATATTTTTAATACCCACAGATATTTTTGGTTGTCATAATGAGGAGTAATGCTATTGGTATCTAGGCGTAGAAGTCAGGGATGATGTTAAATATTCTATAATGCACAGAAGAGCATCCTACAGTAAATAATCTAGCCCAAAATGTCAATAGGGCCAAGGTTGAAACACTGATTCAGATGTTTAAATCAATATAATGTTAAGTAAATCAACCAGAAAAGAAGTCCCAATAAACTGATACACAGTCTCTTACGTGGAAATTCTTTGCCCCCTGTTAATTTATTTTCAATAGTTTCCTCTCTAATACCAAACCAGCATATAAACTGACCTTACGTAGCTCCCATAAAGACATTTTTTCATCTATTATATGGCTTCCTCAAATTAACACATGCTGTCATATAGATCATTATCTTAAAATAGTTGTGCATACCATACTCTTTACTCACTTCCCTTTTATTCACATCTAAATTGTCTTCAATTCTAGATTAAACCCCAATACCAAAAAAATTCTCTTATTCATAATAGTGAGATTACTTTACTAAATTTGAGAGACATTTTTAAATATATTCATTTTACCTGACCATCTAGCATATTGGCATTGATTATGATTACCACACTGTGTTTACTGTGAAATATTTTTGTTATTTGCTTTTAGGGTAAGGTGTTACACTTTGCTAATTTTCCTTCCACTCACTTACATTAATTTTATTCAGCCTCCTCATCCATGTTCTCTTTCTTGTTGAACAAATAAAATGTTGATTTATACAGAAACTGAATGTGTGCCTCTACTTTTCCTATTCTGCATATAGTCATAGGCAATATTTATTACTCTAGGGCTGTCACATATCACCAGAAAAATGATTCCCAAATTCTATCTTCAGCTTATTTTCTGTTTTAAGAAAGAAACCCGATTATTCAATAACCTATTTACCAGTATAACACGCATGTGTCACACATACAACATGTCTGCAGTGGGACACTTGGTTTGCCATGCAAAACTCACACTTCTGTCTTTTTTTTATTATTATTATTATCTCAGTAAATGATATTATCAGCTGATTAGTGATTGAAAGCAAATGCCTGGGGGTTTATACTGAGATGTACTCAATTTATTTCTCTCCCTCATTCTCATATCCAATCAATCATTAAGTACTACCAATTAGACTGCGATATGCTCTCAACTCTGTACAATTTCGTACGTTTCCCTTTGGCGTTATTCTCTTATTGGCCATCTTCATTGTTTAACCTAGATTTCTGTAAAATCCTTTGAGTGCTCTCTTTGCCTTCTCTCCACTTAAAAGCTTTAATTGTCCTTTATAAGTCTCATGGTAAATGCCTTACCCTGGTTTACAAAACCCTGCATAATATAGCACCTGATAGCCTTTGTGGTTTGGCACTTACCACCCACCCGCTAGCCTCCACACCTCACTCTACCACCTCCTGATCTACTTTGATTTCCTAATGGAGGCTTACTCTCATATCCAGACTACAGACACTTGATTCAATTATCACAGAACGTTTTTTCCTCCTTTTTCCAGCTAACTTCAACTCATTCTTTAAGACCCAACATAAGTCTAAATTGTTTCAGAAAATATATTGTAGTGCTACCAACTGAAATATGACTTCAGCACTCATATTCCTATGTATCCAAAACACTTCTGCTTTGTCCATCTTAAGTATTATCCACTGTAATATAAATATGTTTGTTTATATCAAACACTAGCTTAGAGTACTTGGGATTAAGTATATGGTTCATTCTCTTGTTCTCAACATTTAATACAGTCTGTTTCCCCACCAAAAAGCTCTTCAAAAACAAATTTTAATTCTAACCATATTTATAAAATTTTTATCAGGTCATTTCAATCCAAAATGATGTATCTTGATATGAATTCATAGCACAAATAATCTCTTTCCACATTTGCTCAATCCAGCTGATGATGTTCTATATAAAATAAAAAATAAGAAAAAGTTATAACATCCTATTTGGGTTTATAAAAATTTGTATTTTTTTAAGTATATTATCTAAAACTTATTTTGTTTTTGTTGAGAAAATAATAAAAATGAAATGAATTTATCAGCCGTTTAATGAATCTGATCAAAAGTATACGTAGTGGGGAAAATTGAGAGAGGTGATTAATAATAATGAATTCTTTTTCTATCCTTCATAAGATTTGTAAAACACACTGATTTGTATTAAGTTCTTTTTTTGTATTTCATTTATATCTCATAGAGTTTATGATTAGAAGTCACATATAAGGAAAGGTGAGGAAAAAGTTGATAATTTGGAATTACTGAGGCAAAAGATGGGAAAAAAAACCAAGAAGTTATCTGTGAGCTTATTAATACCTGCACAAAGAAATAAGGAAAAGAATACCACACCTCCTGCAGATATAGAGATCTACAACATTTTGAATTATTACTTTTCTGACTATGAACATTTAATTGTGTGGTACAAAAAATCCATTTAACGTGTGAAGTCACAGAATTGCTTAATGAAATAAAAATAAATATGGATTTGAATTTCATGCACAAAGATAACACAATTGTTTCTATATCATACTTTTAAAAAGTATTGTTTTGTATTACATATAGTAAAGTGAAAAATTCATAAGCATAAAGCTTAAATACTTTCTTTTCTGTTTTGTTTTTGTTTTTGTTTTTGTTTTTTTTGAGACATAGTCTCACTCTGTTGCCAAGGTTGGAGTGCAGTGATATCTCGGCTCTCTGCAAACTCCACCTCCCAGATTCAAGCAATTCTCCTGCCTCAGCCTCCCGAGTAGCTGGGATTACAGGTGCCCACCACCACGCCTGGCTAATGTTTTTTTTTTTTTTTTTTTTGTATTTTTAGTAGAGATGTGATTTCACCATCTTGACCACGCTGATTTTGAACTCCTGGCCTCGTGATCCATCCACCTCAGCCTCCCAAAGTGCTGGGATTGCAGGCATGAGCTGCTGGGTCTGGGCAATACTTTCTGAATGAAAATTTTTGTTCTAGGACATTCTGAGGTTTTCAGAAAAATTGTGAAGATAGTTCAGAATGTTTTTGTCTATCAGACACCTAATTAATCCTATTATTAAAATCTAACTTTAGTTAGTATAACTGTGACAATTGATAAACCAATGCTGATCAGTTATTATGAATAAAGTTCTCACATTATTCAGGTTTGCCTAATTATTTTCTAGGATCTCATCCTGGATTAACCATTACATTTAGCTCTCATGCTTTCCTAGACTGGCTTTCATACATTCCTTTTGGCTGGAAAAATTTCTCAGAGTTTTTTTGTTTGTGATGGCTTTGACTGTTTTAAGAAGTGCTAAGCAGGTATTTCATATTATTACTTCTCAGGTATTATTTCTCAGTAAAGATTTTTCTGTTGTTTTCCTCAGAATTAGAGTGGGACTATGTGGTTTGGGGAGGAAGACAATAGAGGTAAAGTGGAATTTTCGTCATAGCAATAATGATGTGTGCTATTAACATAATTTATCACTGTTGATGTAGACTTGATCACCAGAGTGAGATAGTACTTACCAGATTTCTTCATTGTAATGTTACTGTATGAATCTTCTTTTCATATGTAGCTCACTGGAGAAAGTAACTACATATGGTTCAAACTGAAGATGTGGCAAGTTGAGCACCATCTCGAGTGTCTGGTATCAGTATAAACAATTTTGAATATTTCTACACAGAAATGTTGCCTTTAGTCCTCATTTATTTATTTACTCAACCATTTATTGATACCAGTATAGACACAGAAATATTTATTTTATAATTGGGTATACTTGTTTTGCTCTACTACTTGCTTACTCAGGAAATTTTGTCTGGTCTTTGGAGTTTATTACATTGCAATCATGTAGTCAACAAGTAAAGAGAGTTTCATCTCTTTGTATACAATCTCTATATATGTATTTCCTTTTCTTATTTTATTACCCTGTCTAGGACTTCTAGTATAATGTTGAAAAAGGGTAGTGAAAGAGGACAGCCTTTCTTTGTTCCCCATTTATGTGGAAAGTTTCCAGTTCCTCACCATTAAGAATAATTTCAGTTGTATATTATTTTAGGTGCTCCTTTATCAAGTTGGGAAATTTCTCTTCTATTCTGAGTTTTAATCATGAATGAGTCTTGGATTATTCAAATATTTTTTTCTGGATCACTTGATATGCTCACATGATTTCTCCTCTTTAGACAGTTTATATGGTGATTATAACCATTGATTTTCAAAGACTGGTCAAGGTAGATATCTTGTTTTACACGTTGTTGGGTTTTCTAAGTTTTTTTGTTTTGGCATTTTTGCATCTATTAAATGAAAAATATTCATCTGTAAATTTCCTGTCTTGTAAAATCATGATTGTGTATGGTGTTAGAATAACAATGGCCTCTTAGAATGAGCTCGCCCTTTCTATGCTTCTACTTTCTGGAAGAGACTGGGAATTCTTCAATTGTTTCTTCCTTAAATGATTGGTACAATTCTCCAGTAAATTCACCAGTGAACTTATCTGTGCCGAGAGCTTTCTTTTCTGAGAAGGTATTCATTATGGATTCATTGTCTTTAGTGGATAGAGGCATATTCAGATCATCAGTTTCTCCTACTGTGAGTTTTGGTCATATATTTCTGTCAAAGATAGTTCCTTTTCTTCTAAATTATCAAATTTGAGGACACAAATGTGTTTATGGTATTAACACATTATACTTTTAATGTCTATAGTAAATTGAAATGATAACCCCTATTTCATTTCTGATATGAGGTACTCTGTGTCTTCTCTCTTATTTCTTAATTAGCTAAGATAAAGACTTAACAATTTGACTGATATTTTCAAATAACCAGCCTTTGGTTTTGATATTACTTTTTCTTTTGGAGAAGAAATGGGTGAGATTTCTATGATGACTAGATTTTCTTAGAGCCAATAGAGGGAGGTTTTAATTTTTATTTGCCTTTTTAGATGTTTTTAAATAATAGACTTTCTAAGGCAGTTTTAGGTTTACAGCAAAATAGAGCAGAAGGTACACCAATTTCCCACATATTCCCTGCCTCTACGCATGTATAGACTCCTTCATTATCAGTATTTTTCACCAAAGTGGTACGTTTGTAAATACTAATATTTCCTTATCACCCAAAGTCCAGAGTTTATATTAGGGTTATCTCTTGGTGTTGTACATCCTGTGAGTTTGGACATATTTATAATGACATGTATCCACCATTATAGTAACACACAGTCTTACAATTTTGTCTTTTAATGTCATATAATTGGAACTGTGCAATATGTAATTTTTTCAGACAGGCTTCTCTCACTTAGTAATATGCATTTGTTTTCTCCATATCTTTTAATTAGTTGATAGTACATTTTGCTTTTAAAACTGAATGATAATTCCATTGTCTGGATATACTACAGTTTATTTATCAATTCATTTACAAAAGGAAATCTTGGTTGCTTCCAAGTTTTCACAACCATGAATAAAGATGCTAGAAACATCTATGTGCAGTTTTTTGTGTGGACATGTGTTTTTAACTCTTTTGAGTAAATGCTAAGAAAAAATGATGATGTTAGGGTTTGTTTTTCCTTTTAATTTTCAGGATCTTAAATTACTTCTTCTTACTGTGTTCTTGTTCACTGTTTCAATTCCGAAGAGCTTTTTCCTTTTCACTTGTTTTTTCTACCATCTTCTCTTCCTAACAGTTGCTTTTCCAAATTGCTTTCTTGTGACCCATCCATAACTTTGCTCTATTTTCTGTAGTCAGTGCTCTGATTTAACTTTCTATTTTTTCAGTATTTTTATAATGTGGTAAACTTGCTATTTCTTGAGTGATTTTACTTCACACTTAGGCTTTGCACTTTAATTTCTGTATAATTTCTGCACCCAGTTACTATTCTAAACACTTAAAAAGAGACCACCAAGAATATATCTACAGAAAATAGTTGTTTATTATTCCAACTACTGGAGACTGCGTGTTTTCAATGTTCTATTTCTTCTGGTTTTGCTGAAGATATGCTACTAATGAGATTGTATTTTACTTGCCACTGATCCATATACTTTTGGAGGACATGTTAGATGATTTGGATTTGAGCAGCTGTCAAAATTTTGGCAAAATGAAAATTTTAGTCAGTTCATTTTTTTATTTTAAGAAAATATATTAAAAAGTCATATTTTCCACATATTTAAATCTCTATGATTCTTTCCTGCACAGATGAATTTCCATCTGGAATTATTTCCACTCAGCTTTAAGAACTGTCTTTAGCTGCAGGAACATATCAACTGGTTTAAAAAAAAAAAAAAAAAAGATCTTATTTCTTTAAAAAAAGGTTTTTGTTTTTCATTGAAATTTGAAAGGTATTTACTTTGTCTTTAAAATTCTAGAGTGGCTGCTCTGGTTTATTCTTTCACCTATTTAACATATCGTTCCATTGTTTCTTGGCACCCTTTGGACCATCTATAAACGAGCTGTAATTCTGTCATTTTTGTTGTTCTTGTCTACATAAAATGTGTATTTTTTCTATGATGTTTAAAATAATATTTTGTCATTATCTGTTTTTCAGCATTGTTAGTTGCGATGCGCTCGGTTGCTATTACCTTTTTATTTGTGTTATGTTCTTTTTTTTTTTTTTTTTTTTTTTTTAGATGGAGTTTTACTCTTGTTACCCAGGTAGGAATGCAATAGTGCAATCTCAGCTCACTGCAACCTCCTCTTCCTGGGTTCAAGTGATTCTCCTGCCTCAGCCTCCCGAGTAGCTGGGATTACAGATGCACACCACCATGTCCGGCTAATTTTTGTATTTTTAGTAGAGATGGGGATTCATCATGTTGGTCAGGCTGGTCTTGAACTCCTGACCTCAGGTGATCTGCCCACCTCCGCCTCCCAAAGTGCTGGGATTACAGGCGTGAGCCACCATGCCTGGCCACTTATGCTCAATTGTTATGCTTTATGTTTTATTTATGATTTGGTTATATTTTTATGTAGGTGTCTACCAAAGGATTTTTATACTTGAATAAATTACTTCATTCTGGCCGGGCGCGGTGGCTCAAGCCTGTAATCCCAGCACTTTGGGAGGCCAAGACGGGTGGATCACAAGGTCAGGAGATCGAGACCATCCTGGCTAACACAGTGAAACCCCGTCTCTACTAAAAAATATAAAAAACTAGCCGGTCAAGCTGGCGGGCGTCTATAGTCCCAGCTACTCGGGAGGCTGAGGCAGGAGAATGGCGTGAACCCGGGAGGCGGAGCTTGCAGTGAGCTGAGATCTGGCCACTGCACTCCAGCCTGAGCGACAGAGTGAGACTCTGTCTCAAAATAAATAAATAAATAAATAAAATAAAATTACTTCATTCTGCTCTGAGTCTAATAGGTATGTGATATCTATTTGCCTTCTTAGCTCTAATAATTGAACCTTAAAAATCTGAGGAATATAGAATAAAATAAAATGTTAAGTACCTGAAAAAATATGTATAAGATAATGGGGAGTAAAGTAAGACAGAATAGAGTATTCAAACAATTTATATAAATGTGATTGTTGTAGTATTAATGAAAATACATTGATAGTGTTTTTTTCCTGCAACTTGTCATTTGGTATGGGGTACTTATTTGTTTTATTATTCTCTATTATTTTAATGTTCAATTTCTGTGAAGACAGCATTTTAGATTGATGTAATTATCAGCTTTTATAACTCTATTAGTTCTCATGTCTGATGTACCAAATTAACACAAACTGGATGCATGGAATAAAATAAGTTTATGCTTTCACTGTTCTAAAACCAAACTTGAAGTCAAGTTGTTGGCAGAGTGAACTTCTTCTGGAGACACTGAGAAAGAATTTGTTCCATGAACCTCTACAGGCTTCTGGTGAGTATGGCAATGTCTGGCGTTCCTTGGCTTACAGCTGCATAACTCTAATCTTTGCAACCTTCTTCACGTGGCCTAGCCATCCTTGTAGGTTTCTCCTCTTTTCTGCCCATAAGTCACTTATCTTTGGATTTGAGGCCCTCCTGATTAATCCAAGATGTTCTACTCTTGAGATCTTTCATTTAGTTTTATCTGTACATACCCTTTATTCAAACAACATCACACTAACAGATACAAGGGTTTAAGATGTAGATATAACTCTTTGTCATTCACAATACAACCCATACAATGACCCAGTTACCCCTATAGGATTTTAGACATATATAGTCTTGTAGAGAGTGGCAGTCTTATTTCAGGATAGATTACTTATAATAGTTTAAGAAGTCCTCATCAAGACACTGACTTAAATGCTAACATTTTCTGTCATATTGTGCAAAAGCAATTCATTTTTTTCTCAGAATTAAAATTCAGTAAATACTATAAATTCTGTTATATTAGGTTTTCCAAGTAGCAGAAATATGCCAAGTGACTATCTTATATGATTCGCTTTCCATTTATGTGTACATCTATTTTGCTTTTTGAAAATATTCTACTTTTTGGGACTAAATAAAGGAATAGAGACGTCTGCAGATAGAAAACAAGGTATTCATGGAAGCTGATCAAGGGTAGTGATGAAAGATGACAAACCAATTCTCATTTTCTAATCTCTTTTTTATGACTATGGGTAAAATGAAAGTTCCACATTTTGATCTTTGGTATAGAACATGTACTATATTTTGCAGGAAAGAACACTAAACAAAGTTACTGGCTTTCAATTTACATCAAACCTAAGTATTTAGTAGAATGTTCTAATTTTCTAAATAAACAGTTGCTTCAATATAGTGAATACATACTAATATATTGAGAATTCTATACGTATTTATCATTATTTTTTAAATGTTTTGCTATAAACTTGTAGATCAGAAAAATTATATTGATGGTTGCCATGAGAATGTAAAACACATTCTTCTGACAGATGTAATGTGAAAACATTTTCTTCCAGGGCAGCAGAAAAGGAAAATCTAAATTGATAACGAGCACCTCCTCCAATTAGAAAAATATACAAATCTGTTCATGGTAGAAAGCGTCCGATATGTTCAGTGTTCTATCAATAATTATCTGATCCCTCGGTTTATGTTGCTATATGTTTTGTCCTTCTTTTGGATAAATTATGGACTTGTTACTCATTATCTCCATGGTATCCTTGGTGAAGGAATAAGATAATTGCTATCAAGCACACACATATCCTCTGTTCTTAACATATGACCAAGTCTGCAAAAACAAATGCAAGTCTAGGAACTTTTGCATTCATTCAGTAAATGTATGGACACAGCATATCCAATTTTGTAGACATTGTTTCCAGATTCTCAAGTTGTCCCAAGCAATGCATTTCTAACTTAATGATAGAGGGATCAAAGCTTAGAAAGCCATATTACTTTGAGGAACCCAATTTAACCAATATAATTTATCTCTGGAAGACTCACTGAGGTACTATACACTCATACTATGTTAAGATTTTCTCTCACCCTAGGATTTTTACTGAGGCAACTATAATGCTTTATTTATTTATTTATTTATTTATTTATTTATTTATTTATTTTTGCTGTCCATGAAATCTTGAACCATTAATTTTCCTGTGACACAAATTACATCATAGAACTCATAACTGGGGTAGTCAGGTCAAATCTCTGCTCCCACCAAAGAATACTCATGCCTAATTCCTGGATTTTGTGAAATGTTACATTGTATGGCAAGGAGGAGTTTAGATATAATTAAGATTATGAACGTTCAGAAAAAAAAATTAGCCTGGATGTCTTATGGACTCACTATATGGAACCACTATTATTGCAAGAGTCTTTAATAAAGAATATTGATGGTCTAGCTGGAAGCAGAAAAAAATGCAACGGAAGTCAGAGAGATTCAAAGCATGAGAATAATTGAATACACTGTTTCTGGTTAGAGCATGGAGAAGATGGTCTCAGGAGGGGTATAGGCCAGCTTTAGGAAGTGAGAGAAGCTCAGAGATGGCAACCAGCAAGGAAATGGGGACTTCAGCTCTACAATCACAAAGGACTAAATTTTGCTAACTACTTGAATTATCTTAGAAACAGATTTTCCCTTAGAGATTACAGATACAAGCCCAGGTCCGCTAGCATCTTGATTTCAGCCTTCTGAATCACGAAACAGAGAAAACAATAGAGTAAACCCAGACTTCCAACATACAGAACTATAAGATAATAAATATTTGTCATATTAAGATATTAAGCTTGTAGTAATTTATTATATAGTAGCAATAGATAACTAATATAGTCATATAACCTTGTGGTAACATAGCAAATCCTACTTCTTTGCAAGTTTGTTAAGTAAAGCATTTCTGGTGGTATTTTTTGTTTTGTTTTGCATATTTTAATAGAAAAAATAGACATTAGCTACAAAATTTCACTTTATTTACCAAGTGTTGCACTGATTTGAACCACAAAAAGACTACGTCTGAACAATAGCTGCATTTTGCAGTGCCTATAGGATTAAACTTACAAAAATTGTAATTTGTGGTTTTTGTTAAGAAATACTTAGAGTTAAATGTGGATACTTATTTTTAATTAAGATCTATGAATCCATTTTGGAGGATGGAGTTCAATTCTTTGGATTCTCTATCATGTAGTATTAATTTGGGTTTATTATTTTAGCACAGAAGAGGAATTTTTAAATTTAATGTGGGTTTACATTGGTGTTTCCTGTCAGAAGTATTCCTTAATTTTATGACCCAGAGAAATAATAAATGAGTTTATCCAGTTACTATATGTATTTAATATGCCTCAGAAACTAAGAAACAATGATTTCAAATAGAATATGAAATTATACTTTATCATAAGTCAAGGTATTACCTGATCTTTACAAAACTCCACACTAACAGCTAGACCACTTTGGTATACTCCGTCCCCTAGAATAAGCATAAAATCAATGTTACTGCTTAAAGATTGCAAGAGCTGTTTTACTTGTAAAAATAGCCACATTCTGTTTGAGTAATCTAACAGAGATATTATCAGTATATACAGAAATATATGGCCTTCTGGATGGTTACTTTGGTCCCATTAATTCATGAATTGATGGATATGCTAGGACTCAGATCAAATAAGATTATTATGTTGGCTTAATGTGTCGTTAGAATATTCATAGTTATACACATCAGGATGAACTTTAGATCATTTCTGACTATTTTGTTATTGAAGTCACAGTGATGTATCAGCTAACATCAAAAAAATACCCAGATTAGACTATTCTGAATTCATACTGTACTCCTGTTGCTCCTTATGGGGCTCTACCACTTCAGACAAAAGGAAGTCCAATTCAAATATAATGTCTCCAATTATAATTTCTAACTATTAAATTACAACCCACAGTTGTAATCATCACCAAATTTCTCAAGGCTTTTATGAATGTCCGATAGTTCCTGTAAAGGGTTTTCATGAACAACATGCTTCAACATTCCTACTAAAGAATTCAATAAAAAGGTCTGTAATCCCAGCACTTTAGGAGGCTGAGAAGGGCAGATCACGAGATCAGGAGTTCGAGACCACCCTGACCAACATGGTGAAACCCCATCTCTACCAAAAATACAAAAATTAGTCAGGTTTGGTGGCATGTGTCTATAATCTCAGCTACTTAGGAGGCTGAAGCAGGGGAATCACTTGAACCTGTGAGGCGGAGGTAGCAGTGAGCCGAGATCATACCATTGCACTCCAGCCTAGGCAACAGAGTGATACCGTCTCAAAATAAATAAATAAATAAATAAGAATTCAATAAAATTTAGTAGGCAATTTTATTAATCATGTGCCACTCTTGAGGCTATACTTTGGTAAAATTAGAGCAAATAATTAGAAACAAACCCAACTAACAGAGAATCACAAGATATTATTAGTAACTACACACATAAATACAATTTCACCCCAATAAAAAGTAAAATCCATCTTTATTTTATTTTAGAAACCATACTTGCACATACATTAAAATATTAGTAAACTTTTTCAATTGAATTTTGTCTAACATTTATCCTTCAATGTTTAACATTATCAGTAGCTCTGTGGTTAAATATGTGTCTGATTCTAGTTTTATTATTGGAGAAATTAAAGATTGTGGGTCTGTGGAAAAGGAAAATCTCCTTTCAATTAAGTTATGACATTTTTATTCATATTGTCCAGAATAGTTCAGTGGGAATTGGGTATTCAGAACCATTTCTGTATTCCTTCCTATTTAGGTAATTACTGTAGGAGATCTTCTTCTTATTGATGTAATTTTTATAAGGAATTTTTACTCTTGTTTTCACATAACTACTTTGATAAGAATGTGACTTCAATTTTTCTTCTTATTCTTAACCGTTGGAATAAAACTGATACTGTATTTCCAGCTATTTCAACAGAGTGGCAGCAACAAATAATGCATTCTTTTAGAACAATTCTTTTAGAACGATCCTAGGAAACCATTGGGATTTAGTCTGGACTCATCCAAGAATATAAGAATTTCAGACTGCCATTCTCATTCTTAAGCTATCCAATGCCTTTCAAAATTCTCATTTCATGTTGAAGTTTCTGATTTCTATATGATGTCTTCTACCACAACTGACACATAATTTCATTCAAACCTTGACTTCAATGCACACATTAATTCTAGGTGGGCACAGAGAATAATAAAATTAGCTGCCTCATATCTTCAGTCTAGATTTCTGACTAGTTATAATAAATATTTCTATATTTCCACCATTTTTAGGACTTTGTTTTTACAAATAAGTGATCTTTGTTAACAATAATAACAGTAACAATAAAACACAGATATTACATTTTGACTCTAATAGAAAAAAATAAAATAATTTAACAGTATTATACAGAGCAAAATATTGTAGTAGTTTGAAATAAATGAGAGTTCAAAAATAAGTATATGTATGGGCACCATAATGAAAAAAAATGTCAATATTAGACCAGATTGTCAGAAATACTAGTCACAGAAAAAACCTGAAAAATATCACAGTTTTTCTTTTTTAAGAAAGGTGAAAAAAAGAATGACAGTGGAAATAGTGGAATAAGAATCTTGGAACATTCAACCTTCAACAAAAGCAACAAAAATGCTTGAAAATTACCACTCTGAAATATTTTTTATTTTCAGACTTTTAGAAATTAAGCAAGGTTTGCAACCATCTGAGGATTATTTGCTTGAAAAATGGCTTTCGGTAAAAAAGTATATTTTGTGTCAGATTAATTTGCCCCGTTACCATCATCCTCTCTCTTAGCCATTTTGTGGCCTTGAAAACCAAAAGCCTGACAATTATAATGTCTGGTAAAATCCAGAAACCTAGCAGACACTGGAAAACACAATGTGGGGCTGGAGCTATACAAAAGTCCTCAATGCAGAGAACAGTCATCAGACCTGCCTGGCAATTTTCTGAAAAGCTGCACTCACAAAACTTCTCTTAATTGACCTGATTCAGAGCTCACTTGATTGTGAACACATTTTTCCCAAGGCATTTGTCAAAAATAATCAGTGAAAACTGCTGAACACCACAGCTGCCTAACTCCATAGTAAAAGTTAGGACAAACGAAAGGAGACCAAATATTCAAAAGGGAAATCTGTAGAATAAAATACTCATAGGGACACTTTTTAAAATTCTGGCATATTTCTAAAAATCTAAAATGTTAGCCGTAGGTGCAGGGCTGTGTGTATGCTCTGGAGAGTCACTTGAAGTCCCTACCTTCTTTATGGCTGACTTTGAGGCCCTGCTTAAGCAGTAACTGAAGGCTAAGGCAGAGTTGTAAACTGCCTGCAGAGCATGGGAGGGGCACTCCAAAATAAAAACAGAGTCCCTTAGCAAAGGCTGAGGAGCTTATTTCATCAAAGGCTTTGAGGCAATCTCTAACCAATCATTAGGTGACGACAAATCTATCCAAGGAAATATTTCAATTGATAGACAACAAACCAATTCATTGAATTGGTTAAGCAAAGCCATTAAACAAAAAAACTGCAAGAGTATCAAAAAATACTGGAGAAGAATAGGACTCCAAAGTTGTCACATTATATCATGTGAAATTTCCAGTTGTCTACAATCCAAATTTGCAATATATGCAAATAAACAAGAAATATATTTCATACATTGGAAAAGATGTCAATAGGAACTGTCCCGGAGGAAGTGCAAATAATCAACTTACTATGCAAAGACTTTAAATTAGCTATTTTATGCAAATTGAAATAATAAAGAAACCTATGTATGAAGAACTAGCAGAGATTATAAGAATGTTTATTCACCAAATCCCAGAGATGGAAACTATTTAAAAAACAGAAATTCTTTATTTGAAAATTATGGTAAGTGAAACACAAAATTTATTAGAGGGTTTTAAGATTTGACCTGGCAAAAAAAATACAGTATCATTAAAATTCAAGACAAGTAAATTGTGATTATCTAGTCTGTGGAACAAAAAGAAAAGAGGATGCAGAAAAATGAACAGAAACTCAGAGACAAGTGCAATAACATATGCATATTGTACATATTGGAAGTATTAGAAGAAAAGGAGAGGCAATAAAGAAAGGAGCAGAAATAATGGATGAATACTACCCAAACTTGATTTTTTTTTTTTTTTTTTTTTTTTTTTTGTGAGACGGAGTCTCGCTCTGTCGCCCGGGCTGGAGTGCAGTGGCCGGATCTCAGCTCACTGCAAGCTCCGCCTCCCGGGTTTACGCCATTCTCCTGCCTCAGCCTCCCAAGTAACTGGGACTACAGGCGCCCGCCATCTCGCCCGGCTAGTTTTTTTTTTTGTATTTTTTAGTAGAGACGGGGTTTCACCGTGTTCGCCAGGATGGTCTCGATCTTCTGACCTCGTGATCCACCCGTCTCGGCCTCCCAAAGTGCTGGGATTACAGGCTTGAGCCACCGCGCCCGGCCCCAAACTTGATTTTTAAAAAATGATCTACACATCTAAGAAGTGGAATGAACTAAAAATTATTAATCCAGAAATTCAAAGTATTATTAGAGAATAATATGGATATTTTTATGCCAAGTTTGATATTCTAGATGAAATGGACCTAGTTCTTGTAGGGGAATCACAAAATAAACCCAAGAAGATATAGAAAGTATTAACAAACTTATAAATGATAACATATGATAGTCTTTATTATGGTTTAGTAATCAAACAAGTAATTTCATTACTAAATTAGTAATTTTTAAATCCCACAAACAAGTCCTGGAACAGATGATTTCACAGATAACTTTTTAAATTTTATTTTAAGTTCCAGGGTACATGTGGAGGATGTGCAGTTTTGTTATATAGGTAAACGTGTGCCATAGTGGTTTGCTGCACCTATCAACCCATTACCTAAGTATTAAGTCCAGCATGCATTAGCTGTTTTTTTTCCCGATGTTCTCCCTTCCCCCCGACAGATATATTTCTAATAAATGTTTAAAGAAGAATCAGCATCAATCCTTCACAAAATTTTCCAAAGAATAAAAAATAGTAAACACTCTGATGCCCAAATCATAAAATAACTCAAGAAAATTACTGACCAATATCCTTTCTAGATATAGACATAAATTCCTTCACCAAATGATAGCAAACAGGAGCTGTCACCATGTAAAAACTATTTAGATACCTTCACCAAGAAATATTTATCTCAGAAATGCAAAGGTGGTTTAATATACAAAAATAAATCAGCATAATACCCCATATTATTGAAGTACAAACTATTTTATAGTACATCATATTAATAATAACAAAATGCACAGACAGTAGGAAAAGAAAAAGCACTTGAAAAATCCAACAACTTTTTATGATTCAAAAAAATACTAAAAAAATTAGGAATAGGTATGAATGTCTTCAACCTAAAAAGGGCAATCTATGAAACATTCACTGTTAGCATACTTAATTGTGAAAGACTGGAAGCTTTCTCCTTAATATTAGAAACAAGACAAGAATGTCCATTCTATCCACTTCTGTTTTAACATCTTACAGAAGACAATAGCCAGGAAAATAAGCAAGATAAAAAATAATATATATAAAATATTCTATATAAAAATATATATTTACTTATATACATATAATAATATGTACTATTATATACATACTTATATATTATAGATTTATTGTAGATATATATTTTTATATAGCTTAAAGAACAGAAGCAAAGTAAAATTATCTCCATTTGTAGGTAACATGATCTTAAACACAGAAAATTCAATGAATCTGCAAAATTACTTTTGGAGGTAATAAATCAATTCAGAAAGGTTACAGGGTACAATATCAACATACAAAAACTACTTATATTTCTATATACTAGCAATGAACAACATGAAAATGAAATTTAAAAATAAAATAACATCAAACAGAATAAAACTCATAAAAACATCTTTTCCAAATGAGTGCAAAACTTATATCCTCAAAACTAAAACAATTGTTAATTTTCTAAAATAACATTTAAATAAGTGGAAAGATCCTGTATTTTGGGGTTGAGAGGCTTAATATTAAAATGGCAATCCTCCCCAAACTGACATACAGACTCGATTCAGTCTCTATCAATATCTCATCTGGCTTTATTGCAAGTGTTAACAAGCTGATCCTAAAATTTATATGAAAAGCAAAGGACCTATAATAATCAAAGCAATCTTAAAAATGGGTAAAGTTGAAGAATTTACACTTCTTCATTCAAAACTTACTACAGGACTACAGTAATTAAAGACAATATAGCTAGCATAAGACTAGACACACAGATCAATGGAATAGGATTGAGGTACTAAAAATAAAACTTGATGTTTATTTTCTATTGATTTTGCACAAGCGTGCCAAGACAATTCAATGAGGAAAGAATATTAATTTTAGCAAATGATACTGAAACAATTAGATCTACACGCAAAATGGAAAAAAAAAAAAGATATTGGGCTCTCCTTTACAGCAAATACAAAAGTTAACTTAAAATAGACCAAAGACTCAAATATAGGAGCTAAAAGTATAAAAACTTTGGATGAAAACAGGCATAAATCCTCCCGACTTTGAGCAAGACAATGATTTTAGACATAACTCCAAAAACATACCTATTGAAAAATAGATAAATTGGACTTCATCCCAATTAAATATAAACCTTTGAGCTTCAAATGATACCATCAAGAAAGTGAAAAGACAACTCACAAAATGTGAGAAAATGTTTGATATATATTAGATAAGAAATTCTATCTAGAGTATATAAAACTACAATAATTCAATAATAAAAACACAAAGTACATAATTTTAAAATATCATAGAATTTGAGCATTTTTCTAAAGAAGATATACAAATGGCCTATAAGTAAGTGAAAAAATGTTCTACATTCTTAGTGATTATCAAAATGCAAATTAAAACCACAATGAGATTCTACTTTGCTTCTACTAGATGTGCTATAATAAAAATAATATAAAATACTGTGTTGGGGATGATATGAAGGGATTCAAAGAGTCATATATTGCTGGTAGACTATTAAATGGTACACTCATTTTAGAAAATATTTTGTCAATCCCACAAAAAAATTAAACATAGAACCAGTGTTCAACTCTTAGGTAAACATCCAAAAGAACCAAAAAACATACACTCATTAGAAACTTTGTACATATCATAATAGACAAAAAGTTAAAACAACATAAATATCTATCAACTGAGAAGTGGATGAAAAAATGTATATACATACAGTGAAATAATACTTGGAAATACAGTGAAATAAAATATTGATACATGCCACAACATGGAGAAACTTTGAAAACACTATGCAAACTGAAATGAGCTATATACAAAAGACTACATATGATATGCTTCACTTAATTTTAAATGTCCGGAATAGTCAAATCTATGGAGACATGAGGCAGATAAATGGTTTTCAGGAAATAGGGAGAGGTTGGAAGGGACATAAGTACTAATGCATATATAACTTCTTTTGGGGTAAAGTGATAGATAGTGGTAAGGTTCTATAACTTTGTAATATACTGAAAGCAAGTGAATAGTTCACTTTAAAAGTGTGAGTTTTGTAGTATAAGAAATGTGTCTCAAAAAAAAAAAAAATTAAGGAAGTGCCATCAACACAGTTGACTCAGAAATCGGAACATTCATCCACAAATGAAGTGCAGTTCTGAAAATCTGTATCCACACAAAAGAGATTGAGAATGACAGTTTCTGAACAAGTGAAGGCTATGTTATGTAACAAATTAGGATTAATACAAAAAAACAGAAACTTCTATAGCTATTTCATGTAGAAGAATATTTTTTAATCTGTATGTTTTATCTTTATTTAGATAAAATTATTTAGACATACAATGCTTTAAAGAAGAATAAACAAAACCTCTATGAATCCAACAAATACATGCCCTATTTTACTACATTGCTCCATATTATTTTATTTCAATAATAAAATATTATAATTGTTTAAGGGATTTTTATTGATAGAAATTCCCAAAATTAAATTATAATGTTAGTCACATAACTCTGCAAGTGTTCTAAATAGCATTGAATTGTACACTTTAACCAGGGGAACTTTGTGTTATGTGAACTATATTCATCAATAAGTCCTGTTACAAAAAATAATAAGAAATAGATATCTTCAAGTATCTTTTTGAACTTTGACCTAATTTTATTACCTTTCCCATTTACCTTTGACATGATCAAGTTGGTAAGTGTCCTTTCTCATAATTTGTTTACGCATTTCTTCGATCTACAAGGAGCTTTAAAAGTATCATGTATTCATTGTGGACATTTAAAAAACTGTGAAAATCGTGTCCTCTGTACTTATACTTTTTCAATGACTACATTATTTAATTTTAATTTTGAGTTTTATACTTCTTAATAGAAAGCAAGTTAATTTTCATCCTCTATCAAATTAATTTGGATATTCAAATATATTTATATGTGTAGTAGTGACAAGCCCTATTTCACTTTTTTATGGTTGCAAATAATGAAACTATAAACATTCTTGTACATGTCATCTTCGTACATATATGGATACAGGATGAAAAAATTCAACTAGACATTCACAGTTGAAGGGCATGCACATCGTCACTTAGTAGATATTGATAATTTGTTCTTCATAATATTTGATTGTACCAGTAATATGGTTTGGATCCGTGTCCTTCCCCAAATCTCATGTTGAAATGTAACCCCTGATGTTGGAGGTGGGGCCTGGGGGGAGATGATTTGTCGTGGGGGTGGTTTCTCATGCATGGTTCAGCAAAATTCTCTTAGTGCTGTTCTTGTGATAGAATTCTCATGAGATCGGTTTGTTTAGAAGTCTGCAGCACTTTCCCTCTCTCTCTTCCTCCTGCTCAAGCCATGTGAAGATGCCTGCTCCTACATTTCCTTCCGCCATGATTGCAAGTTCCCTCAGGCCTCTCCAGAAGCAGACACTATCATGTTTCCTGTACGGCCTGCAGAACCATGAACAAATATAACCTCTTTTCTTATAATTTACCCAGTCTCAGGCATTTATTTATAGCAATGTGAGAATGAACTAATACAGTAGGTTTATAAGAAAAAATGTTCTTTTCTCTGTCTTCAGTAAGTCTTTTATTCAGGACAGTTTAAACATGAATTATGTTTTTTAAAAAAATTATCCCTGGAAATAAAATTTTCAGATGATTCTTACATTCAAACATTACTCAGTAGACAAAAATATTCAAATACAGACCTACACATAATTAAATACACATATTTTTTTAATCAAATGACAATCTTATTAGTTTTTAAAAAATCTTACAACTGAATATTTTTAATCATTATAACTCTGGAGAAACAAATTGTTGTAAATTTGTAATAGAAAAATTTCAAATACTATACAAAACTATAATTAGTAACAATATTATCAATTTACTTTTATTATAAAAATGCTTGACAAACAATATAGATGGAACATTCTTCAAAATAATAAAGGTCATATGTTGCAAATCTACAGCATAGATCATACTGAACAGGGAAAAATTGAAAGCCTTCCTTCTAAGGTCTGGAAGTAAACAAGTATACCCAATTCTATTACTTTTATTCAATATAATACTGGAAGTCCTATGCAGTGCAATTAGAAAGAAGATATAAATAAAGGACACATAAATTGAAAAGGAAGAGATAAAATTAGCCTTGCTACAGATGGCATGATCTTATGTTTAGAAAACCCTAAAGCCTTCATCAAAAACTTTTAGAACTAATAAATAAATTCTGTAAAATTGCAGGATACAGAATCAAAACACAAAAATTACTGGCATTTACATACATAAAAAGTGAACAATCAGTGAACAATCAGATAAAGAAATAAACAAAGTGAACAAATTTATAATAACTATAAAAAAAAGTAAAATACCTAGGAATAAATTAATCAAAGAAATGAAAGACCTTGGCAAGAAAAACTATAAACCAATGAGGAAAAAAAGTGAGCGGACACAGATGAGAAGATATTCCATGCTCACGAATTGGAAGAATTAATACTGTAAAATGTCTGCACTACCAAAAGTGATCTACAGATTCAGTCAATCCCAATCAAAATATCAATAGCATTCTTCACAGAAATAGAAAAAAATGTTGAAATAGATATAGAATTACAAAAGATGTTGAATTGTCAAAGCAGTCCTAGGTAAAAATAACAAGGCTGGAAGAATCACACTCTCTTACCTCAAAATATGTTACAGAGTCATAGTGACCAAAACAGAAAGGTACCAGCATGAAAACAGACACATAGACCAATGGGACAGAATCGATAATCTCAAGATAAATTCACACATTTAAAGCTAACTCAATTTCAACAAAGGCACCATATATTGGAAAAACAACAGTCTCATCAATTAATAGTGCTGGAGATATGAGAAGATATCTCATATGTAGAAGAATGAAACTACCCATCTCTCATAAAATCAAACCAAAATGAATTAAAGACAAGTCTAAGACCTCAAACTGAAACTGCTACAAAAAAAACTTTAGGAAAATCCTCCAGGACATTGGTCTTAGCAAATATTCACAATAGCTTCAAAGAGAATAAAATACCTAGGAATCCAACTCACAAGGGATGTAAAAGACCTCTTCAAAGAGAACTACAAACTACTGCTCAATGAAATAAAAGAGGACACAAACAAATGGAAGAACATACCATGCTCATGGATAGGAAGAATCAATATTGTGAAAATGGCCATACTGCCCAAGGTAATTTATAGATTCAATGCCATCCCCATTAAGCTACCAATGACTTTCTTCACAGAATTGGAAAAAATTGCTTTAAAGTTCATATGGAACCAAAAAAGACCCTGCATTGCCAAGACATTCCTAAACCAAAAGAACAAAGCTGGAGGCATCATGCTACCTGACTTCAAACTATAGTACAAGGCTACAGTAACCAAAACACCATGGTACTGGTACCAAAACAGAGATATAGACCAATGGAACAGAACAGAGCCCTCAGAAATAATACCACACGTCTACAGCCATCTGATCTTTGACAAACCTCAGAAAAACAAGAAATGGGGAAAGGATTCCCTATTTAATAAATGGTGCTGGGAAAATTGGCTAGCCATAAGCAGAAAGCTGAAACTGGATCCTCTCCTTACTCCTTATATGAAAATTAATTCAAGATGGATTAGAGACTTAAATGTTAGACCTAAAACCATAAAAACTCTAGAAGAAAACCTAGGCCATACCATTCAGGACATAGGCATGGGCAAGGACTTCATGTCTAAAACACCAAAAGCAATGGTAACAAAAGCCAAAATTGACAAATGGGATCTAATTAAACTAAAGAGCTTCTGTACAGCAAAAAAAAAAAAAAAAAAAAAAAAAAAAAAAAAAAAAAAAAACTACCATCAGAGGGAACAGGCAACCTACAGAATTGGAGAAAATTTTTGCAATCTACTCATCTGACAAGGGGCTAATATCCAGAACCTATAAAGAACTCAAACAAATTTACAAGAAAAAAAAATCCCATCAAAAAGTGGGCAAAGGATATGAAGAGACACTTCTCAAAAGAAGACATTCATACAGCCAACAGACACATGAAAAAATGCTCATCATCACTCGCCATCAGAGAAATGCAAATCAAAACCACAATGAGATACAATCTCACACCAGTTAGAATGGCAATCATTAAAAAATCAGGAAACAACAGGTGTTGGAGAGGATGTGGAGAAATAGGAACACTTTTACACTGTTGGTGGGACTGTCAACTAGTTCAACCATTGTGGAAAACAATGTGGCGATTCCTCAAGGATCTCGAACTAGAAATACCATTTGACCCAGCCATCCCATTACTGGGTATATACCCAAAGGATTATAAATCATGCTACTATAAAGACACATGCACACGTATGTTTATTGCAGCACTATTCACAATAGCAAAGACTTGGAGTCAACCCAAATGTCCATCAGTGACAGACTGGATTAAGAAAATGTGGCACATATACACCATGGAATATTATGCAGCCATAAAAAAGGATGAGTTCATGTTCTTTGTAGGGACATGGATGCAGTTAGAAACCATCATTCTCGGCAAACTATCGCAAGACCAGAAAACCAAATACCGCATGTTCTCACTCATAGGTGGAAACTGAACAATGAGATCACTTGGATACAGGAAGGGGAACATCACACACTGGGGCCTATTGTGGGGTGGGGGAAGGAGGGAGGGATAGCAATTAGGAGATATACCTAATGTAAATGACTAGTTAATGGGTGCAGCACACCAACATGGCACATGTATACATATGTAACAAACCTGCACGTTGTGCACATGTACCCTAGAACTTAAAGTATAATAAAATATATATATATATTTTTAGTAATACCTCAAAAGCATGGGCAACCAAAGCAAAAACAGGCAAATTAAATTACATCAAGCTAGAATGTTTCTGCATAGCAAAGGGAACAGTCAACAAAGTGAGTAGACAAGCCACAGAATTGGAGAAAACATTTGCAAACTGTCCATCTGGCAAGGCATTAATCACCTGAATATATAAGGGACTCGGTTCAATAGCCAAAAAACAATTAGTCTAATTAAAAATAGAAGACCTGAGTAGACATTTCTTAAAGAAAGCATACAAATGGCCAACAGGTATATTTAAAAATACTCAACATCTCTAAACATCAGAGAAACAGGAATCAAAACTACAATGAGACATCAATTTGCCCCAGTGAACATGACCAGGGAATAGTGGATGCTGATGTCAAGGTGGAGAAAAGGGAATCCTCATACACTGTTGCAGGAATGTAATTTGTACAACCACTATAAAAAAATGGCATTAAGTTTCCTCAAAAAAACTAAAAATACAGCTACCAGAATATCCAGCAATCTCACTGATGGGTATATATCCAAACAAAAAAAGGAAATAGGTATAACAAAGATGTATCTGCACCAACATGTTTATGGCAGCACTATTCATAATAGCCAAATATAGAATCAACCTAAGTGTCCATCAACAGATGAATGGATTAAAAATATGGTATATATACACAATGCAATATTATTCAGTCATAAAATATAATAAAATCTTGTCATTTGCAGCAATATGGATGGAACTGGACGTCATTTCCTCCCTACCGTCTTTCTTTTCTTCCTGCCTTCTTTCCTTCCTTCTTTCCTTCAATTCTTTCCCTTTCTTCTCATTTTCTCTTTCTTTCCCCTCTTCTTTCTCTCTCTCATTATCATTTCCTCTTTGATATTGGAAGATATTAATGTGCAAAACAGAAATGCAAACTCTCTGCAATTATCAGGAGTTTTTAAATGGTAATATTCTAATTATAACTTTTATTGTCATTATCTGAAATAATTACATGAAGAAAAGGAATGTACTCATTAACTACTCTGAACATATTTTATGTGTTTTGATCCATTGTGCTTATTATTTATAATGACATATTGTTTTCCAACTTTTACCAGTGAGAACCTTTCTTAGTTGATAGTTGAGTCCCTTTGACTACCCAGTGTCTTTAAAAGCTTCCTTGCTTCCTTAAATGACACAGCATTGCTTGGTTCTTCCACAATTCCAGTCCAAGTCCGGGAAATAACCATTTCTTCACGAGGTTCTAGGAAGTTTAGATACCACAATATTGATACTAGCATGCATTTCCCATTAACAGAAGTAGAAAATACATATGTTTTATAAAATACAAAATGCATAACGAGTTCACACTGGTAATTCTAACTCAAAGTCATTGTACAAGTTTTTATTTAATATTTTCAATCTTAAACCTGTATCACCTTTCTCCCAAGGATAAAAATGTTCAGATTTCAGTATAACTACTCATTTGATTTCTTTTATAGGATTCACACAACAGTTTCAGAAAAACAATAGACACAACTCACAATAACATAATTACTAAAACATTTATTTTTATCATAATTTATTTGATTAAGCTATATTATATTAGAAATATTTTGTCAAATTACCATGTTTTGAAGTCATGTGTGATATCCATCTCTGTGTAGTATTTCCATGTGGTCTTACAACAGTATTTTATTACTTGAATAATTTATTTATTAGATTCATATAGCTTTTAAAATAGATTTTTTGAAAATTAACTTTATTTTATGTTTGTTTGAAATGTGTACATGAATCCAAAGCCAAATACAGAAAGCAAAGTATTTCAAAAATATAAATTTCAAATTCTGGGCTTCCATCTTATACTGTCTTATCGTATATTATTATTAATATTTTAATTCGTATTTTAGATCCATGTTTTTAATATAAAGGGTAACATCCTATTCACATTTAATTTTGCATTGTTTTGCTTAGAAATTAATCCTGGATGTTGTCAAAGTAGTAGAGGTATATTCTTTATTCAATTTTATAGCTGCATATCATCCCATTGTATAGATACACCAAAGACATTCAACCACTCTTCTCTTAATGAATATACAATCCATTTTAAATATTTTGCTTTTATTAATATTACAATAAATAACCCAAATCATGCATCTTTTTCTAGTATTGCCATTTGTATTAGGGTTAAATTTCTGAAAGTGGCATTTCTGGATGAAACAATCAATACATATTTCATCTTCTTCTTTTATATTTTAATATTCCATATTGATTCCAATTTCAAGCTTAGGTACTTGATTTTTATTTTTGCTATTATAAATGGACACCCCCTTTCAATATAATATCAAGCCAAGGATTCTACTTTATTTATGAAAACTATCGACTGTGTGTTAACTTTGCAAACCTCTATTTACTAAATTCTCCCTTCTGATATACTGGTATTTTAGTCGACGCTCTCCTGTTGTGAAGAAAAGAGAAAACTTACTTTTCCTTTGTTTAACGCCAATTGATAAATATAGATTTTTCTAATATTTCATAAAACTCACCTGCCCTTTATTTCCCTGAAGTTGAGTTCAGACTCTTGATCTCTCATATTACAATGGTTTTGAATAAAGTCTTTCTTACATATTTAACTTTGTTAGGTGTAATTTTTGCTTTGAGTTTAGTTTTCTTGTTTTGTGTGCGTATACTTGTTACCCGCCCTCCTTGTCTATAGGGACCTTATTATGCTCTTTAGTCTTTTTTTCTAACAACATATTTTTGTAGGATTCAATTGCAATTCTTTTTCTGCCTCTTATGTTTAGGCGATATGAGTTGTTTTGCACTTAGAACAGGAATTGGAAAATAGAATTGCTTTTCTAGCTTCAGGGACTTAGAGTTGCCTTTTCAATTGTTTCTAAAAAGTGATAAAAAATATGTCTTACACTCTGATATTTGCCTCCTCTGATTTACTCCCCAACTTTTTATCTGTTTCATTACTCCTCTTTCCCTTGTTGCAGGAGTCCTGCTCAGTTTAGATTATATTTCTAACATTAACTCTTCAGGGCAGCAGCTTGTCCTCAAAGGGAGCTTCTGTTTACTAGTTTCAAAAATTTACATTCCAAAGTCAGCGTGTGTCTTTTCCAAACCTCTGATGCTACTCTGAAGTACCCATAAATTAGAATTTGAAAAATATTGTCAATTTTGGTTGTTGTGCTTAGATTATGCCACATCCTAGTTAATAAGAACCTGTTGGATAATTTGATATTTTCCAGTTTAGAGTCCTGTTGCTATTCTTCTGATTCTTCTAGCAAAGTATTTGATACATATTATTAGATTATTTTAGTAGCAGGAAGTTTGTACATACCACATTTATTTGATGATTTCTGGGTGTTATAGATTGAATTCACTCTAGGAAGATGAAATCCCAATCCCCAGTACTGGTGAATGTAACCTTGTTTGGAAATAGTCTTTGCAGATGAACAAGTTAAGATAAGGTCATTAGGGGGCCCTTAACACAATATGATTGATATTCTCATAAAAAGGGAAAATTTTGTAGACAGAAGTAGATAAGCATACAAGGAAAACATGGTGTGAAGAGAAACAGGGAAAAGATGCTCAACAGCAAGCAAGGAATGACTGAAGCTATCAGAAGACAGGAAAGAAACCTGGAACCAACCCTTTCCAAGAAACTTCAGGGAAGCATGTCCCTGCCAATACATAGATTTCAGACATCTGTTCTGCAGGACTGAGAGATAAGAAATTCTTTTGTTCCAAGCCACCTAGAATTTGGAGCTTTGTTGTGGCATCCCTAGCAAACACTGGGGTTATCTAACTAAATTTAATTGCAGGTATTTTCCATGGGTATTTGATATTGCTATTCCAGTAACTCTGTATGTTTTTTCTGGGTAATTTAATGACTTTCAAAAACTGTTGCCATTATCCCCAGATAATTTCCCCTACTTAAATTTTAAACTTTTTCCTATATTTTGTATATTTTGAAATATATAAGTCTAGTGATACTTGTCCTTCCTTATACAAGTCTATCCATACTTCTAATCTATGTTGCCTCTAAGAATAGCCTGATCTTTTAGCTGTTGCCACAGATCCCTACAGGTCAAAAATACCAGTTGCCACAGCATGTTTCCACCAGTTTTGTAGCAAACAACATTGCTGCTGGTGTTTAGGTACTACCAACTGGTTTCAGCTTTTTAAAAACAAATCAAGTTAACATAGACCAACGGCAGCGTCTCTTTTCATCAATTATGACCTGATAGGGCATTCTTATTGCACTATTTGTGGTTGTCAGTGCCACTCACATATTGTGATAAACCTTATGTTTTTAGTAAAAGGAATGTTTTCTGAACTCTTCAGGAGCATAAGAAGGTTTGCCATCTGGCTTTGTGTCATTTATCAATGATCATATTCCCAATTCTTACCCTTCCTCAAAGTTACAGCAACACAGTTGGCATATTAACGTCAGTGCACTATACCAATATATGAGTACTAGTCAATTTATTATGACTGTATCATAATATGTGACACCCAAGAAGCATCCAAGAAGCATATTAGATATGTCTCATTTCAGCTGGTCAGGACATTAAATGCTGAATCAAAGGAGAGATTCCCCATGCCAATATTTTCTCCCCAATTCAGTCATATTTTTTGTTGACTCTCTCTTTTACCTGTACCTTTAAGATCCATTGCTACAATTCCCCCATCATCTGTGCCTGTTAGTCATGGCACAGATAATGGCCATGAAATTTCTTCAATGAAAATGTTATTTTACCTCAAAACAGAAAATGACATTACCATAGTTATTGGTCTATAGGCAATGAAAGTGGGAAGCACAGCTTGATGGTAAAAAATAGTATTTTAAGGCATTTTATTGAGGTAATAATTGGCATCCTAACTGAGCAAGAAGAGGCTGCTCTTCTCAAAAAGAATGATGGAAAGGCGACTTCTCTTCATCCAGAATATTCATGCAATTCTGGAATTTAATAAAGACAATTTACAACACAATTGCTATGTTTTACAGTTTTCTCATACCATTGAAGTCTTGGAGTTACTGAGAAGCCACTGATTCTTTTTTACCTCTCATCCCAATCCAGTCACAATGAGAGCCTTATTAATTATGATACTATTGTGTGTCCATGTGCATACCACCTGACTTCTACTACATGCCTTTACTTGACTTTTACTATAAATGGAAACTGAGACAAAGACTTGGTTTCAGGTAAGGGATTTTGGAGGTGATGTCTGAAAGCAGGACTGACAAAATGAGGTGACTGAGACAGAAAAGTAAAAAAAGATGGTAGAGTGTATATTAATGATCTGGTTAATACTATGGAAAACTGCGGCTATGTCTTTTTCAAGACCATCTGTGGAAACACGTAGCTTGAATCTCGGAATTTTTTTTTCTAGATGTAGAACTGGGCTATTTATTCACAAACTCAAACTCACATCTTCACCCCCATTTATTAAGGGATATCATTGGGGATGAGTTATACTTCTGTCCTCTTGGGATGCTTTGTTGGTGGGCTATGGATACTCCTAGAAAATCACACATCAGAAAATTTGAGACATATGGCAAAAACATGAGGTTAGATGTTGCAGAAAACATGAGACCTTTCATCAGATATGTAGCTGATGTCAAAAGTAGTAGAAGGAAATGCAACACTAAAGTAAAAAATGCCTTGCTAAGTAAATAGATAAATAAATCTAAATATCTCAAATTTCTCAAGTACTTAATTCATTACCTATGTAGGTTTTATTCTCAAACAAATTATAATTAGGAAATTTTACAATGCTATGAAATATACAATCAAGTACTATAGGTTTATAAAGCCAACTTTATTAGAAAAATAATTTTAGGGGTGGGATCAAGATAGGAGGTAGTATGTGCCCCCTCCACGGAGAGAAAAATGAACAGTAAGTAGATAATTGTATTTAGAAGAGAATGCTAGGATTCACCAGAGAACAGACAGGAAGCACCAGAAGTAAGTAAGGAGGGGATTCAAAGCAGCTTGCCCACCTGGGAACTGACTCAGAGCCAGGAGATGCTCCTGGATATGCAGAAAAAGTACAAAAGAAACATCACTGCTCCAAGCAGGGATTTTACAGTCTTTGCGGTGGAAGAATTGCTCGACCCCCTAAAGCCTCAGGCCTGATATATGGAGCTGCCTAAAGATTGCACAGAGACACTGAAACAGAACCCATACAGAATGCCACAGGCATCTGAGCCTAGAGCAGTATCAGCTTGCAACCATTATGAAAACCCTGAAACCGGAAATCTATAGTCATGGCAGCTGCTGCCGTGCTGCTCCAAGGAAGGAGAAGGGAGACCAGGTGCTCTTATGCATCTACAGAAGAGTCCCTGCTCCCATGCTCTGGGCTGCTGTTGAGACTGAGATGTAAACAAACCACACACCCCACAGCTTCTTGCCCGTGCTGCTTTCCTGTGAGGGACTCTTCCCTCCAGCCCCAGGCTCAGGGTACAATTTTGAGTTTAACACTGAGCTGCATCCTACTCTTGATCTGAGTTCAGGTAGACATGCAGCTGCAGTCACCACCCAGGCCAAGGGAGGACAGGGAAACTAGACTATCCTATGCATATCTAGGTGAATTAGTATGTTTTTATACCGCTATAAGATACTACTTGTGAGTAGGTAATTTATAAACAAAAGAGGTTTAATTGACTCACAGTTCTGCATGGCTGGCAAGGCCTCAGGAAACTTCAATCATAGGGGAAGGCAAAGGAGAAGGAGGCACCTTCTTCACAAGGCGACAGGAGAGAGAGAGAGAGTGAAGTGGAAATTGCCAAACACTTTTAAAATAATCATCTCTCATGAGAACTCCCTCACTACCACAAGAACAGCATGTGAGAAACCACCTTCATAATCTAATCACCTCTGACCAGTTTCCTCCCTTGACACATGGTGATTACAATACGAGATGAGATTTGGGCACGGACACAGAGCCAAACCATATCACTATGATAAGACCCATTGACCTGCAACAGGCTATATTGAGACTGAGACATGAATGCACTCTACTATCCAGAGCTTATTGTTTAGGTTGCTTGCCTGGTAGGGATTGAGCCTTCTCTGTTCCCACAGTACCATTTTGAAAGTTTAATGTTGGGCTGTGCCCCACTTTCAGTACGAGTTTGAGGTGATGCAATTGCATCTACTACCCAACTGGAAGAGGCACAGGGGAGACTAAGCTCTCCTAAGCACGTTTAAGATAATGCCCATTGCCTTGCTATGGGCAGCTGTGGGGTTGTGAACCAGCCTTTCCAACAGAACTTGCTTCTACCAACACAAATATGAACCACTTGGGTCTCAGTGGGCTGCTCCACCACTGCTGCTGCCATTATTGACACCACACCAGCTTCTCGGTGACCTAAGAAACCACTCACACCCTGGGCCCAACATTCCCACTGCTAACTTCTGAGCAGGCCACTTCTGAGCAGGCCAGCTCTCCAAGACTCACTAAGTCTACAGCCAGTGTAAACTGCTCTGAGACTTACAGAGAGATTTACTCCACTGCCTTCAGCACTGGGGCCAAAAGACTGGCTCAGCTGCCACCCAAGTCCCCAGCTAAACTTTACCACAACCTCAACTATTAACTGTACCCTAAGTCACTGAGGACATCCAGAGATCACTGACCCTGTGTACTGCCAAATAAGCCACACAAAAATCATACTACTGCAGACACCCAAAATCAAAGGCACAATATCTTACCCAATGACATACATACATCTTCAGGAAAACATTCTTCCTTACTTCCCTCCATGAGGGAGTTCTCCTGAGAGATGATTGTTTTAAAAGTGTTTGACAATTCTCACTTCACTCTGTCTCTCCTGTCGCCTTGTGAAGACAGAAGAATTTTGAAAAGGAATTTCAAAAAATTGGAATGAGGAACTGCTCCACCTATATATGCAGATATCAATGGAAAAACTCAAGAAACATGAATAAACAGGGAAATATGACAACACCAAGGGTTATAACTATACAGAAATAGATCCCAATTAAAAATGATTCCTTGAAATGCCTGATAAATAATTGAAAATATAGATTTTAAAGACATTCAATGAGATACAAGAGAAATCTAAAAATCAATAAAAATAAATCAGAAAATCAATTTAGGATAGAATGAGAAATTTACTCATGAGATAGATATCTTTTTTCATAAAAGCAAAAGTACTAGAATTAAAAAAAATAATTGAAGTATATAAAAAAGTACATTTGAAACCTTCAATAATATACTCGACCAAGCAAAAAAAAAAAAAAAAAAAGAATATCACATCTTGAAGATAGGACTTTTGAAATAACTCACTCAGAAAAAACTAAAGGAAAAAAAAAAAAAACATTAAGGGGAATCAAAAAGTCTTAATGATAGCTAGGACTTTATAAAGTGACCAAACTTACAAATTATCAGTATTCCTGAGGGGAAGAAATAGAAAAATGTTTAAAAAACATAATTAAGAAAATAATGAAAACTTTTCATGTCTATCAAGAGAGTTAAACATCCACATACAGGAGGCCCAGAGATCCCCAGGAAAATACACTGCAAAAAGGAATCCACCACAGCATATTCTATTCAAAATAAAGTTAAAGTAAAAACAAGATTTTTAAATTAGCAAAAGAAAAGTGTCTAGTCACCCATAAAGGAAACCCCATCAGACTAACAGCAAACTTTTCAGCAGAAACATTACATGCCAGAAAAGATTAAATGGTGTTTCTGAAGTGCTGAAACAAACAAAAACAGTCAACCAATAATTTTATACACTGCCAGTTTCATAAATGAAGGAGGAATAAAGTCCTTCCAGACAATCAAATGTTGAGAGTTTGACACCACTACACTAGCCCTACAGGAAATGCTCAACGGGGTCCTAAATAGAAAAGTGAAAGGTCAGTATTCACCAACACAAAAGCACATGGAGATATAAAATTCATAGTTCACATAAAACAATCACACAAAGAAGAAAGAGAAAGAAATCAAATATCAATAAGACCAAAAGTATAAAGCCACAAAGACAAAAAGAGAAGAACAAAACAAAAAATTTTAAAAATAACTCAAACACAATCAACATATAACAGGAACAAAGTCTTGCATATGAATACTAACACTGAATGTTAATGGACTAAATACCCCATATAAAAGATGCATATTGGTAGAATAGTTTGAAAAAGTAAACCAACTTGATGCTGCCTACAAGAAACTCACTGTATTAGTCTGTTCTCAATTTACATATTTTTAAAAAGAGGTTTAATTGGCTCATGGTTCTGCAGGTTGTACAGGAAGTATGGATGGGGTGGTCTCAGGAAATGTGTAATCATGTTGGAAAACAAAGAAGAAGCCAGCAAGTCCGACATGGCTGGTACAGGAGAAGGAGAGGGAGCAAAGAGGGAGGTGATACATACTTTAAAACAACTTGAACTCATGAGAACTCTACCACAAGATCGTACTATGGGGATGGTGCTAAACTACTAGAAACCATCTGCATGATACAAATTACCATCCACTAGGTTCACCTTTCAACACTCAGGGTCACAATTCAATATGATATTTGAGGGAACACAGACCCAAACTATATCACTCACCTTATCCATAAAGTCACATATGGACCAAAAGTAAAGATGAAAAAAGATATTCACTCAAATACAAATCAAAAGTGAGCAGATTAGCTATAAGGTAAAATATACTTTATATCAAAACATTAAAAAAAGAAAAAGGTTATTATACAACAATAAAGAGCTCAATTCAGCAAGAAGATATAACAATTCTAAATATATATGCATTTAACATCAGAACAAAATTTCACAAAACAAATATTACTAGACATAAACAAAGAGAGATAGAAATACATTAATAGTGAGGATGTTAAAATTTTACTCAGGTGGAATGTGCCTGCCACCACGCCCAGCTAATTTTTTGTATTTTTAGTAGAGATGATGATCTCGATCTCCTGACCTCGCGATCCATCCCCCTCGGCCTCCCAAAGTGCTGGGATTACAGGCATGAGCCACCACGCCAGGTGAGAAATATGTGCATTTTATTTTCACATATTTATTAATATTCAAATGAAAATAAGAAGATATCCTCAAAATTAGGTGACCTCATCTCTGAGCATAGACTAGAATACACAAATATAAGTTAGCAATAAATGTAGTCTGTGTGGTACAAACTCAAATATGTGAAGTGTATAGGGAAAGCAGAAAATATTGCTCATAATCTATGAAATTGTTCAAAGCCTTTATTAGACTCCAGTTCAGCAATATTCAATAAACTAGCATTTGCCCCTTTCACTTGAAATTAGAATAAAATAAAAGAAAATAGGAGTATGAAAAATTATAAAAGTAAATGATTTAAACTTTGGAATGATAGAGAATATTCACAATTGTCATTCTACAAACTTGTAAACGTTAGTACTATGAAGAGAAAAATAGTTTAATGTCAATATTTAACTGACCTCTTTCTAATTATATAAATTTTATTTAGTTACCCATGGAAGAATATACAATTAAATAGAGAAATTATGGCCAGTAGCAGTGGCTCACTCCTTTAATCCCAACACTTTAGGAGGCCAAGATGGGCAAATCGTTTGAACCCAAGACTTTTAAACCAGCCTGAGAAACATGGGGAAACCCATTTTTAATAAAAGTAAATAAATAAATAATTTTCATGTGTAACTAATAATACCCCCCCATAGGTAAGAAGATTGTGAAGCTGTCACAAAGGCCATAAAAACCGATTTCAGTTTTCCTCTGTGTGTGTGTGTGTGTGTGTGTGCATGTGCATATTTTTGCAATGTTGTTTTAGGAACAATATGTCCAATATTTTTATGAAATACTTTCTCCAAAATAATTTAAATATAATTTAAATTATAATACTACATTACTATTTCCTCAGTTTATCTTGAAAAAGACCTAGCTTTTTCTAATAATAAAAACGTAATTATTTGGATATTTTATATAAATAGAGAATATGCAAACTATTTGGTGATTATTTTATTTTATTTTTGAGACAGAGTCTTGCTCTGTTACCCAGGCTGGAGTACAGTGGCACCATCTTGACTCACTGAAACCTCTGCTCTCGGGTTCAAGCAATTCTCCTTCCTCAGCCTCCCAAGCAGCTGGGATTACAGGCACGCACAACCACACCTGGACAATTTTTGTATTTTTAGTAGAAACAGGGTTTCATCATGTTGGCCAGGCTGGTCTCGAACTCCTAACCTCAGGGGATCCGCCTCTCTTGGCCTTCCAAAGTACTTGGATTACAGGTGTGGGCCACTATGTAATTTCTTATTATATGAAAAATGTCACTGAAATGTTGTGATATATATCACTTACAGTACAAATATGTATTTTATCTATTATAGTAAAATCTGCTATGATGTTTATAAATTGACTAATCAGGCTGAAAATTTTTTATATAGTACAGGATTTTTCCAAACAGACTAAATAGCACAAATAAAGAGTTCTGAGGAACTTAGAGTTCTTATAAGGTTCGTTCATAATCACAGGGAATCTCCAACTTGATAGTTGGTAATTTAGATGACGGACGTTTTGAAGCATAGCAATTTTTTTCTGAATGTACAGCTATAATATATTTCAAATGCTGGGACCATATACACTTCAGGCACAGGCAAAAAAATTATGAGATCCGAATGATGACTTAGGTTAGTCATTTGAAACATAAATTTACAGTTTTGTTAGGCAGTGTTATGATAAAAATATTTTAATGACATTCTTAAAGATTTTAATTAGTGGCTTTTGTCATAATGTATATTGTAGCAGCATTGATCATCTGTCTGGCCAAAGGTTATAGCTTGCTGAATCGTTTTCATGGTTTACTTTACTCTACATCAGAAATACATTAGTCTCATTTACTAAAGAAGGGCACAAACTCACTGGTTGTTACAGTGAAAATTAGTAGATCTAATGAGATGCTAATATTTCTCTCTACATATAAACATTCAGTTTGATAACACTTTTAGTCTCATTAGTGTTGTAAGTTTTCCTACCATTTCGTATTTTCATGGTATAATGGAGTAAGTGAAGACTTAATATATCATTAAAATTAGCCTGTATGATCTCAAAATATTATCTTTGGACTGCTTGTGGCATTCAATGCTTTATGACATTGTATGAAGCTATTTTGCCATTTTTGGAGGCCAATATAATTAAATAATTTGTCTATATCTCACCATTTGAAATCAAAGCCAAATAATAATTTTCAAAGGAATTGTGTAACAATTAGATCATCTCATCAAAGGCTGAACATGCCCTCAAATAACTACACTGCTTACTTGGTCTTTGCTATAGACTGAATGTATGTGCCTACACAAAATTCCAATGTTGAAGCCGAAACCCAAATGTGATTGCATTTGGAGGCAGGGCGTTTGGATGTTAATTAGGTCATGCTGGTAGAATTCTCAAAATGGAGGTAGAGCCCTTATAAAAAGAGACATGAGAGAGGAAGCTGTCTTCTCTCTTTCCCCTTCCACCATGTGAGAACACAAGAATAAGGCCATCTGAAAACCAGGAGAACCCTCACCAGAAACCGATCCACCCGGCACCTGGACCTTGAACTTCCCATCCTCCACAACGGTGAGAAATAAGTGTTTTTTGGTTTGTTTGTTTAAATTGTCTGTAGCATTCTGTTACAGCAGCCCCAAAACACTAAGAGAGTCTTAGGCGAGTCTAATTTGCATTAATGTTTATATCTGTTGAAGTTTAATTTTTTTTTGCTCTTATGGTGATGTATTATAATTTCAGCTCACCCAGACTAAGATTTAGCCATACTTCACTATAGCATGAAATTACCTGTGTAAAAAATAACATAACTTCAAAAGAAAATAAAAAATGACATCACAAATTTAAAACACTCGATGGAACTACAGAGTCTGTAGAGATAATGAAGACCATGGCTACAGAAAGTTGCCAAATCACCTCCCCCAAAATATAAAAAGGGCCCTGACTATGAAAATATGGAGAAAACAAACTTAATTGACCTGAAGATCCATTTTTTCCAGATTCCAGTGCCTTTTTTTTTTTTTTTTTTTTTTTTTGTTTTTGGCACCATATAAATAGTGGCATAAAACCACAAAAGTTTCATATTTTCTTTTTTTTTTTTTTTTTGAGACGGAGTCTCGCTCTGTCGCCCGGGCTGGAGTGCAGTGGCCGGATCTCAGCTCACTGCAAGCTCCGCCTCCCGGGTTCCCGCCATTCTCCTGCCTCAGCCTCCCGAGTAGCTGGGACTACAGGCGCCCGCCACCTCGCCCGGCTAATTTTTTATTTTTTTATTTTTTAGTAGAGACGGGGTTTCACCGTGTTAGCCAGGATGGCCTCGATCTCCTGACCTCGTGATCCGCCCGTCTCGGCCTCCCAAAGTGCTGGGATTACAGGCTTGAGCCACCGCGCCCGGCCAAAAGTTTCATATTTTCAAAGCAGCACTATTTCCTGTGCTCTAAGAAAGCAATTTGTAGTTTTATATAGAATAAGCACAACATAACACATCCAAGCTTAAAACTGATGGATTATATTACTGAGACATCATGGAAAGTTGCATTCTTAGATTAGGGGGAAAAAAGTTATGTTACACTTGCTCTAAAGCTACTAAAAAATAGCTGCAAATGTTATGACAAATATCAGGCACTGAGAAAAAGCAATATGAGCTGTTGGCAAAACTCTTTTATCAGACAACATTTCGGGCATCACCCAATTACTATCACATTTCTCTGGCTACAAAGTTTTTCCTTTACACTTGGATGAAACCAATTATGTATAGTGTATAAATCAGCCTTTGGCACTATATATATATATCTTTATATAAAAAAGGCCATGTCTCAAAAAAAAAGAGATATGGTCACCAGATTTTGACCCATTCATTACTGAAGTGCCCTGCTATGCAACAAGAGGTTTATTTAGGGAATTATGCTATGAATTGTAATGTAGCCTCGGAAAATATGCTTATTAGGATCAATGCCAATGAAATTATAGTTTTGTGTAAAAAAAATAGAATATTGTGCAAATAACTATATGCTATTTTGATCCCAATGTAAAGATGTTGGTCAACAACATATTGCCTTTAAATTTGTTTTAACAAATTAAATATTTTATAAATCTTTGCTTTAACTTGCATAATATTAGTAGTTTGTATGGCAAAATTTAATTTAGTGAATTATAGGCACAAGATACATGCAAAGCTTTACTGCTTCCCAGTAGTGCGAGAAGTTAAATTACTGATATTCTCTGAATCTAAGCTTACTAATCTCTATATTGAGATAAAGCTTAAAAATTCATAGAATTGCTCTGAGGAACAAAAGGTTATGTACAATGTCTCAAGTATTACAAAATTAAATTTTCTGTTAAGCACATTTACATATATAATTATATACATGAGTTTGCGAACATATACACATACACACATGCATATATTATATCTACACACTTATTTATTCATTATTTATTCATTTAATTACTTATTTTTATATTTTTAAAGAGTGTGCCCAGTCAGAAATCAGATAATTATTCCTTAAAAGAAAGAAACCTAAGCACACTTCATTCTCGCCATAAGAACAAGCTTTCTGGCAACACTTATGCATTCTTGGTGGGAGTGTAAATTTGTTCAGCCACTGTGAAAAGCAGTTTAGAGATTTCTCAAAGAACTTAAAGCAGAACTACTATTTGGTCCAAAAATTACATTACTGGGTATATACCCAAAAGAAAATAAATCATCCTAACAAAAAGACACACACACTCCTATGTTCATCATAGCAAAATTCACAAGATCAAAGACAAAAGACAAAGAATCAACCTAGATGCCCATCAATGATGGACTGGATAAAGAAAATGTGGTACATATTATACACCACGGAATACTATGCAGCAGTGAAATCATGTCTTTTGCAGCAACATGGATGCAGCTGGAGATCGTTATCCTAAGTGCATTAATGCAAGAATAGAAAACCAGATATCACCTGTTATCACATATAAGTGGGAATTAAACATTGAGTACATATGGACATGAAGATGAGCACAACAGATACTAGGGACTACTAGAGGGAAAAGGGTAGAAGGAGGACGAGGGTTAAAAATCTACCTCTCTCTTAGGTAATATGCTCACTACCTGGGTGACAGGGTTATTTGTACCACAAATCTCAGTGACACACAATTTACCCATGTAACAAATCTTAACCTGTAATTTCTAACCCTAAAATAAAAGTTGAAAAAAACCACTTTTCTCTTTTGTGTCTTCTCGTTTTAACTCTACAACTTTTTCTATACAGCACTAGAGACCACAATTGAAAAGGTATTATAAGATTTTGAAATAATTAGGAAAATACTATTAGAGATTAAAAGATATAAAGATGACCTAGGTGGGATGAAAGATTAGTAAAATAAAATCTTTGAGCATAGAAATATTTTTAGTCTATATGAGCCATGCATTTTAAAATAAAGTTTATCACATTGGTGCATATTAATGTGGCTACTAAAATAGAAAATGCTGCATGAATTAGATATAAAAATATCACATTATTTTTATTTGTATTTTGTTGTGTACTGATAATATAAAAAAGAAATAAATATTGAATAAAAGTGATAATACAATAATATTACATACACTTTCAATATTTGAGTTAAATAAATTGTTTTCAATTCTACCTGGCTTCTTAGTTTCCACCTTCTCATTTTTTCCAGTGCATTCATTAATCTCAATATTCAATATGAATAATTTATGAGGAAAGCTTAATTAGTTTATTTGTAATTAGTCTTGATATGGGAGATCAAAATGTAATAAAATATAATTTCTCCATAAAATAAAAAGACTAGCTATTCTTTAAATTTTGTTAATATTTTAAGATATCTTCTCAACATAGGAAGTATGTAAATTATACCATGAGCAAGCTAAAAATAGTTTCAACAATTCAAATTTATTTTGACACACCTTTATTTACACTAGAATATAATCTTTATTTTTTTATTTATTTTTTTATTTTATTTTATTTTATTTTATTTTTTATTATTATTATACTTTAAGTTCTAGGGTACATGTGCATAACGTGCAGGTTTGTTACATATGTATACTTGTGCCATGTTGGTGTGCTGCAGCCATCAACTTGTCAGCACCCATCAACTCGTCATTTACATCAGGTATAACTCCCAATGCAATCCCTCCCCCCTTCCCCCTCCCCATAATAGGCCCCAGTGTGTGATGTTCCCCTTCCCGAGTCCAAGTGATCTCATTGTTCAGTTCCCACCTATGAGTGAGAACATGCGGTGTTTGGTTTTCTGTTCTTGTGATAGTTTGCTAAGAATGCTGGTTTCTAGCTGCATCCATATCCCTACAAAGGACACAAACTCATCCTTTTTTATGGCTGCATAGTATTCCATGGCGTATATGTGCCACATTTTCTTAATCCAGTCTGTCACTGATGGACATTTGGGTTGACAACCCCATCAAAAAGTGGGCAAAGGATATGAACAGACATTTCTCAAAAGAAGACATTCATACAGCCAACAGACACATGAAAAAATGCTCATCATCACTGGCCATCAGAGAAATGCAAATCAAAACCACAATGAGATACCATCTCACACCAGTTAGAATGGCGATCATTAAAAAGTCAGGAAACAACAGGTGCTGGAGAGGATGTGGAGAAATAGGAACACTTTTACACTGTTGGTGGGATTGTAAACTAGTTCAACCATTATGGAAAACAGTATGGCGATTCCTCAAGGATCTAGAACTAGATGTACCATATGACCCAGCCATCCCATTACTGGGGATATACCCAAAGGATTATAAATCATGATGCTATAAAGACACATGCACACGTATGTTCATTGCGGCACCACACTAGAATATAATCTAATGACTATCAAAGAAATAAATAATTTCAAGATTTATTTCCACGTATTGTAACTTTTCTTTAGTTAGCATTTAATAAATCATTACCAAAATAATATATATTTTTACGTTTGAATTAAATAATTTCATGTGCTTAGTCAATTGCCTTTGAAGGTATCCATAACATGAGTGTAATTTTCAAATGGACCACAACAAAAATAACGTATGGACCATAAGTTATAATACATAATTACTGGAAAAATATTAAAATATATAGATGATCATAAAATGGAAACTGGCCAAGTAAAATTAAAAAAATTTTTGACTTTGATTCAAAGTCCCGTGTTGGTAGTTTTCCCAGGCAAATCCCTTTCAAATGTTCTAAGCCACTTTTCATTCTTCTTCTCATACTTAAGTATTTGTTTCTCAGTCAACAAGCTACCAAGGTAAAAGAGTCTCATAGAGCTTTAATTATAAACAGACTGACTTGGTTATAGCGCTGCTGTTGCAATGCAACTACACATGCTTGAAGTGTTAAATTTGTAATTTTCTTTTAACAGTAGAGTTTCTAACACATAGACATGTATTTGTACATAGATAGTCTTAATCTATGGCCACCTCTGGTCAATCCATGATTATACCAAACTGATCTCATAAAAAGACTATTGGAAAAGGCTCCTTTCTTTGCTGTCACAACCGCACCTGCCACAACTTCAGCAGGATCCCTAGCCTTAAGCTGTTGATATAATTAGGCTGATTCATCCAGGTAATTTTGCAGACGCAGTACCTTTCACATTTTCTTCTGATGAAAGATACTGGAAAAAAATGACATTTACTCCTTTACAGCTGGATACTTCACTTAGTCACATGCAAAAATATAAAATTGGACTCATATCTTACATTATACATAAAAATTAATTTCAATTAGATTGGACACTTAAATGTACAATCAGAAACTGTACAACTTCTAGAAGCACAAGCAACAACAACAAAAAAATAAATAAGTGGGACTACATCAGGCTAAATAGCTTCCGCACAAAAAAGGAAACAATCAACAAAATGAAACCTACAGAATGGTGTAAAATATTTGCAAATTACATATCTAATATGGAATTAATATCCCAAATATATAAGGAATTCACACATTCAATAGCAAACCTAATTAATGGCCCAATTAAAAATGGTCGAAAGACTTGAATATATACTTCTCAAGAAGACATACAAATGGCCAACAGGTATATGAAAAGATGCTCAACATTATTGATCAGGAAAATGCAATCCAAATCACAATGAGGTGTCACCTCAAACTTGTTAGGATGGCTATTATAAAAAAAGTAAAATTAAAAAAAGTGTTAGCAAAAAGGTGGAAAAACTGATACCCTTTTATATTGTTGGTGGGAATGCATAAATGGTGCAGCCACTATAGAAAACAATTTGGAGATACCTCAAGAAAATAAAAATAGAGCTGTCATAAGATTCAGTAATCATAATTTTGAGTATTTATTCAAAATAATTAAAGCAGTGTCTCAAATAGGGATTTGCACTCCTATGCTCATCACAGTATTATTCACAATAGCCAAGATGTGGAAGCAATCTAAATGTCCATTGATGGGTTAATGAATAAAATGTGGTATATTCTTACAATGGAATATAATTCATTCTTAGAAAAAAAAAAATCCTATTATATGTGACAACATAGATGAACCCTGCATACATTATGCTGAATGAAATAAGCCAGTAAGAGAAGGGAAAAAAAAACCCTGCAAGACCCCACTTACATAAAGTGTCTAAAGTAACCAAACCCATCAATCAGACTGGAAAGTAGAGTTGTAGTTGCCAGGGGCTGAGATATGAGGAAAGGGAGATTTGCTGATCACACTGTATAAAGTTTAATTACTCAAGATGAAAAAGTTTTAAAGATCTGCTGTGCAACATTGTACTTATAGTTCACAATACTGCATTGTAAACTTACATATTTTTTAAAATGGTGGATCTCAGGGTGTGTGTGTGTGTATGTGTGTGTGTGTTTCAACACAATAAAAGAATACAGAATCTACCTTTATGAAATGAAAATGAGCTTTTCTTGGGTGAACACTCTCTAACCTAATTTTTAACCTTGAATTCAATTTGCCCCTTTTGACTTCTATTTTTATTTACCTTATGCATCTTTGCCAGCATATTTTCTTTTTCTTTACATTTTAAACTACCTGTAATGGAAGATTCAAGAATACACGTAAGTAGTGAAAATGATAATAACAATATTGATAATTATTTGATAATTATTATCAATTGATAATAAATCGATAATTATGATTGTCCATATGCCATCAACCACCTACCTATTATACGCTAATCACCACTCTTGTTTGCTATGTTCCTAGGCACTGTACTAAAGACCTCTGCATTACAACTTGAATAGGACTCAAATTAGGCAAAATAACATGGCATCTGCAAATATCTATAAGAGATCATGATCCTTTTTAAAAATCACAATCATAATATCATTCTCACAACTTACAAAAATAGCATCAATCAATCTCATCAAATATTCATTCAAAAGTAAATTGGTCTTTGTTTTGAGATAATGTGTTCTGTGAATAAAATCTTTAAGAAAGTAAACAATTTTATTTTTTCATTCCTGAGATATGTGTCTTGTATTTATTTTTCTTGCTTTATATTCTGGCTAGATATTCTACCACAATTTTGAGCAGAAGTCATTTGGCAACAAACCTTTTCTTTATTTCTAATTTTAGGGACAACATGATCAGTCTTTGCCATTAAGTATGATGTTAGTTGTAGATTTAAAAACATTTATTGTTAAGTTAAGAAAGTACCCTTATGAGTTTGCTTAAGAGTTTTCATTATATCAAATTGTTTCCTTTTTTTGCAATGATTGAAATTATCTTTCTGTTTTTCTCCTTTATTCTGTTTATATTTAACATGGACAATTATACTGATTGATTTCCTATTGTAAACAAATTTTCATTCCTGAGATAAGAATTATTTGGTCATGAATTATTTTTCTTAATACACGTTTCCTATAAGTTCCTTTGCAAGTAGCTTTGGCAGACATTTATAATGAAATTATAGATCCTTTATTTCATTAGAAATTGAAAAACTGGGATGGTATCATTCCATCATCAGTCTATCACATCATCCTCAATTATTGGATAGAATACTACTATAAACAAAATCTACTTCATCTTACGCTCATATGATAACTCCAGATCAAATTTAGTAATAAGATTATTTGATTTTATTTTTATTTATCTCTCTTACTCCTTATATGGAAATACTAGTTTCTAATAAGACTGTTACTTATTTTATTTATTTTATAATACATATATAAGTATTCTAGAATAAAAAATCATTAATATTGCTGAAAATTTGTGAAGCCTAATTATTTTCAATCTTTCGTTATAAATTTGCTTTGAGTATATTTCTTAGTTCATAAAAACTACATACTTTGGGCTTTAAATAAACTATTTTCTTCTGACAGAAAAGCAGAGCAATTGTCTATGATTATCCAAATACAATCATTTAGCAGTATAGTGATACATTCCAAATTGAACAGGGCACCATTCTGCATGATGACATTCCCACCGCATATGTTTTGGACTCTTCAGTTAAATACCAGGAATCTGCAATATGCTGAATTATAGAGCAGTGCTGTATTTTTACCCTCCTGGAAACTGTGATTTGTGATGATAAAACCCTTAAAGGTGGCTTTACTAATAATTGAAAGAGATCATCCACACGATACCACAAGTAGGAGAAACACAAAGAACGGTTGTTATGACCAAAATAACTTATATGTATCCTGTTGTGCTATGTATGCCTGCCATGAAAGCAAGAGTATGTCCACGTAATATTGGAGGTCATTCGCGAAAAACACCTTATCTGTTTTATTATATTTCTTTCCATTTTATGAGTCAGAGCAAACTTCACCTTAAGTCTGTCCATAATTTATAGGGATGCTTGGTTTCAGCTACATCAGGTAAAATAATGATACCATTTCTCCATTCTGCAATGTGTTCTCAAATCCATTGCAGGACTGCTGTTTCTGTATATAAGTCATTCGCAGAAAGATCAAATAATGCTTATATCTGGAAAACAAGTAAGTTCAAAGTGATTAGGTGATCCACTTCAGTAACTGAAAACTTACGGGCAACTAGTTTTACATAAAGATTTATGATTTTTTTTTTCTCCTTTCCTTTCTCTGATGTTTGCCAGCAATTATGTCCTCTTTTCTCTCTTTCCATTGTTCTTTCTCCCTCTCCTGTTTAAATTTTAGGATTATACTGACATTTCTATGCTAAGTGTAGAAATTGTTTTCTTTTAAAAGCCAGAATTAAATGCATGTTCTATTAATATATTAAATTCCCACCATCTTGAAATCTATTTTACCAATCTATACCTTAGCTGTCACCACATCTTCACCTCAGCCTAATTCTCATGTTCTGTTATTTGGATTTTTTTGAGATTTTAGAATACTTATCTGTAAATCATTTATATACCATTTATGTATTTATGTTTCTGATTCTATAACTTTATTACAAATTTTACACTGTAACTCATAATTATTCACTAGATTTGACTATAAATATAATAATATCAATTGTTCACCATTAGTTCATATACTAATGCCTAATTCAATGTCTTGTTTTGATTCATTTTTAAAATCTCTTACAGATATTGTTTGGATACCCTGTGAGCTTCTCTATATCCAAAAATTGTTTTTCTTTTCTGACAGATGACTCATTTCACTTCTGGATATACTGGGTACACCGTTCTTTTTTCTTAGTAATCTGTAGTCATTGTTCTATTGTCTTCTTCTTGCAAGTTATTCATATGAGAATTCCAACCTAATTGATTCTATTTTCTTTGATAGCACCATATATATGAGATTTTCACCTTTAAAAAAGTCTCTATTTTTCTTATTATGAAAACACAGATAACCAAATTTTTACATGTGTAAATATGAACTATGGTAGATTGTATTGCTAATCAACATATATTCAATTTTGCTTTTTCTGAGGTGTCCCTGACTGGGAAAAGCTCAAGAATTCCCATTCCATTCCTGTCATGATAACCCATGCGGCCTGCTTTGGTTAATGAAATATATGTGAATGTGATCAATTCTAGTTGGAAGTTTTAATCCAGTGCTTGGTTAATCAAATCTCTTTCTCCTTTTATGTGAGCTGGGTGATATTCCAGCCAGTGGCTACTCTTTCAGGCTGGGTTTCCGGAGTGAAGGTCTCTTGAAGGTAAACAAGCAGATTAGTGACAGACGCATTAAATACAAAAGATTATTGCTTTAAGGCGGAAACATTATGGATTATGTATTATCTCCCTATTAATTAGTTTATCCAGACTCATTCAGAAATTGGTAGAAAAGTTTGGTGCAGCAATAACAAAAAGCTTAACCTAGATGGATGTCTTTGTAGTAGGCAGTTAGCAATTAGGGAAATTTTATTGAAAGTTCAAAACATATTAAGCAATAAAATCTATATTCAGCAATTAAAAACATTTAATAATAATGCCTGAGAAAATGAGAAAGATAATAATGTACCATATGAGCTGGTGGCTTAGAAGAAGCTATTTGAAAACAGAATGCTGTAGAGGGCCTCAGACATTTCAGCAAAATTGGAAAAAAAATTAACTATAAGAAAGAAATTATCTCATAAAATCTAACCTGCACGTATGAAGGAAAGGGAAAGGAGAAAATTCAGGAACTTAGAAATTTGAAGGGATACAAGTTCTAATTTATTCTTATTTCCAACTGGCAATGATAAAACCTTGAGTGGTAGAGACCAATTAATACTCAGTTTATGTCATTAAAGATACCATCAAGGTTGCAGTCATTACATAATTTCTTAAAATTCAGGATGAATTGAATTGGAAACATGAGAATTCTTTTAGTTGGAAAAAAATGGCTAAGAAAAAAAAATAAAGTTATGATTTCCCTTTGATGTCTAACAGATGCCTGCAAGTAGAATTTTAAAAACATAAGTATGATAAAAATAATATGGTTTTGGCTCTCAGCACTTAGAACTAACTGGAATCTAATAGCTAAGAAACCCACAAATGTATTAAGGAAGGTGTTCTGTCGAGGCCGGGCATGGTGGCTCATGCATGTAATCCCAGTACTTTGGGAGACCGAGGCGGGAGGATCACAAACAAGGTCAGGAGATCGAGACCATCCTGGCTAACACAGTGAAACTCCGTCTCCACTAAAAATAAAAAAAAAATAGCCAGGCATGGTGGCGGGCACCTGTAGTCCCAGCTACTTGGGAGGCTGAGTCAGGAGAATGGTGTGAACCCAGGAGGCAGAGCTTGCAGTGAGCCAAGATCACACCACTGAACTCCAGCCTGGGTGACAGAGCAAGACTCTGTCTCAAAAAAAAAAAAAAAAAAAAAAAAAAAAGGTGTTCTGTCAAATAGCCACCAGTCTGGTTTAAAATACTGTGTAATTGTTTAATATTTAAAACAAGCAAATAAACAAACAAAAACACCTCTGGGCCCCAACATACTATAGAAGCTAAATAAAACAAGAAATTCCACACTTCCCAGATATGGACATCCTTAAGTGCTCTTTTTAGGTGCCATCAAAATGAAAAATGAAACAAACAAACAACAACAACAACAAAACTCTTTCCAGAAGACGGAGTTAAAAACCGCAGGAACAGGGGAGTAGATGCACGGAGATCCTGATAAATAATCCCCACCACCCAGAATGGGGGAAGAATTTGCATGTGACACTGGTGGAATTTAAAAATATATATGTGTCAGTGATGGATGTGGTTTTTTTCCATTATTTTTCTTTCCAAATGTGATTATTTAATATGATTATCTTCTTGTTTCACTATTAGTTGGGCTTGTGGAGGACAGGTATCTGTTATAGTTCACAGGTCTCTAAAAAGGAGGGAACAAATATAGCACTCATGTAGAGAACATCATGAAATCAGTTAGTGTAATTACATAAGTATATATTCTAGCACAAGCTGTTGGGGCCTTGCATCTAGAACCTGGGTGCTCCTTGCTACCATGTCTTCCTACGAAAACACCTGTGCCTCTGCCTAAGGCTTTTCTCTGGGCTGCTTGGTGGATGAAAAACTCAGTTTTGTAGCCCTTGTATGAGGCGACTCAGGCATGCTCTGAATTGTCACCCAGAAAGCCCCAGTTCTCCTTAGTGGTCATCCACTCACTAACATACCTTGCATTGAGTAATTTCACTCATCTCTCTCAGTCTTTACTGTACTCCACAAATGCTTTCTGGGGTCACCTTCTAAATAAATCCTTCATCTTCAAAATCTTTTCGCAGGGTTGGCTTCCGGGTAAGTCCAAACAGACATATGTACACATATGTACACACACAAATACACCACACTCACAAACCACACACAAACGCGCGCACGCACACACACACACACAAAAAGAAATATATAAAAACACACCCTTCCAATGACTTTGTCTACAACCTAACTGAGATGGAAAGTTGAAAGATAAGAGAATTTTCCTAATATATTAATTCTAGAACCTCAAACTATATTTAACTACTTCAGTAGATTCAATTATATCTGAGATTTTTAAAATGTCAAGTTAGTAATTTTGATACTGGTTTTCTATTAAAAATCAAATGCTTCAGCCAAGTAAATATTTATTTCAGTTGATTTGAGAGCTCAATGAGTTTGAATATTGCAAGATCAGGTAAAAGAATTGCTATTCCACGGAAGTTCTCTGCTGCTGAACAGTTATTGTGCAGTGAAGAAGGAGTTTCAGAAACAAATGCTTTCTCAAAAAATGTGGACAGTTCTTGATTATTTTCTAAGCTTTCCAATTGAAAAGTTATATTTCACTTTGATATGATGACAATAAATCATTGTAGACAGTTGAAAGTATTGTAACACTTAAAAGTAAGCACTATGGCTGGTCTACAAAGTCAGATACCATGCCTTGTGAATGTATATAATAATATGTCTAAGAAGAAATTTTGTGGATATATTGCTTATTAAGAAATTATTCTGCATTTCATATAAACAAAGTGGTCTATGATTATTAGAGCTTTAATGTTATATTGTTTATTTGTAGTCCTTACCTTTTTTTTCTTATGTGATATGTGTAAAATTTAAACAAGAAAAAATATGTAATTGGATATCAAATACTTTATAAATGCTATTTCTCTTTCTGCATTTCCTTAATTTTTTCAGTAGACTTTTGTTAGAGAAAAGCACTTGTCACATCCTTAACATACTTACATTAACAAATATATCTAATTTTCTGGTATTGGACACAGACGGACTACCACCACAGACTACGTGTCAAACACCGACTCAAACAGAAACCTGGACATCTACCTGAACTAATTGGAAATTGCTGATTAAAAACAGTGTTCATTTTTTTCTAACATTGTTTTCACATTTATTTTGATTTTAGTTCATATAGTTGTTATAATTGCATGTACTTTTAGCCTTGTTGTTTTAAACTATAACAGGAAGTATTTTGCCAGTTATTGGTTGGATTTGAATTTACTTCCAAATTTTATTCATTTCCTTTAAATGGGCCTCCAGTTTGCAGTGGAAAGTGAGTTACAACGTTACCTAATGTGAACTTTTCTGCCTTTCCAGTAGGCATCTAAAAAGTTACAATTAAAATTGCAATTAAAAAGTACCGCTACCTGGCGGGGCGCGGTGGCTCAAGCCTGTAATCCCAGCACTTTTGAAGGCCGAGGCGGGAGGATCACGAGGTCAGGAGATGGAGACCACCCTGGCTAACACGGTGAAACCCCGTCTCCACCAAAAAAAAATACAAAAACAATTAGCCGGGCGTGGTGGCGGGCGCCTGTAGTCCTGGCTACTCCAGAGGCTGAGGCAGGAGAATGGTGTGAACCCAGGAGGCAGAGCTTGCAGTGGGCAGAGATCCAGCCAGGGCACTCCAGCCTGGGCGACTGAAGGAGACTCTATCTCAAAAACAAACAAACAAAAAACCTCTACCTTTATGTAACACTGACGTATGAGAAAGGAAACTTATCCAACTCTCAGAAAAAGATACACCATATAAAAAGTAAATGGAAGTAGAGTGCTGTATTTTGGCCCACCAAAACAAACAAACAAACAAACAAAAAAACAGAGTAATCTTATGTTCCTTTAAAGGAACATAAGAAAATCTCTTCCTTCGGCACTGCTTGCTTTCTTTATTATAACAAACGCACCAATCAACAATCTCTGAAGGTCAGAGAGTTGCATTTAAGATAGCCAGTGAAATATTTAAAAATGGTTTCTATATTGCAAGCAGCCATAAAGTAAAAAGGCAGAAAGCAGAAATATAGGCAATATCAGAAGTATATTGAAATTTGAGAGTTATAATCTCTACAAGTACATAACAGGGGTTGGAAAGAGAGCAGAGGTTGTTTTAATGACAGAACTAGAAAAAAACCTTCAAGTTCTGTACGCCAGCTTTGTGATTTTATATATGATTCATCAATTCCCGGTGATTGAGAGGTCGTCGGTGGTGGAAAATATAAAAAAAGGGCCTCATAAAGTAGGAAATAAAGATGCTTATAATCATACCACTTAAAAATAATGGAAAGTAAACTATTTCAAATTCGTGAGTGACACTTTGTTAGGCTAGAACTCATTTTAGTTCTTTGAAAATAAGTGTCAAGTCAGAAATCTCCAGACTGCAAAATATCATGAGAACATTTAGTATTATTTCTGCTGATTGCTCCTGTACAGAACGCTGCCATGACATTAACATACTGCTTTAGTGGTTTCAGACCTTCGCTTATGAAATTCTAATCTTCTTTGTGAGGTTGAGTCATTTTTCTCTGTCTAATCAGAATCAGACCTCTCTCAGCAGTTTGTGGGACAGACACAAAGCATTTGCCAGTAGCCGCCCATCACCTCCCAGATTTGTATGTGTTCCAAACCTTCTAACAACCATTCTAAAGGAAAAGTGATCGGCAGTGATAGGAATCAATCATAACTCCATTATCCGTTTGTAGTAGATGAAATGAGCAGAGACTTCTGTGTTATTTAGAATCAGCTTTCAACAACAAGCGGGTACAATTTTTATAGAGTGATTTCTTGCAGAACAATGAAAGCATTTCATGTTCAATTTATTACAGTAATTTGAAATTCATATATCAGAGAAAGGTTGACATGGATCTTGCTGGGACTTCCTTGAAAACGATAATGATTAACAGCCATGATTTCTCATTCTCATCTTTTTCAAAGAGAGAAGGAAAAAGTCATTAAATGTGTTCTGAATGACAGGATTTCTAATCTATGAAAGAGGGTTTGAAAAGTGATTTTCTGCAACAATTTCCACATTTTTTCTTTCTACATAAATCCACATTTATTAATATTTAAGTGGCATTTAAAGTTACATACAATTTTATATTTTTATAATTGATATCCTTAGCATTATAACGTTAGTATTTTTCATCTGATTAAATGATACTTAGCACATACTTTTAAATGTAACCTGATATTATATCATATGGATTTGGAATAATTCAATTAAATATTCTACTATCGTTAAAAAGAAGTCTTGCTTTTATAATTAATGTTGTAAATATTTGTGGATAAAATATATTCTTAGCATAAATAACAAAAGGTTAATTATTGAGAAAGTAATGTCATCATCTGAGTTTTATTCATATTGAATGTATTTTTGTAAAGACTAAGCATATAGGAGAATTTCCATATCGTCTGTTTTTTTCTATGATAAATCATTTTGTAACTTTACTTCCGTCAATCACGTTTCTTCTTCCTCTTTCTTAAATCAACTCTGCCTTGGATTGACTCAACCAGTGAGATCATTATAATAAATGTTTGTTTATTTTAAGTGGCTGCTAATTGTCAAACACTCTACCAAGGGGTTTACATTTATTAATGAATTGAATTCCCGTTTTAGAGATGAGGATACTGAGACACAAAGACATACATAATAAGCTTCCCAACGTCCCCTAACCAATAAATAGCAAAGTTTGAGTGCAAAAGCAAGGCAACTGTCTTTAAACACTATATTTGATGACAATAGAGTGTGGTCTCTGATTAAAGCCCGAATGCCTGGAGGTGGATTCTCATGTTAGAGGAAATCGGGACCAATGCTGGGACCAGTAGGGGATTTACATAGGCACAAGGTTTCATTGTTCTGCAAACTGCTTACCAGCATGAGGCCCCAAAGGCTTCTAGGCAACACTTATTATAGTGAATAAAGCTGTGAAGGAAACCAGTTGTCTGGAGGAGGCTCAGCTAGAAGTGAGCACATTCCACATCATCTCTGACCCTGTTGACAGTGATGACACATGTGAACTGGACGATATGTTAATTTCTTACTATGAGTTGTCTATTAGTCTACATATGTTTGAGATTCCAAGTAGGCAATTTAATGGTGTAATTTAATACACAAATAAAGAATTGAATTAATGCGAATTAAATTAATAAAGAATATTAATATATTAATTTTAAAATAATTTTACTTCTTTAAAAGTATAAATTCTTAAAAACTATTAGGAAGTATAAAGATATTTACTTCTTAAAATATTTAGAAGTATAGACTAAAGCTGGGCATGGTGGCTCACGCCTGTAATCCCAGCACTTTTTGAGGCTGAAACGGGCAGATCACTAGAGGTCAGGTGTTCCAGACCAGCCTCGTCGACATGGTGAAACCCGGTCTCTACTAAAATTACAAAGCTTAGCCAGGTACAGTGACGCACGCCTGTAATCCCAGCTACTCAGGAGACTGAGGCAGGAGAATCTCTTGAATTCGGGAGGAGGAGGCTGCAGTGAGCCAAGATGGCGCCACTGCACTCCAGCCTGGGCAACAGAACAAGAAACAAACAAGGAAACAAAACAAAACGAAGTAAAATATAACGTTAAATATAATCCATATTATTATTTTGTAATTCGGAAAATGAAGGACAATGTGTAAAGAAATTGTCCATTTCTAAAATAGTATCAGTTATTTAGAAAAGTAATATGAACACAACAAAATATACATAAAATGATGACTTATTTTATTTTATGAAACCAAGGAATATGTGAATACATTAAGCTGGAGGTTTTGGATAGATAAACAAACTGAAAGGTGATTAAATCCTTCTCATCATAAAATACGTGGGTGTTATAATTGCAATTTAAGTCCTAATGGGAGTCAATGAAGTTAAAGTGATTCTAAATTTCATGTGAAAATTAGAGTTAAAAATATAGATAAGACCTAGTCTTTGATAGCACAACAAAGTGGCTATAATTGATAATAATTTAATTTACATTTTAAAATAATGAAGAGTATAATTTGATTATTTGTAACACAAACGATAAATGCCTGAGGGGATGGATACCCCATTCTCAATGATATGATTATTACACATTGCATGCCTGTATCAAAGTATGTTATGTACCCAATAAATGCATACACCTACTATGTGTACACCTACTATATACTCCTAAGATTAAAAAATTAAAAAATAATATTAAAAAAGTAAATTGTTCTGATAAATAACAGTGAATACAAATAGGCAACTTTTCAAAATTCTTTTATTTTTATTTATTTGTTTGTTTATTTTTGAGACAGAGTCTCACTTTGTCACCCAGCCTAGAGTGCAGTGGCATGATCTCGCTTCACTGCAACCTCTGCCTCCTGGGTTCAAGCGATTCTCCAGTCTCAGTTTCCTTAGTAGCTGGAATTACAGGCACGTGCCACCACACCCAACTAATTTTTGTATTTTTTTAGTAGAAACGGGGCTTCTCCCTGTTGACCAGGCTGGTCTTGAACTCCTGACCTCAGGAGATCCGCCTGCCTCAGCCTCCCAGAGTGCTGGGATTACAGGCGTGAGCCATGACGCCCGGCTGGCAACCTTTGAATGAAGTGAATTGTGAATGTGATAAATACATACATATTTACACATACAGAGACATGATGAGAAGAACGAGAATCCTGGCATAACATATACATGGAATATTTCATTTAGAAACTAAAGTAATTTTATATGTTGAATATGTGATAAAAGTAGATTTTAGAGCAGTTATAGATGACATACTTTTGAGTAAAAAATCATTACTAAAATTGATTAACGATGATGGCAATCATGTACTCTGCAGCGTTCACTAAATATTTACCCAAACTATAATATTTTTAAATAATAATAGACTTGAATGTATATAAATAAATATTAGATATAAATATATTAAAATATTACATAAATTTTATATTATTTATATTTATATTTATTATTTGTATTTATATATACATAAATGAAATATATAATTAGTCAACAATATCAGGAACATCGGTAAATATTCATTTTGCTTAATAATAGTATCTACAAATATCAAATTGTAACTTTTAGTTACTTCTGTAAATTGTATATAATATTTCTAAAGTATTTTAAATTCTTCATTTCATGGAAAAGCTAAACGCTTTTGAGTTTACTTAAGTTTAATATATTCTGAGAATACAATATACAATTCTCTTTTATTCTAATGTGTACTAGGAAAACTGTCATTCCCATTATGAAGGAGGTAAGGCAGAAAATTTGAAAAATTACAACTTGTACTTTCTGTTGACATCACTCTTGTCAGTAGACCTAGTAATAAATAAATAGCAAACAGAGTAATTGATCTATTAAGATTTTATAAACTACTAAAGTATCCAAAGTAATATGAGTGCTAAGAAAATGAAAAGAGAAAGAATGTGAGAAATAAAAATGTATTTTTATTTTTTGACCCAAATCATTGAGATTTAAACCAAATAAATTCTAAAGTCTTTTTCTTACATGTTTCAGATTTTCTGACCAAATATTATCTGTATAACTTGGGACAATTTCTGGATAATAAAATCTAGTTTTTTACAGTTAATCATTACTTCTTACATTTTTAGTTTTTATGTAGGCACTCCCTTAAATATATATTTGGGTAATTGAAACAAAACTTGTATCCCAGAGAAAGCTTCTGATTTCTAGGAATTTTTATGCAGTCAAATATTTGACGACCATGAATTCTGTTTGGGAAATTTAAAAATAGATATAATTAATATACATACTAATTTTGTTTGCAAATAAATGTACAAATTTAAACCCTTAATTATGAAATATTAAGCTAACAAAATATTCAATTAATGATAAACTGATGTGCATCCACGCATGTGGAGATATATGATTGTATTTTTGTGTGTGAATAAAGCAAAACAAATACATAAGCCTCTGTTATTCTTCCCTTGCCTATACTCCATACCTAAAAATATGAGTAACTGCAAACATGGAAGGACTTAGTCACCAAGGTTCTCTGCTTTTCTCTCGACTCTCAGAAAACGAGTAAATTTCAAAAGTAATGTTTGTCTTTTTGTCTGCTTGTTAGTATAAACAAAGTTAAAAATCGTTCCTCTTCTATTTATACTCTTATTTTGCGGGGTCAGGGAAGGGCAGTCATTGTTGCTTATAAAACCATGCAAAGAATGTGTATTCTGAAAAGTTTCTGCTGTAGTGCCTTTAATCTTCCATTTGTAGTTACTAATTTATTTCAAACTACAAATGATTCATGGCATTTTGAGATCTATAGTTAGGAAATAGTAGTAGCTTTGTGTTATAATTTAGTACAAATGTATTTTCTTTTCAAACATACTTAAATAAAAATCAGGTTTTCATTCATTTTTAAAAAAATATTAATGAGGTTGGACATGAAAAGCAAGCTGATGGGAAAAATATATATCTTTACCTAAAGAACATAAAGTCATCTCTAAGATTTTTATACACATATGGGGCATTTCATTTTCTAAATATTGATCTACCGCCATGACACTCTTCTGAAACTCTAGCTCTTCATTTATTTCCTTTGGACATTACAACTTTTTATTTTTACTACTTTTTATTTTCAGGAAGTCTAAAAACGAGCATAATTTTTGCATTTAAAATTTTATTTATCTTCTACTTTCCCTATGTCAGTGGCTTTCAAATCATATAGAAATTATTGAGTAGTTACCCTAAATGAATATTTTTGTTGTGACACTCAGAAAACTTCATTTTATGATACACTCTGAAGCAGTGTTTATCTAATTATTTCAAATCTGAATCTTAGAAACTCCAAAATAATTTGTTAAGTTGCTGGAGCTATATACTAATGAAATAAAACTTAAAAGAGGACACAGTCAAACTTTGGAAGATCTAGTAACTCTGATAACAATTCTTTATTTTACTTATTTTATTTCCTTGAATGAAATAAAATAGTCTCATTAAGATGATGGCATGAGCAAAACTGTATCTATGGAAAAAGACACCATCGGTATTATGGTGATGGAGAAGAATCCTTTAAATATGAACAAAAGTGGATAATGACTGGATGAAGTTAAAGGGTTGATCATTGGGAAAAAAAAGTCAGACTGGAATCTGAGGTTGACTTTTATCACTGGTGCTGGCTCTCCTCAAAATTTCATGGTGTGATCAGAAAAGAATAACCTCAGTAAATACTCCCTTTTAATTAATTTTTTTTTTAGTTTTTAATTTTCATGTACACATAGTAGGTGTACATACTTATGGTATACATGTAATGTTTTGGTACAAGCATATAATACGATATAATCAAATCTGAGTAATTGAGATATCCATCACCTCAATCGCTTATCATTACTTTGTGTTGGAAACATTTCAATTCTACTCTTCTAGTTACTTTGGAATATATAATGTTATTATTAACTACAGTCAGCCTGTTGTGCAACTAAACACTAGATCTTATTCCTTCTAATTAACCATATTTTTATACCCATTAACAAATGGAAGAAACATGGTAAACACTGTTTCATAGAAATCCTGAAGTCCAGCTCAGCATGTGGTGCTAGCTTCTCTTGATTACGGCCGATTCCTCTTTATGGGAATTATCTTTATGGCTTTAGGTTTTGCCCTTTGAGCTCTTATTTTGCGCTCTTCCTTTTCAGTAAGAACGGTCTATATTTGTAGCTGAGTAGCATTCCCAATCTTCTTACTCATAGAAGGTTGTCATTCCTAAACTTGCTTTTGATTTTGACCATCCTTTGTATTTTACAGTCCAAGCTTATGGTGCTTCTGTTAGTACAATTCTCTTAAAAATGGTTGGTTTCCTATTAATCTTTTGGTTTTTCTCTTTTAAATAAAAAGTTAAACTCCAGAAGCTTTGTAAGATGGGTTCCTCTCTATACTGGTCAGTGAACCATGATGCTGTGGAACAACCTTCCAAGATTCTTTGAAACGATTTTTAAGATTTTTATGGAGTGTATTCATATGGCATGTCCTTACGATTATGTAGAAGTCGTATTATCTGAAATGGGATAGCAACCTTAAAAATTCTTAAAATAAAATTTCTATAGTAAAAAAAATCTAAAAATAAATCACTTTATGCCATTTTGACATCTTATCAAGAATTCCCACAGCTACACACTTAAAGTTACTCTAAGGCCATGTTTTACCAGTAGACCCTGAATTTGAGTTTTCCTCTGGTTATTCTTATCTTGAGAACATTTGAGTGGGTGGGAAGAGTCTTCTAGTTCCTCATATGTCCTCTAAATTTTGCTAAGCTATCAAATGGTTTCATCCTTAGTTTATTTCTTTATATATTCACTTTTTCAGACACTGTTACAAGAAATTAGTTGGCCTGGAAAATCTCTTTAGATCAATTCATATGCTCATAAAGTTCATTTTTTCTTTTTCATGTTACTGCAGGCAATTTTTCTGCTAAACATTCTGCCACTAGAGAACACACATTATCATCCCTCTGGGCTCTTGTTTAGCATCCTTTTAGCTTCCAGCAGAGTCTCTCTGACATCATTTTTGCTTCTTCTAATTGCGTGGTTTCAAAGTCAATGTCAAATTATTCAGATTTGTGTTATAGCACCTCAACATAAAATTCCAAGGTGGCTCATTCACATGGCAGGTTTTTGACTGAAAGTTCAATAGATGCTGCTTACTGTGGAATCCACATATAACCTTTCACATGACATGGGCTCTCACTGCAGGGCTACTGACCATTTTGTTTTATCTTTAAATCCATAAATGTGACAAAGTTAACATGAAGGCTTACGACAGGAAGTACGAATGTCATCTTAGCATTACAATTAGTAAGTGGATGCCTCAGGTCTCCTACAAAATAGTATTTTTACTTACAATACTCTATCTTTCAGTATTAACATGTGGAAAATATTCAAAATTTCAGTCACAAACGTCAGTCAAATTATACAGACAGATATTGTCAGGAAATAGCCTTTCACTGTCAAAATGTTTTCCATTTTGTACTTGTAAATATACATAACATTTTCTTTCTTTTTTTAAAAAAATGGAGTACAAAATAGAAAGTGAGAAATTTTGTTTTTTTACATAATTGACTTTTTGATTTGTTTTCTGGTTATGCCTAAACACTAAGTACCTTCCCAATCAAAGGATCTTTTCTGATTCCGTCAAGCTATATTTATAAAACCAAATGTTTAAGTTCAATATTATTTATTGTAACTATGAAAAGTAAAATTCCAATACATTTGCAGTTTGACTTACAAAATAAAGATTGAGAAAGTTTGAAAACTTCTTACAGTATTTTCTATACCTGAGTGAAATTTATTGCTTGGGAGACTCACATGTATGGAAAATTGTTTGCAAGAGTTCTGCCCTAGACAAACACGAAACAGTAGGGATTGATTAAAATAAAGCTACTATTTGAAAAATGTAAATCAGCCCATGTATATGAAACAATGATTTTCAAGGCATTGAACATCAAGTCATATAAGACAGTGTTCACAGCAGGAAAACAAAGGAGTCCTGATGGTGCCAGCTCACTGCCCACAGGGAATTCCCAGGTCGCACCTCAGGACGGGAATTCCAAAAGGAGCTCAGGAAACTCCCTGATTGGAAGATGTAATACTGTCTTAAATTAACCAAAGAAATACTAAGGACTTTTTAAATAAATGGAGAAATGTGCCATGTGAGTAGATTAAAAACCTAGTTTTGTTAACATTAATTTTATTGAACTATATCTTCAGATTCCCCCCAAGATATAGATACTGATTAGCTGACTCTAAAATCTCTATAGAAATGCAAATAAACAAAAATAGCAAAAATGATTTCTAAAATAATGATCAGAGTTGAAGGATGATATGATTTGGCTCTGTGTCCCCACCCAAATCTCATCTTGAATTGTAATCCCTGCATGTTGAGGGAAGGAGGTGAGTGGATCATAGAGACGGTTTCTCCCATGCTGTTCCTGTTGTAGTGAGTAAGTTCTCATGAGATCTGATGGTTTTATTTATTTTTATTTTTGTTTTAATTTTCTTTATTTCTTCTAAAAAATAATTGGGATACATGTGCAGAACGTGCAGGTTTGTTACATAGATATATGTGTGCTGTACCTATTGATCTGTGACCTAAGTTTCCTCCCTTGGCCCCCCAACCCCAACAGGCCCTGTTGTGTGTTGTTCCCCTCTCTGTGTCCACGTGTTCTCATTGTTCAACTCCCGTTTATGAGTTAGAACATGTGGTGTTTGGTTTTCTGTTCCTGCGTTAGTTTGCTGAGGATGATGGCTTCCAGTTTCATCCCTGTCCCTACAAAGGACATGACCTCTTTCCTTTTCATGTCTGCATAGTATTCCATGGTGTATATGTACCACATTTTCTTTATCCAGTCTATCATTAAGGAGCATTTGGGTTGGTTCCATGTCTTTACTATTGTAAATAGTGCTTCAATAAACATTTGTGTGCCTGTGTCTTTATATTAGAAGTGTTTATATTACTTTGGGTAAATACCCAGTAATGGGATTGCTCAGTTAATGGTATTTATGGTTCTAGATCCTTCAGTAATCACCATACTGTCTTTCAAAATGGTTGAACTAATTTACATTCCCATCAACAGTGTAAAGGCATTGCTATTTCTCCACAGTCTTACCAGCATTGTTTCTTGACTTTTTAATAATTGCCATTCAAACTGGCATGAGATGGTATCTCATTGTGGTTTTGATTTTCATTTCTCTGATTATCAGTGATGTTGAGCTTTTGTTCATAGGTTTGTTGGCCGTGTAAATGTCTTCTTTTGACAACTGTCTGTTCATATGCTTTGCTCACCTTTTGATGGGTTTGTTTGTTGTAAATCTGTTTAAGTTCCTTGTGAATTTTTGATATCAGACTTTTGTCAGATGCTTAGATTACAAGATTACAAAAATTTTCTGCTATTCTGTAGGTTGCGTGCTCACTCTGATGACAGTTTATTTTTCTGCGGTGAAGCACTTTAGTTTAATTAGATCCTATTTGTCAATTTTGGTGTTTGTTGCAATTGCTATTAGCTTTTTTGTCATGTATTCTTTGCTCACACCATTCCTGAATCGTATTGTCTATGTTTTCTTTTAGGGTTTTTATAGATTTGGGTTTTACATTGTAGTCTTTAATCCATCTTGAGTTAATTTTTGTATAAGGTATAATGAAGGGGTCCAGTTTCAGTTTTTTGTATAGGCTTAGCCAGTTTTAACAGCACTATTTATTGAATAGGAGGTCCATTCCCCATTGCTTGTTTTTGTCAGGTTTGTGGAAGACCAAATGGTTGGAGATGTGTGGCGTTATTTCTGAGGTATCTGTTATGATTCATTGGTTTATATGTCTGTTTTGGTACCAGTACCATGCTGTTTGGTTACTGTAGCCTTGTGGTATAGTTTGAAGTCAGGTAGCATGATATCTCCAGCTTTGTTCTTTTTGCTTAGGATTGTCTTCACTATACGGGGTCTTCTTTGATTTTATATGAAATTTAAAGTAGTTATTTTTCTAATTCTGTGAAGAATGTCCATGGTGGTTTGAAAGGAATAGCATTGAATCTATAAATTACTTTGGGCAGTATGGTCATTTTCACAATATTGATTCTTCCTATCCAGGAGGATGGAATGTTTTATTCATTTGTGTCCTCTCTTATTTCCTTGATCAGTGGTTTGTAATTCTCCTTGAAAAGGTCCTTCACATCCCTTGCTATCTGTATTCCTAGGTATTTTATCATCTTTGTAGCAATTGTGAATTGGAGTTCATTCATAATTTAGCTCCCTACTTGTCTGTTTTTGATTTATAGGAATGCCTGTGATTTTTGCACATTGATTTTGTGTCCTGAGACTTCGCTGAAGTTGCATATTAGTTTAAGGAGTTTTGGGACTGAGATGATGGGGTTTTCTAAATATAAAATCATGTCGTCTGCAAACAGAGACAGTATCAGAAATACAAAAAGGAGATGGGACTATTCATTCTGACACTATTTCAACAATTGAAAAGCAGGGACTTCTCCCTAACTCATTTTATGAAGCTAGCATCATCCTGATACCAAAACCAGGAATACATACAACCAAAAAAGAAAACTTCAGGCCAATATACTTGATGAACATCGATGCGAAAATCCTCAATAAAATACTGGCAAACCAAATCCAGCAGCAAATCAAAAACTCATCCACCACCATCAAGTCGACTTCATACCTGGGATGCAAGACTGATTCAACATACTCAAGTCAATAAACGTAATTGATTGCATAAACAGAACCAAAGACAAAAACAACATGATTATCTCAGTAGTTGCAGAAAGGGCCTTTGATAAAATTCAACATCCCTTCATGTTAAAAATTCTCGATAAACTAGGTATTGATGGAACATATTTCAAAATAATAAACCCACAGACAATATCATTTTGAATGAGTGAAAGCTGGAAGCAATCCCTTTGAAAACTGCTACAAGACAAGGATGCCCTCCTTCACCACTCTTATTCAACACAGTATTGGAAATTCTGGGCAATCAAACAAGGGAAAGAAATAAAGCATATTCAAATAGGAAGAGAGGAAGTCAAACAATCTGATGGTTTTATAAGGGACTTTTCCCCAATTTGTTTTTTTCACATGTTCTCTCACCAGCTTCCATGTACGATGTGCCTCCTTCCCCTTCTGCCATGGCTGTAAGTTTCCTGAGGTCTCCCCAGCCATATTGAATTGTTAGTCAGTTATACCTCCTTTCTTTATAAATTACCCAGTCAGGTAGCTCTTTATAGCAGTGTGAGAATGAACTAATATGTTAAATTGGTACTGCAGAGAGTGGGGTACTGCTGTAAAGATACTTGAAAATGTGGAAGGACTTTGAAACTTGGTAACAGCAGAGAAGAAGGAACAGTTTGAAGAGGTCAGAAGAAGACAGGAAGATGTGGGAAAGTTTGGAATTTCCTAGGGACTTGTTGAATGGTTTTGACTAAAATGCTGATAGTGATATGGACAATGAAGTCCAGGCTGAGGTGGTCTTCACTGCAAATGAGGAACTTCTTGGGAAATGGAGAAGTCACTCTTACTATGCTTTAGCAAAGAGACTGGTGGCATTTTGGCCCTGCCCTAGATATCTGTGGAACTTTGAACTTGAGAGAGATTATCTGAAATGGGAACTTATGTTTAAAAGGGAGGCAGAGAATAAAAGTTTGGAAAATTTGCAGCCTGATAATGAAATAGAAAAGAAAAACTTATTTTCTGGAAAGAAATTCAATCTAGTTGCAGAAATTTGCATTAAGTAATGAGGATCCAAATGTTAATCACCAAGATAATGGGAAAAATATCTCCAGGACATGTTAGAGGTCTTCGTGGAGGCTCCTCCCATCACAGGCCCAGGAACCTAGGAGGGAAATTTGGTTTCTTAAGTCAGGCACAAGGACTCCCTGCTCTGTGCAGCCTTGGGACTTGGTGCCCTGTGTCCTAGCTACTTCAGCTTGTGTTTGGGCTAAAATGGGCCAGGGTAGAGCTCAGGCCATTCATTACTTCAGAGGGTGCAAGCTTCTGTGGCTTACACTTGGTTTTGGGCCAGCGAGTGCACAGAGGTCAAGAGTTGACATTTGGGAACTTCTGCCTAGATTTCAGAGGATGTATGGATCTCGGATGTATGGATCTCATATGTATGGATTTCAGAGGATGTATGTCTAGATGTTCAGGCAGAAGTCTGCTGCAGGGGCTGAGTCCTCATGAAGACCATCTGGTACGGCAGTGAAGAAAGGAAATGTGGGGTTGGAGCCCCCACAAAATGTCTGCACTAGGGCACTGCCTAGAGGAGGTATGAGAAGAGGGCTACCATCCTCCAGACCCCAGAATGAAAGATCCACCAACATCTTGTACCGGGTGCCTGGAAAAGCCACAAGCACTCAATGGCAACCCATAAGAGCAGCTGTGGTGGCTGACCCCTGCAAATCCACAGGGGCAGAGCTGTCCATGGCCCTGGGATCCCATCTTGTGCATCAGTGTGCTCTGGGTATGAGACATGGTGTCAAAGGAGATCATTTTGGAGCTTCAAGATTTAATGACTGCTCTGCTGGATTTTGGACTTGCATGCCAACCTGTCCATTGTCCCTTTATTTTGGCCAATTTCTCCCAATTTAGAATGGAACATTTACCTACTACCTATATCCTCATTGTATCTTGAAAATAACTAACTTGTTTTTGATTTTACAGACTGATAGGCAGAAGGGACTTGCCTTGTCTCAGATCAGACTTTGGACTTGGACTTTTGGGTTAATACTGGAATGAGTTAAGATTTTGGGTGTTGAGAAGGCATGATTGCTTTTAAAACATGAAAAGGACATAATATTTGGGAGAAGCCAGGGATGGAATGATATGGTTTGGCTCTGTGTCCCCACCCAAACTTCATCTCAAAGTGTAATCCCCACATGTTGAAGGAGGGAGGTGATTGAATTAGAGGGGTGGTCTCCCCCATGCTGTCCTCATGATAGTGAATGAGTTCTGAGAGATCTGATGGTTTTATAAGCAGCTCTTCCCCACTTGCTTCCTCTCACCTTTCGCCATGTTAAGATGTGCCTACTTCCCCTTCCACCATGATTGTATGTTTCTTGAGGCCTCCCCAGTCATATAAACTGGGGAAGCAGGCACTTAACTACTAGGAAGTAGGCACTTAAGTAAGCCAATTAAACATCTTTTCTTTATAAATTACCCAGTCTTGTGCAGTTCTTTATAGCAGGGTGAGAACAGAGTAATACAGAGAACTTATACTATCTAGGCTGACATTGTATAGTTACAATAATCAATATTGTATGGTATTGGCAGATGAATAAACACATAGATGTATAGATATAACACTTATGTCAAAATAGAGGTACCCAAAAGTGCAAAGGGAATTCAGTGAGACGAGATCTTTGAATGATGCTGCAACAACTGCATATTCACATTAAAGGCAATTTTTATGCAAACCTTGCAGCACCAAAATAAAGAACTTCAAAATATATCACAGACCAAAATATAAAATGTAAAATTATAACTCTTCCAAAAGAAGAAAAGTCTTTCTGGCATTGTGTTGAAGCAAAGATTTAATAAATACAAAATCAAAATTAAAACACCAAAAAAAATTTTGTCTCCATAATAAAATCATAAATTAGAATTCATCAAAGTTAATAACTGTAACTGTTTGAAGAACAATATTTTTTCTCATGCTACTATGTCTCAGATGAACAATATTAGTAGAATGAAAATTCAAGCCACAAACTGAGAGAAAGTGTTTTCAAATCAAAAATATGATGAAGGAAGTGGCACAAGATGGCAGCCATCATGAGCTCAGACAATTTATGAAAACTAAATGTACGGCCTTAATCTAGAATGTGGACCTAAATACCCAGAAATTTCACCCCTTTTAAGATCTATAACAAAAATTAATATAAATGGAGTTAATAGTTCTAATGTAGTGGTGGACCCAAAAGCTATATCAGTGCCAGCAAAAAAGTAGAATTCATATAACTTCTAATTGGTTCTACAACAGCTTTGGCACCTAATGATGTCTAAATAAAATATGAAGCTTCTTCAACTGTCTGAAGAACAATAAAAAAGAAAAACACTTCTTCCTTTATAATAAGAGAAGCGTGGAAAGGCACTTCTCTTTCTACCCCATTTGATTAAAACAATCTTCATCTTCCACAGTGGTAAAATTTCCAGATACATCTTGCAGACCACAAAATACTAGAAAGGAAGCTGTCATTCACAGGTAATTTATTTTAAGATACTGTAAATAATATATTTTTTGCCCACTCAAAAGATGTAAGTTGTGCTATAACATATCATCTTGTCAAGTGTAACCACTGTACACATAGTTAAACTTCTGGGAGCGAGAAAGTATATTTGAATTAATTCCCATAGTAACTGGTGGAGAACATCCAACTCAGCTATGAAAAGACACATCACACAATTCACCTTGCTACTGATTCCATGGCCTGGGTCTCTTCTTTCCCCCTCTTCTCTCACCCCTTCTTCCATATTCCCTGTAACAGCTGTCGGCTTGAGAGTCTTGTTAGATCAGATGTGAAGGTTTCAAGTTGGTTGCGACCTGTGGGAGGACTATTGACTCTGTGGGGTATTTTGCCTGCACTCCTGATTTCTTTCTTTAAGCCTGAAGAGATCCCCCGTTCTAAGACATCATCCTGTTCCTCTGCTACTCCACCCCTCTCCTTAGAGAAAGCATAGATTGTAACACCCCTGCAACTCTCAGAGATTGGACTTTGGTGAGGAATTCAGGGCTTTCCCCATATATTCTCTCCTCCACCTGTATTAAGGGATGCTTCATTTTTCCTCTCTCCTCTTCAAGTCTCGTTTTTCACTGTCACCACCCAACATTTTCCATGACACTTCCTTACTACTGCCAGAAGCCATCAGGTAAGGTTGGAAAGAGTCTCTGATCTCCTTCATTTAGTTTTAAAGACACATTTATTCACTTTCCACAAGACTGGAATATAAGTACTGTGTCCTCAGCCCTGCCACCTTCTGCTGTCATCATCAGTTGATGTGGTTTTCTTAGCTCAAGTTCTGAAAAGTTGAGAAGAACAGTGACCAGGATTAGTCAGTCCTGACAGCTCTCAGAGTCTTTGGTGGTTAAACTTGGAGAAATGTCTCATAAAACACTTGTAAGCACACATGATCCCTCTGAATTGTTTCCTTTTTCTGTAATTGCTTTAGCTCTTAAAAATTGAAGACATTTTAAACAGGATTCTCACTTGGTCATCCGTGCAATCCATTGGGTCTAATTTTGAGTCTGACGACTGGAGCAATAAAGCCTTGTATTTGGACACACTTTGGTTTTGGTGCTTCTCACCATCCTCTGAAGGGATTGAGAAATAACTTTGCGTTAACAGCCTCTGAAATGGGAGGGCTTGACTTCCTGGGAAATTGCTGCATTTTTCCACTTTCTGGTCAGGACAACTAAATGTTAAAATGTGGATGCAAACCAAATACAAGAAATTCATAGTGTAAAGAAATCTGGTAAAAGATTTGTATCTAGAATAGGTATAAATAATACACTCTCAAAACTCAGAAAACAAATATACCTCTCATGGTTAAAGATTTGAGAAAACAGTACACTTCACCAAAACAAGTAGCAAATGCAAGTGCAGAAAAGTATTCCACATTATAAGTCATTAGGGAAATGCAAATAAAAACCAAAATGAGATGCCAATATACACACATATGAATGGCTACACTAAAATGACAGACCATACCAAGTGCTGACAAATTTGTGGAACAACTGCAACTCTTACACACTGCTGAGAAACATATACAATGACATAATCAATTTAGAGAAAAATATTTGCTTTCTTAAGAATGTAAATATGCACTTAACATATGATATAGCCATTTCACCTCTTAGTACTATAGAGAAATAAAACAGAACACAAATGTTATGAGTATTACGTGTATTAACCAATAGCTATAGGCAACACAAATATTCATCTACAGGTAAATAGTTAACTAAGTATTGACATTTTCATACAATGGAATACTATTCAGCAAGGAGCTAAATCTCAAAATATTAGCACAATATTAGCTATTAGCCAATATTAGCTATTAGCCAATATTAGCACAATGCTATCACCAAAGTTCATAATTTACATACGGCTCACTCTTAATGTTGTAATTCTTATGGATTTTGTGAATGCATAATGACATGTATCCATCATTATAGTAGCATGGAGAATAGTCTGATTGCCCTGAAAATGCTCTTTTCCATGTGACATTTCACCTATTCCCATCAAGCAAAAGAATCTATCATCACCTTTCCTAAGAAACGAGTTGTTTTAATTTGCATTTCCCTGATCATTAGTGATGTTGAGCATTTTTTCATATGTTTGTTGGCTGATGAGATTGGAGAACATTATTCTAAGTGAAGTAACTCAAATGGAAAAAGCAAACATCGTATGTTCTCACTGATATGTGGGAGCTAAGCTATGAGGACACAAAGACATAAGAATGATACAGTGGACTTTGGGGACGTGGGGAGAAGAGCAGGAGGGGAGTGAGGGATAAAAGACAACAAATACAGTTCAGTGTATACTGCTCAGGTGATGGGTGCACCAGGATCTCACCAATAACCACTAAAGAACCTACTCATGTAACCAAATACCACCTGTACCCCAATAACTTATGAAAAAATTTAAAACTATTATGCTAACAAAAAAAATAAAAATAAAAAAATAAATTAGCTTATTTTTCCAAAAAATAAATAAATAAGCAAAAGACACCATTCAGTTTGGTCTGGTTTCTTGTGGAGTGGTGCAAATCTGAGCATGAGGGGACCTAAAAAAAGAGAAAGAAAGGGGTTGGCTGAATGCAGCAGAGGTGACAAAGGGCCAATTCTAAATTTCTTTCTCAAAACACCTGAATGTTTTTGCTGTCTGTCTTGAAGGCCTGTCCATCTACCATAAAAACTTGCTTTCATACTGGTTGATGAAAGACTAAGTAGAGCAGAGTTGAGTCCTGCTGAAGCATCCTAGACTGGCTGGTCACCTGCCGGCCCTGGAAAGTGACCACAGATGCATGAGTGAGACTAGTCAAAATCAGAACTGTTCAGCTGAGTCTACCCCAAACTACCAAACTATAGAATTCTGAACTATATAAACGGCTACTGGTTTAAGCTACAAAGTCTTGGGATGTTATGTTTTGCAGAAAGATCTTACAGAACTGTCTCTTACGCACCATCCCCACCTTTGTAAATAGACTGTGTAATTAAATTCTTCTCAGATAGTATTTTAGTATAACATCAATTCTTTCCTGTTCCTTATTGATATATTGGCGATTGGTGAAATATTTAGGATAAATTCCAGAAAATGCAAAGTGCCCCACTGCATCCCTCAATACTATTCATCTTTCTTTACCTAGACTATTTGCTTCCTATAAAACTTTTTCATTGCTACTATGAACTTCCAAGATCTGGTTTCTCTTAACTTCATTTCCTGGATTGTAAATATAAATATTTTGCTCTATTTCAGGTTGACTTTTTGATACTCTAATTTAACACATCAGGGTATTTTGAGTTACTTCTCTGAGTTTGTTAAAATTTGGGTATATTGAGAGCATTGACTTGCTAGATAAGGCCTAATGCTTTCTATCATGGAGGATACAAAAAAATACTCCAATTATCCTCTTCATGAGACCATACTTAGTCTCATCTTTCTATACTTGGAATAGAACATAGAGGTATATAGCAAATATTTTATCGCACATTTTAAGTCAATAGTATTTTATCTTATCTTTTTAAAGTGCAACAAATAAGTGATTTAATTTACTCCTATTCATTCAGAGTAGATACCAAGAATTAGGACATATCACATTACACACATAAAAAGCTTAAAATGCAAAATATTTGTAGCATACACTTATACATCATTCTTAACTAAATTTTTCCACCGTTATTAATAAGTTAATCTTGAAGAAAATGGTTTGAAATGATATGTTTCTCTTTTATTAATTTCAAGGGTTCTACTTAATAGATAACTCTTGTCTTCAAACAGTCAATTGAAATCTTTTATAAAATACCATTTGGTTATTCAGTAGTAGGAATCACACTGAGAGAAACTGCGAGATACTTACTCAAGATCTGACTCATCAGGATTTATATATGCAAAGATTTTATTGACCTTAGAGTCAATGAAACTTCAGGCAGAAATTTTGCCTGAGCAAACACAGCTGAATCAGAACCAAAATGAATTAATATAGTGCCTATCTGCAACATAGATTGGCAATCATCCAAAATGAATATGCAAGTTGAAAAGAGTCTGATTGCCAAATGTAAAACTGAATTGCTAGCTATTTCTCCTCAGCAACGTAAGGGAAAATATCAATCCATTGTTAAGGATGCAGAAATTTTCTAGCATAGAATAACTTTATCCAATGCCTAAATCAAACCTGATACTTCAATTTTAGCTTAAGGTTTTGGTTTGATGATGTCATCACAGGGTTTGATTGTTACCAAAAAATACATGAATTAAAGATGAACCTATATAGATCTAAGAAGAAATGGAAACATGGAAAGAAAAGTAGGGTGTATTATAATAGTAACCAAGGCACAGGCTGAGAACAAGCAGAGGGCTTGAAAGTAGAAAAGGTCCAAGAAAAGGGTGAAACTAAATTGGAACACAAGGAGGTCTAGTTCATTTGTGGATACCGGTTACTGAGTGCTAACATTTATGGATAAGTTAAAATAAGTCATACATCTTCTAAAGGCTTTATTTGCATTGACTCATTTAGTACTCAATGACCTTATGAATTAGGTAGTCTTAATATTCCTAGATAACAAATGAAGGAACTAAAGTTAGGAGGATTAAAAAACTCATCCAAAGCCCTCCATGTAGTTAGAAGTAGTTAGTGTCAAAGTCAGGATTCAAATCCAGAGTGTATGACCACAGAGCTCATGATCTTTATGAGTACAGAATATTTCCTCTCAAGCATAAGTTCATGTCTAGCAATTGACTACTTAGAGATCAAGAACTAGATTACCTTTATATCAATGGTTGGAGTATTAAAAGATATTTTCTAAATTCCATGTCACTAAGAAAAAAAAAGGTCTGTGAAAGAAAAGATGAAACAATGGGTTTGAAACTATTCCCTCCCTGCCAGGGAGGTCAGGGTGTGAAAAATGACTTAGAGAGGATCTTCAAGTGAATATTCTAATGATTCGCCTCAGACCTGCAAGTCCATGCTGCAAAATATGCCAGTAGCTTTTTAAGAGTGGAAAAGGTAGTGTTGATCTGTAAAATGACTATATCAGGACATAGCTCATATCCCAATTTTATACAAGCTTGGCATTTGTGAATTTATGGGATTGGTTGGCTACAAAATGGGTGACAATCTTATAAACTATGTGATTTAAGAAGTTTAAAACATTGATGTTCCAAGGTTGAAAAGATTTCCTTTGTGATCAGTGCTTCCACATACATTATTGTTATTGTGGGACCAAAATGTTTCCTGGTGCAGATAAAAAACAGGAAAACTTTTGAGTGTTACGGTTTTCAAACTTCTCAAGGAAAACAATATTTTATCTACACTTTGCATTTTCCACTATATTAAATATCAGTAAAATTTGAGGTTGACTAATAGATTTGTGTCATCTGTTTTAACAATTCAACTCTTCAGACTAAAATTTGTCAGGGATGAAATTGCCATTTAGAACTATGAATCATAGTTTCTAAGAAAATATTTAATAGAAATGGCCATAAAAAGTGAAGATTGACCGGGTGCAGTGGCTCACACCTGTAATTCCGGCACTTTGGGAGGCTTAGGCGGGCAGATCTTCTGAGATCAGGAGTTTGAGACCAGCCTGACCAAAATGGAGAAACCCAGTCCTACTAAAAACACAAAATTAGTTGGGCATGGTGGCATATGCCTGTAATCCCAGCTACTCAGGAGACTGAGGCAGGAGAATCGCGTGAACCTGGGAGGTGGAGGTTGCGGTGAGCCGAGACTGTGCCAATGCACCCCAACCTGGACAACAAGAGGGAAACTCCATCTCACAAAAAAAAAAAAAAAAAGAAAGAAAGAAAAAGTGAAGATATCTTTTTTTTCTAATCTTGTGATTTTAATAAAACTAATATTAATTTTAAAACAAAAAGTTGGAGGTAATTTGGGAAAATGGGAAGAATTTGATGCTGGTGTAACTCTGTAACTTAGGTATGAAGATGCAAAACTTTTGAGGGAAGCTATAAGAGAAACTATTACCATTGTGATGAGAGAAAGCAGGCTTATTCTGGAGAATGTCCTAAATGAGTAAGGATAGAATATCAAATGTAAGGAATATTTTTTTGATGACTATTGTGAGAAGCTCAGTCTAAGTCTAGCAGAACAGAAGAAAAATAATTAAAATTGGCCTATCATATTACTGGAAATTCTTCCAATATCATCACTGTATGATGCAACAAAGGGTGTGTAGGTTTACAAACATAATTAAATGTAAACTAGATGAGAAAAGATTTAATAAAGTTTTTAAACTCTTTCCCCAAATGATGTGATACTAGAATAAATTAAATTGTCCACTGAAGGAATTGAATTTTGCCTTTAAAATGAGTTATTTAACAAAATGCCTTGATTAATGTATATAAAGCTTGTCAACTATTGATAATGACATCAAACCAGAAATTGAGCTAAGAAGATTCCAAAAGACTCATGTAGAAATATGCTTGTGATTCCCACGTTTTTCAACAGAGTTAATATGGTTGTTGTACAGGTTTTTATGACTTATTTGTTTATGAACAGTTTTGAAAGACAAACTGTAAAAACGTATATAAACAGGATTAGGTAAAGACCTATCTGTGTTGTGAAGAGGTTGGCTTGGAAAGGAAAACAGTAAGCAGAGTAAGCAACAAGCTTGATGTTACCGCCACTGCTGAGGACACTCAAGGAAATGAAGGCCCTTAAGTTATGCTAAACACATTAATGATCTTGTTCAAAGTTGTTCAAAAGCTTGTAAAGTTGATAATAATATTTAAAAGAGGCAAGAGTCTATAAAATATTTCAGTAGGTGGTATCAGTTGTTCCTAGAAGTTCACATTGTAAGCCTAAAATGCATGGGCTTATGAAGCATCGCTGGCTGAAAAATGTGAGCCATGAAGTAAGGAGAGCACAGATGTTCTGGAACAGAAGTGGCTGCCTCAGGAGACCATGTTGCTTCAGACATGGCTCAGAATCTTGCCAGCCATTATAAAACGAAGAAATGTCCTCATTTGCAAGAAAGTTGACACTTGGTTAGCCATATCTAATTGTCTTGCATATAAAAAATATTGTATCTGTGTCTGATGTTCACTTGCGTATTTTAAAAATCTGCAACTTTTTTTTTGTTTTTTAAGAAATTTTTAATAGCATAAAATGTTAATTCTCCTCCTCATCAATAATACCCTTTCAGTTCTTTACAATCTTATTATATTCCCAGTCAAACAATTTTCAACTCTTTTAGTGATTTCCTCTGTTCTTATATTCCATATTCTAAGCAACATGAATATGTAATTTCTTTTTTATTTTCAATTTCTGTGTATTATCTTTTGACTTATGACAACAGAAGACAAAGATTTTACTGCTTCCTCTGGTCCTTTTTTCTCAGCACAAACATAAGGAACAGTTACTAAGTCTGTTTGTTTGTCTTGTTGTACTATGTGAATATTCATAGATGGGCCATCTAATGTGCTATGAATGAATTAATTTTTTACACATTTTGTGTGCTTTTGCACTAATGCACTGTTTTTAGTTGTCTCTCTATATATGCTGGTCACTAATACTTTCTCTGTAGTTTTATTTCAATATATTTAGACACATTAGGGACTATATCAGTTTCATTTTCTTCTTTAGGAAATTTCTCCTGGAATCCAGCATCCATAAATTTTATTCAGGACCTCTTGTCTAGTTCTTATCCTTGTACTCTCTCCACCATCCACCTGAAAATTGTCCTCACTTGTTTTGGTGGAACATGCCCTTTAATATTTTCCTTAGAAAGGAGATTTAGAAGGTAACATTTTTGAGATCTTGAATGCTTGAACATATTTTTACTTTACCTTTACACTTTATTAATAAGTTAGCTAGGTTATGGATTACATATTTCTCTTTTACTCTCAGAATTTTTGCAGCATTTTTTACTTCCTTCTCAGGACAACTGCCAGTATTGAGACATTTGATGAAACTTCAATTTCCAAAAAAGAAATATGTAATTCTTTACCCTTTCCAAAAGGTTTTAAGACTTACTTCTATGCCTGCTGTCTCAGCTTCCGAACAGTATATTATAGAATAACATTTTGTCTATTAACATATTCCTTTTATTTCTAGAATCCATGTGGTTCAAGTAGGAGACACTTGACTATCACAGTATTATAATGACTTTTATACTTTGCTGATTTCTGTCATTGAAACTACCATTCTTTTATTAGACATTTCACTAATCCTCTAAATTTTCTATTTTTGTTTATATATTCTAATACCTTAAAACATTTAGGAGATATTTATTTGCCTTTTTTCTAAGAAAAATGTTGTACTTTTTAACATCCACTATCATATATATTTCACTGCTGAAAATAAGAGTTTCCATATATATTCTTGTAGCATAATTTATCTGTTATTAATAGTAATCATTTCTCTGTAGACATTTATCAGGTAACCAGATTCTAACTAAGATAGAAGATACATAGATAGATAGATAGATAGATAGATAGATAGATAGATAGACAGACAGATAGATCTTCTGTCTTAGTCAGTTTAAGCTGCTCTAACAAACCACCATAGATTGGTTAGCTTATAAACAAAAAAAAAAATTTATTGCTCACCATTCTGGAGGCTGGGAAGTCCAAAATCCAGCATTGGCCAATGCAGTGTCTGGTGAGGGCTCACTTTCTGGCTTATGGACACTGTTTATCTGGCTGTATCCTCACTTGATGGAAGGGGAGAGGGAGCTCCCCTTTTAGGAAATTGTTTATAAGGATATGAATCTCATTCTTGAAAGCTACAACCATATGACCTAGCCACCTCCCAAATACCACCTCCAAATGCCATCACCTTGGGGGTTAGATTTCAACATGTGAATGTTGAGGGAACACAAATATCAGTCTATAGCACACTGACCATATTATATTTAAATTCTGAAATATTTCCTACCTTTAGTTGCTATAATTAACTTATTACACCACATTCTCAAAATGTATCTTGTTTAAACAGTATGTTTTCATCATGCTACTTTCTAAAGGTAGCCACTCCAAACATCACCCATTTTTTAAAATTGTTGAAAATTTGTATTTTATTTACATTTTAAAATGTAATTTAGTTTTTATAATTGACAAACAATAATTGTACATATGCATAGGATACATAGAGAAGTTTTGATACATATAATGTATAGTGATCAGATCAAAGTAATTAGCATACATGTCATCTCAAACATTTATCATTTCGTTCTGTGGGGAATATTCAACATCTTCCTTCTAGCTACTTGAAATTATATATTATTGTCAACTATAGTCATCCTGCAGTGCTATAGAACACTATAACTCATTCTTTCTTTTTAGCTGTGATATTTACAAATGTCTCCCAATCCCTCCGTTCCCCATACCCTTCAGTATCCCCATACCCTTCAGTATCTTCATACCCTTCAGTATCTTCATACCCTTCAGTATCTTCATACCCTCTCCAGTATCCTCTGTTCTACTTTTTACTTCTGTGAAATCAATATTTTTTAGCTTCCATACATGAGTGAGATCATGCAGTGTTTAATGTTCTCTTTCTGGCTTAATTCACTTAACATAATGTCCTCCAGTTCTACCCATGTTGCCATCAATGACAAGATTTCACTTTTTTATGGCTGAATAGTATCCCACTGTGTATATACACCACATTTTATTTATCCATTCATCTTTAAATGGAAACCTAGGTTGATTCTATACTTTGGCTATTGCAATTGTGCTGCAATAAATATAGGAGTGAAGATGTCTCTTTAATATAATGAGCTCCTTTCTTTTGGATAAATGTCAGTGGTGGGATTGCTGTAGCATATGGTAGTTTTTTTTTTTCTTTCTTTTTCTTTTCTTTTTTTTTTTTTTTTGAGGAAACTCTGTATTTTTCTCTACTGTGGCTGTACTAGCTTACATTGATTCCCCCACAGGCAACTAACAGATAAAATTTTTATTTAACTTTTGAATTTTTACACTTTTCCTGATTATTCTGTGTAAAGTGAAACTAGAACTGTTTAAAAGACATACACAAATCTATTACACAAAAGTTCCCTTTTCTTTGCATCCTTGCCAGCATCGGTAAGTTTTTGGCTTTTTGATAATAGCCATCCTAACTAGAGTGAGATGACACCTCATTGTGACTTGAATTTGCATTTCCCCGATGAATAGTGATGTTGAGCACTTTTTAGACACTTGTTGGCCGTTTGTAAGTCCTCTTTTGAGAAATGTCTGTTGAGATCATTTGTCAATTTTTAATTTTGTTTTGTTTGGCTGATAGGATGTTTGAGTTCCCTGTATATTCTGGATATAGGCTCTGCCAGATGAATAGTTAGCAGATATTTTTCCCATTTTGGAAGGTTTCTTTTTCATTCTGTTGCTGTTGTTTGTTTTCTTTGTTGTGCAGAAACTCTGTTGTCTTATAGTGTCACATATGTCTATTTTTGCTTTTGTTACCTGTGCTTTCGAGATCTTAATCATAAAATCTTTTAAATAGTTGCATACTTTCTTTTTAATCTTGCACCCTTGTACCCTCATATGAAATCTGAATAATACAAATTAGCTGAATGTGACATATATGTATGTGTGTGGATATGTGTATGTGTGTGGCCATGTATGTTTGCACAACACAAACACACACAGACACATACATATCCACACAGACACATACATACATATATCCACACACACATATATATGTATATATATCAGCAAATTTATAAGTATCAGATACTGTAATATATGTGAAAAATAAACAACTAGTATCAAACTAGAGTTTTATCTATACAAAGACAAAAATTATCACAAGGAAATAAAAATTAAAGACAGCATAAAACAAAATACATACTCTCAATTGCAAGAAATAATTTAAAATGCTATATTTAAAAAGGCCAAAACAGGATACAATTTTCTTGTAATTGCTTACAAGTATTCACATATGAACTTTATTCATATTTTAATAATGAAAGAGAATGAAAAGAATGTAAAAAAGAAAAAAGAGTGTGTTGAAAATTTTGCTGACCAGGCTGTCTAAGTTGTCCTAGTCTGGGAAAAATGGATGCTCACCAGGTAACAAAGACAATTGCTATAAATCAAATCCTGTCGGGGTTAGATCCTGGATGTCAGATCATGTTTATCGGGTATGGTTAGCAACTAAGCCTGTGTTGTAGGTTAATACAAAAATTCTGTGTAACATCTTACACACAGCAGGAACTTAAAAATGAACACCAGTTACAGGTAAGAAGCCTTAGATTGCATTTGACAGCAATATATAAGCATTTGGTCTACTCTCATGCCCTCTTCTTGTTTGAAGTATTTTCTTGCTTCCTCTAGGCCACTCTTTCTTGTTGTTGTTTTCTATTAACTTGTTATTCTGCTGTGATGTTAGTTTTTATGCTACTCATTGTAAGTGTACTTGGCAGAAAATTTTGCATATAATATAAAATTATGGGTATATAATATGTATAACATTCAAGCAAATATATCGAAGAGTGGAAACATGACATATATGCTGACTATAATTTATTATATATTATATTGAATATATTGTATAATAAATTATGTATATAACATTTATGTGTAATATATATGTATATATACCAAAATACATTAAAAATCTATTGCAAAACAACCAATATCTAATAGTAAGTCAATCAGAAAATGTGCACTTTCTCTATGTGGAAAATTATCAGAATTAGTGGAAACTATAAAATAATACTGAGATAAATAGTACCAAAATTAATGGAAAAACAAGCATTCATAGATTAAAAAATTGACAATTAACAATATTTTGGTTATCTTCAAATTGTCCTACAGACTCAATGAATTCCAAATCAAATGCATTTTTTGTCAAGAAACTTACTTGCTTTTGCTAAACCTGTTGGAAAAGCAAAGGATCTGAAATAGCCAAAACAATCCTGAAAAAAAATTAAAAGAACACATTTGGAAAATTTACAAAGTTACAGAAATAATATATTAATCAAGAGAGTGTGATCTGACAGAAGACCAAATAGATAAATGGAAGATAATTGGGAGTCCAGAAATAAACCTGGTCATAGATCTTTAATTAATTTTGGATTATGGCATCAGGACTGTTAAATGGGAGAATGAAAGTTTTTTTTTTTTTTAACAAATGGTGTTTCAACAGCTCTATGGTTGTAAGCAAAAAGTAACCTTAATCTCTACTTAACCTAATAAAAATATAAATATTAATTCAAGATGGATCATAAACTTAAAAGTCTACCTTAGAACCATAAATCTTCTATGGAAAAGATATCTTCACAATTTTGGTAAAACAAGAGTTTTGACACAGACCAATATGATAATAAAAAACATTAATTAGATTTTATAAAAGTAAAATGCAACTGCTAATAAAAATACATCATGAGGAAAGCCAAAGGCAAACTATAGATGATCAAAAAATAATCTGTAATTCATATATCCCATAAATGACTGGTATACATAATACATTTTTTAAATCTCCAAATCCATAATAAAAACATGAACTAGATAATTCATCATGGATAGTACACATGAAAACTTTTCTCAGGTTTTAGTTTTTAGTAAAATGAAAACTGAAAACACTATAATGACTATAAGCAAATACAAAATGACGGTACTATATGTTGTCACAAGTAGGGCACACTTGGAACTCTCAGATATCACTGATTGAGTGTAAAATTTTGTATCAACTTTGAAAACCTTTTTGTTTATCTAAAATAGTTGATGAGCATATTCATAGCAACCTGAATCATAATAGCCAAACATTGGGAACCACCCAAATATCTATCCGCAGAAAAATGGATACTCAAATGTTGGTATTTTTACAGGTAACAAGATAAGTGAATCTCAAAAGCATTATGTTGATCAAAAGAAGGCAGACACAGAAAAATACATAATCAATTATATCATTTCTGTAAGTCAAAAAAATAGTCAAAATTTAATCTATGGTGTTACCTACCTGTGGTTGAATGGGGAATGGAGTTGAAAGCAGGAAAGCAGGAAATTTCTTGGGTGATGAAAATATTCTGTATTCTGTTTCACGTTTTTTGAAAAGCTGTCATAACATCAAAATGAACATTTACATGTAAAATTTACTTCAATAACAATACATTTTTCTATTAAAAATAGAAGAAAGAATAATTATTTCCCTCACTGTTAAACAAACTGTGTTGTTTTGATTTTTATTACTGTTTATAAAAGTAACACATGCTCATGATGAAGTTTTGAAAATACTTAAATGAATATAAAAAAGTATTTCTCACCATAGAGAGAATACTGCTTTATAACATTTTTTGGTAAAATTACAGACTTATTTTGTTCTTAAAGTTGGAAATATATATCTAATATCAATGTATAAACAATTTACAAATTAAACTTTTCTTTTAAATTTCCACAATCTGTTTTTATTTATCTTTTCTGAATAATGATCTTTTATAGGTTGATCTTCAGGTTATCTCCCAGACCGCTGTTGTCCAAAAATCTATCTACACATATTCTGGGTGATTTTATATGAATGACATTATCTACTTCAATGTCTCCAACTACGAGCTGTTACAGTGGTGATTCTTAAATCTCTCTTCAGATTTTTAAAACATCTCTTATTTAAGCCCTGCTCCATTGGTCAACATGTATAAGCAATTTACAAATTAAACTTTTCTTTTAAATTTCCACAATCTGTTTTTATTCTTATATTTCTTACTTGATAAAGATTTGTTGACACAAATCATTATTGATACACATTTAATTCACTCTCCTTTTTTTTTTTTTTTCTTTTGAGATGGAGTCTTGGTCTGTTGCCTGGGCTAGAGTGCAGTGGCACGATCTCTGCTCACTGCTACCTCTGCCTCCTAGGTTCTGGGTTCAAATGATTCTCCTGCCTCAGCCTCCTGAGTAGCTGGGACTACAGGCACACACCACCACGCCTGGCTAATTTTTGTATTTTTAGTAGAGATGGGGGTTTCGCCATGTTGACCAGGCTGGCAGGCTGGTCTCAAACTCCTGACCTCAGGTGATCCGCCCTCGGCCTCCCAAAGTTCTGGGATTACAGGTGTGAGCCACCATGCCCAGCGTTATTTCACTTTCATTTGATAACATCTTAGTAGTATCTCTTAAATGTATGTTCCCACACCCTCATTTTTATTATCAACTCTGGCTCTCATCTCTCTCGTGCAACAAACTCTACACTTATATTTAATCTTGTCTTTTTTAGTTAAGAACATTCATTCCCCAGTTTTGGTATTTCTTTCAATGTTATGGGGAATTCTTTAACATGACACTATCTGTTTACAGCCCTTCAATGGCCTTTAAGGGTAAAAATGATAAAATTCCTTATCTATAATAATGACATTTAAAAAAACTTTGATGTTTTGCAGCTCATCTTTTGTCTATTGTATAATTACGGTCTACTCCCGATATATAAGGAACTTTTGAAGTTTCTTACATGTGGTAATATTCTCTCTTTTATAACTTCAGTTCTACTTTATTTTCCTTATTTTGCTAATTTCTAGTTGGCAAATGGTTCATTAACTTTTCCCATATTATTTTTTAGAGAAGTAATTGTTGAATCAGAGTTTTGTTTGCATGTCTTTGAATACCAGTGAAAAATTTTCTATGAAGCCTGAGAAATCTTACTCTATTTTGTAAGGCATCTTAAAAAGAATAATACTTTTTAAGTCAAATGTGTCCTAGGAGGGCCATTGAAGGCACAAATCATCTTCAGTGAAATTAAGCCATTTAGAGAAATAAGGACAGGAATTATTATTTTAATGAGGGTTCATATAACAAACAGGAGTTTTTTTTCTGGAAGAAGAATTAGAATTAGATAACCCCAAGAAAGATGGCAACATTTGGTTAAAATGATGCCTTTGCAGCTTGTGCCTCAGGTTCCCTACTGAATATTTTTCTTTTGTGAACACAGATTTCACTATCTTTACCCCTGGTAAGTGGAAAACTGGAAAGAATGATTGCAATCTCTGTATAAAAACCAAGCTCTTTGAAGACAAAAAATCAAGATGGAAGGAGAACCTTATCTATTTTTATAGGTGACATAGCACAATTTCCAGATGAAGGCTGATTTGGTAGGAACTGTAAACATATTGGTCTAGGAGGCCAGTTCGAAAGCCAGATTTATAGCTATGACAGTGTTCTACCTTGTGACTATTCTTCTTATGAAAATCAGTACATTTCAGCAACACAATACAAAACAGAGGTATAATTAGAAAAAGCAGAGAAGAGTGAAAGGTACAGCACATTTCCACCAAGGATGTTAAATAAAGGGGAACCAATATTGAAATCTGGGTACCAAACTGCAAATAAATAGCTAAGGAAGTCAACACCAGGAGAACAGATTTTGGACCTGATGCTGAGTTACTACGCCAGCACAGATTCCATAAACAATTAGCAGCAATGCACAAGAAACCACCATGTGCATGGTATATGGTGATGTTGGCTGATTCAATAGCCTTCGTTTATTCTCATTTAGATAGACTCTTTGTTTTCCTGAAGTCTGCACTGAGACAAAGTTTTCACTGTCTTTTTTTTTTTTTTTTTTTTTTTTACAGACCCAACTCTGTGACCATACAGCATGATCATGGTGGTTTCTTGCACATTGTGTGAGATGGTATTTCAGGCAGTTTTTATTTGCATTTCTCTAATGATTAGTAGCGTTTTGCATTTTTATATGTTTGTTGACCATGTGTATATCTTCTTATGAGAAGTGTCCATTCATTTCCTTTGCTCAGTTTTTAATGGAGTTGTTTGTTTGTTACATGTTGATTTGTTTTAGTTCCTTATAGATTTTGAATATTAGACTTTTGTCAAGTGCATAATTTGCAACTATTTTCTCCCATTCTGTAGGCTATCTGTTTACTCTGTTGATTGCTTATTTTACTGTGCAGAAGCTCTTTAGTTTAATTAGGTCCCACCTTTCTATTTTTGTTTTCATCATGATTGCTTTTGGAGGCTTCATGATCAAATATTTGCCAAGGCATATCTCCAGAATGCTATTTCCTAGGTTTTCTTCTAGGGTTTTTATAGTTTTAGATTTATACATTTAAGTCTTAAATCTATCTTGAGTTGATTTTTGTATATGGTGTAAGGAAGGGGGCCAGTTTCAATCTTCTACATATGGCTAGCCCATTATTCCAGCACCAATTATTGAATAGGGAGTCCTTTTCCTATTATTTTTTATTCTTGACTGTCAAAGATTAGATGGTTGTAGATACCTTTTCTGAGTTCTAAGACCTGCTTTCTGAGTTCTAGGACCTGCCTTTTCACCATCATGTATCAAAGGTCTTGACATCAACTCGTTCATGGTTTATCTATGTCTGCAACAAATCACTTCCCTTTTTTGTTCCCTATACCATAGACCAATGGCAGAAGCAAAACAAAACAAAACAAAAACAAAAAAGAAGTGATATTTTTTACTACTCTATCTCATTCCTACCAAACCCAGCTAATTTTTATTTTTTTTTACTCATTAATATTGTTTACTTTTTTAAAATTTATTTTTCTACAGTGTTCATACTTGCTTAATTTATCATATTCTTTCTTAGAGGTTATCTTAATAGCTTCTGGAGGATTATTGTTTTTGGTCCTGGTCTTTACTCAAGCTATGGTCTAATCTATTGTTTGCTGTATAATCAGAATGATCTTCCTGTATAATAAATCCTATTAATTTACCTCTCTCACTGTAAGATAACTATATTTTCCTATTAAATTTATGACCTCAAATTATAATCCTAGCAGGGAAACTTTTGACAGTGAAATGAACTATAAACATTACTCACAAGATTAATTAATTTACAGAATATAAAAACCAGAATTTTCCTGGAGTATCAAGAAAATTTGATCATTACATTAGCTTTATCATTTTTCCTGGATCTTTCCTAGTGTATGAGAGTAAAGCAGAGGGAACTTAGACAAGTCTTAGGTTAGTGGCAAGTCTATGTATATTAGTTTTCTCATAATTTCACTTTTAAAACAGCTCACTTATCTCTAAATAAAATGAATGTTTATTATCTGGGTTATAGTCAATAACTGGATATTGACTGATGGTAACAAAACCACCCACTGTACAAAATTATGATAAAAATGCATAATTAAGAATAAACGTATTCATTTATTTGTATAATTTATGGATATATTGAATACACTAATATCTTAATATCTAAAAATCACATAGTAAGCAACAGCCATGTATCAATAATTTGGCAAAATATTTGCCACCCAGTCAATAAAATACCCAGACAGGGTCTAAAGTTTTGTTTTAAAGAAACCCTTACCACATTTGCTTTATTAATACAAATATAAGCCCTTGAATTGCACCCAGGAGTCAAGAGAAAACTAACTTCTCTTGAAAGATTTTTAAAGATTTAGTGCATAAACTCCTTCCAGTCAATAAGAAAGACATGTATATAATAAAATATGTGATCAAAAGACACAAACCTATAAATAACAGTAGAATAAAAAACAAATAAAAAAAATTACTACTAATGAAAGAAACTGGAAAGTAAATTTTCAATGAAAAATTAGTTCAGTTATCACTTTGGTATGATTAGGAATGCTAATGTTCAACACATTATCATTGAAATGAAAATTGGAAGAAACATTTTTAGAAGTTGGCCGTATGATTCAAGAGTCATAAAAATTGAGTTGTTGAAGGTAGGAGTCATTTTAGTGTTCATACTAAAGACTACTATTCTCAGGTATTTCATTTATTTGGCACTAACCATACTACATATTTTTGAAAAGTCCATTTCAGAATAGGATGGATAAGAACAAATATTGTCTCTGAACATAGAAGAGGAATGAAATGTTTAGCATTTAGAGTGAAAATTGGTGATTGTTTTCTTGAAAAGTCCTGCAATGCGTAGTTTTATCTTTAAACTAACTACATGAACAGGACAGACAAACAAATGAATAAAACAAAAATATTTCAGTCAAGTCAGATAAGAGGGCTCGAATATGAATAGTTTTGTCTTTGAACTTTTAATTACTTACAAAAGTATTTCACATGAGTATCTTATTTATTTATTTATTTTTAGAGATGAAGTCTCACTATATGGTCCAAGCTGCTCTGATTCCCTTGAGCTGAAGCAATCCTCATGCCTCAGCCTCCGAAGTAGCTGGGACAACAAACAACTGCCACCACACCCAACTCTCATTTTGTAAAGAGATCTAAGATGGAGAGTCATATGATATGCTCCAAAATAATTTGGAGACTGATGATGAACATTAATAAAATAAAGCATTTACTAAATCTTGCAATAAATATGGATACCTTTTTAGGTTTATGTAACTCTGCATTATTGTTATGTATTCCATGACTTCAAACTTTATTTTTCTGTGTTAACCTACCTTAATCATCCATAAAAATTGGATGTTATATTCTGAACCATTAACTCCTAATAGGTTAGCTTTCTTTTTTCTGTAGGGTTTGACTCCCTTACTAAAACACCTGTCCCACTGTCTTGTAGGTGAAATTATTTCTTCAGGTTTTATTTTTTCTGGTTTATAGACTATGTTTCTCTTTAGGAAAGGACTGAGCATTCTAGTGCAATGCTGAATGCATATAACATACATTATATGTCATCACAATAATGTAAAGTGAATTAATTTCAATCAAATTGGCATCAGAGTGATTTTTAAAACTACGCCAAATCTAATATTTTCAAGAGTGTAGCAGCCTGAATTTCGGCACAAGTATTTTATGAATGTTCTAGTTGCTGAATATCATTCTAGAAAAGTGTACAATCCATTGTACAATGATTTGTAAGTTTCTGGTCAACAGAATGGATTATAAAAATAAATGTGAAATTTCAAAATGCCTCATATCTAGTGTAGTGAAAACTCAGTTTTAAGCCAAGTAAATGTTTAACTCAGCTGACTAGCATGGATTCAAGTCTCAAAACTGTTATTACTTTTGAGCTTTTGGGATATGTAAGTAGACAGTATATATTATTAGATTTTCCCATGTGCATACTGTCAAAAACATAAGAATATAATTCAGCATCTAGCCAGGAATATTTTAATTAAAAATATGAAGTACAAAGCATATTCCATGTGAACAATGATAAAAGGGACACAGTTTCAAAATACAACACATCTAGTGCCTCAGCTATAATGTCTCTGTTCTTTAAAGTAACACATTTATGCATACAACTTTATATCCACAGTAGTGTACTAAAAGTCAATTATGTAACATCACTTATGCTTTCTTTGGCATGTAGAGATCTCTTTTCACACCCAATAAAAGGAAATGAAGCTTTCAAAGTTGCATATAAATAAAACTATTACAGAAATACAAATGAAAAGCATATAGCTTCATGCAAAAATATGTAACTATAGGCTTACTCAAAATATGTAGGATGGGATAAAAATATTTGATTGCTTCTGCATATGTATGTTATTTTTAGGTCAAATATATTATTTAATTCACATCTTTTAGTTCAAATATTGTTAGTTTAAATAACAGCTTTCACCTAGTGGCAATACATGCTAATCTGAGGATAGTTAATTTTCTGTTCTTTTGCGATAGTTTAGTATTGGCTATTATTTCATGCTGAAATCAATTGAGTAGAAAGAAGATAACCTTTTCGTTCCATTAATTTTCTGTAAGATTGATTTGTGCTTATGAATTAACTTTCTAAAAAAGACACTATAGAGCCATGTTGCTGGCTGTAATAGATATTTATAATAACATGTAGCCTACTTTATCTTTAATTATATTTTCCCTAATGTTTCCTTGATGTCCTTGGCAATTCCCTTTCTTTGATAATGCACTGGCTTTCAATGGAATATTGCAAAGCATAATAATGAGGGGTTTTTTTCACCTTATGGCCATTTTCTCTTTTAAGAGACTTTCACAAAATATCTCTTGTACGTAATTGTGTCTTGCTTTTCTGACTTTCACTCTATTTGCTCTTTTCGGTTCCAAAAGAAAAACAAACAAAAATCCTAGAAGAGTTTCACCATTTATTTTTAACATGAACACATTGAAGAAGGAAGATTATCACTTCAATGAAGGAATACTGTCTTCAGTATATTTTGTGAGAGAAAATGATTTGCAACTAATGACAAATTGGTTGTAATTACAAATTAGACCATTATATCTATTAATTTAAATTTATGTGCAGCTACCTATGTCAGTTCCTTTGATTAAAAGTATTTTAAAAATATTGCCTGTGCTTTAGAATATTCTTGAAAAATTATATACTAGGAGACGGTAGAATTATAATTAGAATCACAATAAAGATTCACTTAGGTTTATTATATTTAAATAATGTATGAACCTTAGATACGGCCTTGAATGTAGTCCATTTCCTCCTAAGTATATACAGTAATTTAGATGCTCTAGTTGAGGTCTTGCATTCCATGACAGGGATTTCAGTTAAATGAAAACCTGCAAATAACCTGGAAAATCCCACATGTAACCAGTATTCTAGTACTGTTTCCAGATCTGCCTGACTCCCTTACTAAAACACCTGTCTCACTGTCTTGTAGGTGAAATTATTTGTTCAGGTTTTATTTTTTCTGGTTTATAGACTATGTTTCTACTTAGGAAAGGACTGAGCATGCTGGTGCAATGCTGAATGCACAGTAAATGTTTAGTAAATGTTACTAATGGTCAAATGAATAGCTGAATAGGCACATTTCTGCTTGAGAAAGCATTAACCAACTTCTCAGAGGAAGTCTACAAAACATTATTAACTCAAAATGAAAAGAGATATAGAGTGCCTCTGCTGGATTACATTTCAATTTTCAAAAGTTGAATGGAAATATATTAATTCCTAACTTTGATAGTAGAAATAATTTTATATTTCTATATTTTCACAAAATAATAGTTTCATTAAAAGATGAATTTCGCTCTAGCAGGCCTTGAATCGTATATCCTACAAGTAATGTAGCTAAAACGTATGAAGAAAAACTGTAAAACAAAAGAAATTTTACTTTTTTGCCTCAGAAAAGAGGCCAGTTTTCCAAATAAAAAATGAATACTGAGACCTGGGTCCTAATTTTTCCCTTGTCTTACAATTTTTGAAGCATGCTATTTTGTTTTGAAAGAAAAATTTGCTTTTATAAACACAATAGCTAAAATAATAAAGCAAACATCTACAAAATTAGCACTAAACAGAGTATCTTTTCTACCATAGAGGTAGCATTACTTTTTAATAATAAGCATAAGTAAAAGAGAATCTGCATGTTCTCATTTTCTCATTTAGAAAGACCCTATATGTCTATGGTAAACATCAACTTAGATCATTAGCAAATGTGAAGCCTCAATCTAGATTGTTCTCTCTGCCTTAAACACATGAACACAAAAAGTAAGGGGCCAAGGTGAGGATTTGGAGCTTGATTTCTTACTTTCTTGCAATTTCTTCCTGCCAGTATGTGTATCAAGAGCTACATTCCAAATCAGAATTTTAACAAATATTAGAGTAAAAAAGGAGCCAAAATATTGGGATTCAGTAAACATTTTATTTGCTTTTTCATTTTTCCTTTGATATATTTTATGATGCCATGTATCCTTGTCCCAAAGCAGTCAAGGCATATTTTCTCTGGCCCTAAAACTTCTCTCTTTAATATGCTCCATGACTGTTTTAAAATGTGCAAAGAGACACATGTGAAACACATTTGACTGCAGATTACGTGTGCCAAATAACAAGTGGTAATAGAGTGCTTCCTCTGTGGGATACTAGATCATCATCACTGACGTCTTAAAGCTCATAAAAATCATCATAAATTTAAGGGATCCTAGTCATAAATCAAGAGTTGCTGTTCATGCAAAATTACCTTAGGAATTAATAAAAGTTTTTTTTTTTTTTTTTTCAGAAGCCAGAAGGTATGGAAAATAGTTCTTCTAGATGGTATTTTAAACATAAAGTTTCTTTCTCTTTTTTCCTCTTCCCTTTTCTCCTCCTCTTTCATTCCTGAACTCCTCTTAAAAAACCAGTGGGTGGTACATCAGAAGACAGGCATTCACTCAAGGGGCAGGAAATGGGGAAGCGCTTCCTTTGCTTATAACAAGTGTCAGACCTGATCAATGAGCACAGGCATTGGCTTGGGGCAGGGACACCCCACATGGGGAGTCAGAATTCAACAATATATAATGTTATTTGAAAACAAAGTATCAATTCACATTATCTATTGATTACTCATCTGCTTTTCTAAGTTCACGTAAGTAAATCAAAGGAAATCTGCAATTATTGAAGGATGAACACATTTTCTATGTATTCTAAATGATGAAGAAGTGGCATATGACATTCAATAGATCCTATAAATAATATTTTATGTAGGAGCCACATTACTGGAAAAAATTACCCTCTAAAAAGCACAAAAAAAAAATGATTAGTCATTTTTTGCTGGCAAATTAAACAACTCTTGATTAAGACTGCTCATTTACCTATAAAATTTGCATGGATTTGAGATCCTGCAAAGAAGTGTAAAGTGTCAAATTACGTATGTTGAACTTTCTCAGTGAGTCAAGTTTTATTTAATTTAAGCAATTACAATTTAAATCATATCATAAAAATCCTCAGCGTATAGAAGTACAACTCCAAAATAATATCTTCTCTTCACTTGGTACAAAAATGTGTCAGTATTTTCACAGCACCAGTTGTATCACATAATGTTTTAACATAAAGCAGTTATTTTTGTAGGTCAATGCTTTTTTAAACTAGGGAGACAAATTTCATGCTACTTTATATCTTATATTCTCTTTCATTTTTCAAAACCAAAAATTAGTACATTCCAGGATATTAATTTACTTTCCACGTGGTTTAAATTTTAGACCGAGTTACAATGCCAGGCATTCCAAGTTTGTGATTATCACTGTCTTCTTGACTTTCGTTATCATAGTTCATGACAAGTAAAATGATTAGTAGCCTACCAATCTCATATGATTGTCATCATTGTAACAATTAGAACTGTACCAAAACTAGAATGGCTAAAATAGTACCTATTTAAATTTAAATGACTTCCAAGTAACTTATGAACTGTTAGTATGAGGCTAAATAAACCTCGGCAACATAGTGAGAACTTGTCTTTACAAAAATTAAAAATTAGCTGGGCATGTTGGTGCGTGCCTGTAGTCCTTGCTACTGGTGAGACTGAGGTGATAAGATTGCTTGAGTCCAGGAGTTTGAAGATGCAGTGAGCTGTGACCGTACCACCATACTTCAAGCTGGGCAACAGAACAAGACTTTGTCAAAAAAAAGAAAAGAAAAAAAAAGAATATATAAGCACACTAGTATGCTGATGCCTCTTCTTCTTGCATTCGAAGTACAGTAGTCTTAACTTATGAAGCTGGAGTAAGAGAAAGCCAAATCTTAAGGAAAAATGTAATGATCATCTTATATATAATTAATGGTGATTGTCAGAGCAAAGAGCTAGGGAAGGAGTGGTGAGTAGCTAGTGGTCACTCAGACCATGTGTATACATAAGTGGAAGAACTACATGGAAGGAAACAACCGTTTCCCATTCTCTTTCCTTTTCATATTTCACAAATTACTGGCCATGTGTATTTCTTGTGACAGATTGTGTTTAAAATTTTTCATTGTTTTTTGGAGTTAATTTATAGAAATCCACTTTCTATGTGTATATATTGAACATGTATGAACAAATACAAAACAAACACATAATTTAAGAGTCTTAGAAATTCTATGTGTCTAAAAAGTATGGCAGCCCCAAATCAGGCATTGATTCAACTACTAAACCAAGTAAAACTAAACAAAAATAAAAATTATAGAACCTCTCATGAAGTCTCCTATCAGCCACTGCAAACTGTACTATAAGACTACAAACTAATACATGTACAATACATATTACTGATTTGTAAAGAATAGATAATAAAATAAAAGTTAAATTTATAGTGTGCTTACTATTTGACAGAAATTACTTTAAGGGCTTCATACACATCATCTTACTAATCAGAAAAAAACAACTATTTTATAACATATATAATATGAATTTATCTAAGATCACACAAGTAGGAAATACTTGATAAAGAAAAGCACAGGTATTCCTATATTAGAACCTAGTGGAATGATGTTTCAGTTATATAACTGAATGACTTTACTGCTGAAGCTATTCTTTTTTCTCGAATTGGTAGTGAAAAAAACCTACAGGAAGACTGCCACAGTGCAAACAAAATCATAATTTTTTCATATACCTTTACAGATTTGGGAACCCACAAATGTGTTGATATGTATGTGTTCTGAATACAATGGCAGAGTGCTTAGAATGACATTAATTTATAATAAAGAGGCTGTAAAGACTATATAGTTCCCAAATTCTTACACTGAGATCTGCGATTCTTTTCAAATTGTGTACGAAAAGGTATGTTTATGTTCTATTTTCCAGATAAGAATATAGACCTTTAATGAACTTTCAGTGCAATTAATAAGATAACACTATGAAATACTTATCTTAATATTCTTCTTTTACATATGAAAAAACTGAAAGCAGACAGAATTTTTTGGAAGCAAGAGTAAGATCTTGTAATGAACAAATCAGAATTATTCATATTAATTTTAAGTACTCAACATATAAATGTTAAAATATAGATGCATTCATACACATTGTTAATAACATTTTCAGTGATTACTTTTATTTATGTTATCTTTTTCCTGAAAAAGCACCATAGCAGGTCCTGGATTTGCTAATCATTTTAATCTTGGTGTGTTAGGCATGCTGCAAAATACCTCCAATAACAGAGAAGTTACACTCAGGTGGCTTGCTATACATCAAGATCTAACTGATAAAGCTCTCGACTGGTGGGTACAAATTCTACTTTAGCTAATGTAGCCCAAATGGTTAATTAAAAACATCTTCTTGAGAAAAGGCCTCCAAGTCACCCTCTAATGGAGAAAAAAATCAACATCAGAAAATATATGGATTGTTTTTAAAAGCATATACATTTTTCCGGTGGGTAGAAAGTAATAAGCTTTTCGGTCCTTTTAAAAATGAATATTTAGATGTCAAATCAATTTAATATTCTGGAAAGACTTTGCTACTTAAAATACATACATTTAAGAAATACGTATACTTATCATTTCATTTTCATCCATGAGTTTTTAGACTCACTGGGGTCTGATGTTAAAATTGTACATTCTTGAGTCACTGTCTATTTCTGTAATGTTATGGCAGTCTCCGTGCCCAGGATTTCAGTGTTCACAATAACACTGAACAAAGGTATAGCTTCATTCTATTTTTCATGGACATGAAATTGTCCAAAAAAATATTTAAAATACAGTTTTCATTGTGCACGTCCACTGAATTGTCAAAGATGTCTTAAGAAGTGGCCATTTATTCAATATGTAGAATAGCCTCTCATTTTTGTGCCTCAAGGCCACTAGAATATATAGTTGTAAAAGGAGATTTTCTCAGACTAAAATGTGAGAAGTTCTAATGCAATGTGTCTTTAAAAGATAGATGTATTTTTGTCCCACTTGGAAGAAAGCAACTATTTTCTAAAGAGTATGTTTAGAGTCCATTTCCATGTTGTAAAGCTCCCAGGTACTTCTGAAAGAGGATCTCTTGCTGTTTATGATATTGGAGCCTAATTCAAAATCTTTTTACCATGAAAAATAGCATACTATAAGGTAATAGAAAAAATTCCTGAAGCTCAATGCATTTTTCAGTTTTTAGTCCACTTTTCTAAAAGAAATACATTTTCTGTCCATTTATTTCTAAACATGTTACTCGCTTTTCATTCTTTTTGCCTCTTTCTGAGCAATCTTCAAAGAACCCATGGAAGTACCCAACTGAGTAAGATATTATTTAAGAGTAAATTAAATAAATGCCTCCAGAAAGCCAAAGTAAACTAGAGTAAATTCAGAAATTGGTGAATATCAGTTGAACTGATTAACGCTTTGGTAATTCTTTGTGGTGCGGGAAGTCAGGAACCCTGAATGGAGGAACTGGCTGAAGCCATGGCAGAAGAACATAAATTGTGAAGATTTCATGGACATTTATTAGTTCCCCAAATTAATACTTTTATAATTTCTTACACCTGTCTTTACTGCAATCTCTGAACATAAATTGTGAAGATTTCATGGATACTAATCACTTCCCCAATCAGTACTCTTATGATTTCCTATGCCTGTCTTTACTTCAATCTCTTAATCCCATCATCTTCCTAAGCTGAGGATGAATGTCACCTCAGAACCCTGTGTTGTTTGCATTAACTGCACAAATTGTTTGTAGAGCATGTGCATTTGAACAACATGAAATCTGGACACCTTAAGAACAGGATAACAGCAATTTTCAGGGAACAAAGAAGATAACCTTAAAGTCTGGCTGCCTGTGGGCTAGACGAAACAGAGCCATATTTCTCTTCTTTCAAAAGCAAATAGGAGAAATATCGCTGAGTTCTTTTTTCTCAGCAAGGAACATCCCTGAGAAAGAGAATGTATTCCTAAGGGGAGGCCTCTGAAATGGTCGCTTTGGGAATGTCTGTCTTTTCGGTTGCAGATAAAGGATGAAATAAGCCCCGGTCACCAGTAGCACTCCCAGGCCTATTAGGATGAGGAAATTCTCACCTAACAAATTTTGGTCAGACCAGTTGTCTGCTCTCAAACTCTGTCTCCTGGTAAGATGTTATCAATGACAATGCGTGCCCGAAACTTCATTAGCAATTTTAATTTCGCCCCAGTCCTGTGATCTCGTCCTGCCTCCATTTGCCTTGTGATATTTTATTACCTTGTGAAGCATGTGATCTCTGTGACCAACACCTTATTCGTACACTCCTTCCCTTTTGAGAATCACTAATAAAAATTTGCTGGTTTTGCGGCTTGGGGGGCATCACAGAACCTGCCAACATGTGATGTCTTCCCTGGAAACCCAGCTTTAAAATTTCTCTCTTTTGTACTCTTTCCCTTTATTTCTCAGACCGGCCAACACTTAGGGAAATAGAAAAAATCCTACATGAAATATTGGGGGCTTGTTTCTCCTGATATCTTGGATTGATCTACTCACTGAAGGTAATATTCTTGGATACTAAAAAAAAATCATTAATGTGTAAAATTTTCTTAAGTAATTTTCTTTCCCTTTTTCTTTAAATTTTCTATTTTTATGACCTCTTATACATATTCACATTTATTGGTTCATCATTCATTCGTCTCTTGTACATATTCATTGGTTCTTTTTTAAATAACAGATTTATTGAGAGAAAATTCATACAAGTTATTTTTCTGTCTTACTACTTTCAAGAATCACATTTTTTAAGGTCTCATTTTTGTTGTGTCTGGGCCTACATCTCTTCAAGTTTATTCTCTTTGGTGCATTAAGCTTTTTAGATGTAGATGAAAGTTTCTTATCAAAATTGAAAAAATTTCAGCTATAGTTTTTCAAATATTTTCCTGCCCTTTTTCTCTTTTCAGTAGATGTTAGTAAGCTTCATGGTGTCACACAAGTCACTGAGAATTTTCATTTCATTGTTGCTTCTTTCTATTTCTCAGACTGGATAATATTCAATTGATCTCTCTTCTTATTTGGGGATTATGTCTGCTGTTAGTTTAAATCTTCTGTTGAGCCACTATAGTGAATTTTGCATTTCAGTTACTTCATCTTTAAACTTTAGAATTTAAACATTAGACTTTCCCATTTAGTACTTCATACAAAATAATTTCTATCCATTTATTTATATTCCTTATTGGTGAAACATAGTTCTTATTACTTCCTTTAATTTTTTAGATGTAATGTCTTCTGGTTTTTAAACACATATTTAACAACTGTTTAGGTCTTTGTCTCATAAGTCCAATGTCAGCACATAATTAGGAGTTGTTCCTATTGATTGTTTTTTCTGTGTACAAGCCATACTTTCCGGATTCTTTGTGTATCCTACAGTCTTTTGTTGAAAACTAGACATTTTAAGTATTTGGTTGGTGCTAAAGTAATTGCAATTTTTGTCACTACTTTTAATGGCAGAAACTGTAATCACTTTTCCATCTACTAAAGTAATAAGATGTGAAAACCCCTGGAAGCAACGCTTCCTCACAGTTTGTCATTGCCAGTTTTTGTTGTTGTGGTCATGATGGTGGTTTCTGATTTTTTAATGACTTTTCTGAACTCTATAAAATCAGTACTTTTTGTTGTGTGCAGCCACTGAAGTCTTTGCTTAATTAGCTTGATATTAATTTAATGATTACACAGAGAGTGTCTTAAATGCTTTAAACCAGCAGGTCAAATAGCAGTTAGTATTTGGGGAAGAATTCTCTGCATGTGTCAGAGCATACTTTCACCATTTCAACAGGCATTTTAAAACCTTTAGATAACAAATCTATTGAGATAAAAAGGCTTAAATTCAACCAGAGGTGAAAAGGCCTTCTCAGGTCATTCTTAGAACTTTTCAGCACTGTACATGTACATGACTTCTAGACTGTCAGAATATATTAGAGATTTTTGAAGCTCTCTCTTGTCCTCTCATTTCCCAGTTTTCCCTTTTACATTTTCAGGTAAGTCTGTTATGAGCTTCATGTGGAAATGGCACCTTAGGAAGCTGCAGTGTTTAATAATTATGCTATTTTTTGTTTTGTCTTTTTTTTTTTTTTTTTTTTGACAAACACCTTCTGGATAGCACTGTCCACATAGATTGACTTCTGACTCAGGTCAAATAAAGAGGAACTCAAAATGAAGACTTTCAGTGAGTTTCCAGGTCAAATAGTGACAATTCTGGGGTTGAGGTTTATCAGTGGTTGAAATTCTGTCATTTTCAACAGCTGTTAAAATGACAGCTTCTTTACAGCTACCAAATTTGTTACACTTGTTTTTTAAGGCTACCGCTTTGCTGGGAGAAAGGGAGCTAAAAGTGCAAGTTAGAACACCAGAGAACTCACCATTCTTCCTAAGATTCAGTCATTTTTTTTTCTTTGAATAAACACTCCTGCAATTCTTAAACTTAATTTTTGAGTTCTAACAATTTGTTTGCTATGGTTTTTGCCTTTCTTTCAAGTTTTGTGGAAAAGAACATTGTTGGAATTTCTTGCTCTGCCATTCCAGAGGTCTTCCTTTCCATTGATTCTTCTTTCAATAGACATTTATGGAGTAGTAATATATTTTTTCTATATGAAAAAACTGTATTGTACTATACAGCTTTATTTTAGCTCCTATGGTGATTAAAATTTACAAAATTTGTATTTCTATAAAAGGTCATATTTTAGTTGCTTCTTCACATCATACTTTTCACTAGTCCCTTCTTGTTCTTTTCCTTTGATAAAACGTAATCATAATTTTATTTAATCTAACAAACACTTGAAAGGAGAGCTTAGAACTGAGTGACCAAATGTATCAATCGCAACATTAAAGCAATATAGGTGTTGGAAATTTATAAATATTTTTAGGGTTTTCATAAAGTTAAGTAGGGCCTATCCCAAAAGATGTATTTTTGACAAAATGAGAAGAGAGAGAAAAATGGAAAATCAAGATTATAACTGAGAAGTTATTAGAATGAACACAGATAAGAAAATGTCTTTTTTAAAAACAACAAAGAATTCTTTAAAACCTCTGCTAAGTAAAGAAAACCACAGAGTAGTCTTCTTTCTTAATTTCTTAGAATAGGGTCACAAGAATAAGACATAAAAACCAATAAGAAAATATTTCACAATTCTCCAGTTTGAATGTTATTTGCGTAAATTTGCATTTTCCAAAATGCTTGTCTTCATTAAAAATATACGAATGTGAATGCATAACTAATCTTAGCTAACTGCTTTAACTTGACCTGTGAACTATACAACTGTGTAAATAATGCTAGATCATACCAAATGAATGGACTTCTAAAAAAGAATCACTTTCATGTCATATTATTGCATTTCAGATTTAAAGGCTTATGTGAACACTTAGAATATATGAACTCTTATATAGATATAGACAGAGAAACAATATATAAACTCTTAGAATACATAAATTGGGCCTGATGCACACTCATTTTTCAATTCTTTTTGAAAAATTAGTTAAATTTTTGTGAGAGGTCTTATTTGTCACTGCTTCACCTGTAATAGGTATTTCTCATGTTTACTCATCAACAAAGACAGTGAAGAACTATCTTAAGATCTGTTTTACAATAACAAAGCATAGTCCCATAACCACTTTATTAGTATCTGTTTGTTTTATTTTGCATAAATTTAGAAAACATCTTAGAGTGTAGAATATACTTAATATATATTATTTAATTTTTCAAAGGTTGTAATATTTTGTGTAAAAAGAGAGATGTTTTTAATAGTTCAGCCTCTTGTAACCACAAATCTGGCAAAACTCTGAATACTTGGCCTATGCCTAATTATAATTGCTTGTCCTGATGATTTGGGTGCATCCTAGTTATGGGTAGGAACTCTTCAGCATCAATCAATCTTTTCTTGTGATCACATTTAGCACTAAAAGGCATGATGCCCTCAAAGACACTGAATAAATGGCCAGTTGCTATCTATGATACATGTAGACCTGACTGTATTGTCTTGTATTTTTAATGACACTTCTTTCACATCAACTTTAAATTACAGAAAACTCCTATTCTAGTTCACACTACTACTTTGTGACTGTAGCATCTTGATAAAGTCACACAAATTTTGGAAGATTATTTTACTTTAAAAAATTATGTTAATTTAATATACATTTGGTAGATGTGATGTGAAGAAGTTTGCTTAAAAAATAGGACATGATAATTTTGTTAACTGTAAAGTGTCATTGTTATTTTTTAATAATAAATATATATTATATACAAACAGAAATATGAAAACAATTTGAACTATTATTTTATTCTTTTGAGAGGGTATTACTCTTTTCAGTTACATGTGATCTTTAGGAACATGTTTCACAGATTAACATCAAGATTGTCAAAGATATGTCTGCTGAGGGGTCAGTTAGCATGCCAGCCTTTTTATATTCAAATGTGGAGTCATCCTATCACTTGAAGCAGTCTGTGCTTTCTGTGCCCATAAGAATAAACTGAAACACCTCTTTAGTTAGGCAAAGGTAACATCACACAAACAGACAAATAACATCAAATAAAAACAGGCAGAATCTTTAGTGTTTAGTGACTTATTGAAAATGACTATTTCAAAGACATAGGCAATACAGATCTTACAGTTTGGGATATAGGTTATCAAAATGCATATAGATCTCAGAAATCTGATGCTTCTGAAAACTGAAGACTTGTTAAAGAGAATTGTGTCACCTAAATCAAGACAAATTGATAGGGGAAGGGGGTGGAATTTGATTATCTATGTCTAACAAAAGGCCAGGGCATTTTAAAGGGAGGGCTCGTTCAGCACAGCATATCAGGAAAAAGTGAACTTGTTGTTGTGAAACCTAGGAACCAAGCATGAATGAGACACCACGCTAATAGTTGGCTCAGATTTCACATCTCCCCTTATTTGGAATAGGGTCAAGTATTAAATGCAGATTTGATTTTAATACTCCTCTTCATTTATTTATTTATTTTTCCTTATTTATGTATTTCTTTATGGTTTTGGTTTTTTGTTTTGTTTCGAGATGGAGTCTCACTCTTTCGCCCAGGCTGGAGTGCAGTGTCACAATCTCAGCTCACTGCAACCTCTGCTTCCCGAGTTCAAGCAATTCTCCAGCCCCAGCCTCCTGAATAGCTGGGACTACAGGTGCGTCACCATCTCCAGTTAATTTTTGTATTTTCAGTGGAGACCAGGTTTTACCATGTTGGCCAGGCTGGTCTCAAACCCTTGACCTCACGTGATCCACCTGTCTCAGCCTCCCAAAGTGCTGGGATTCAGGCATGAGCCACCATGCTAAGCCTTCTCTGCATTTAGAAGCAGTCCATTGTACATGACTGAGAAATTGTGTCTTTTGGTAATAGAACAACTAAGGGCTCAAGTGATGAAAAAGTAAACAAATAAAATACCGTATTACTTTAAATCCTCAAACAGAAGGAGTTTATGCCAAGTTTTTATGTTATGCAATTCAATAAACCATGTCAGTATGATATTTCTAACCTCAGAATATATAATATTTAAAGCAGTTTCCATGTGGACTGGTATCAATCCCAGGAGAGGACTCTAAACTCCTTCCTAATACTGTGCACGAATATCAATTCACCTACATAAGTCCAGCGACAGAGAACACCCACACAGTAAGTTATTACTTACAGATAGGCAGCAATGGATAACAGAAGTCTAAGATTTACGATGAGCCAGGGCTCAGGAAAGTTGCCTAGGACAGTGGAGTCTATACTGCACACACACCATGTCACACAGCCACTGAGAAACTCTGAAAGTATGTTCTGCTCTGTGTTTATTTCCAGGGTGACTTGACACTCTGAGCTAAAGCATTGCAAGTTCTGCTGTTCTAGGAGAGAAGGAAACAGAGCCTCAACTGTTCCAGCCAGTTTCTCTTCATCTCAGAGTGTTCCATCCCAGCAATTCTACAATCGTTCTTGAGAATTATAAGCAGGAAAGAGAGGAGGAGTTTGAGTTTCCAAGGTCATCCGGGGACTTCGCCTGCATGACACCACAGAATTTACTTTCACAACACTTTTATAAGAAGGCAAGACACAAAAGCCCTTCAGGCAATAACTTGGAATTTGTGAAGTGTCAACATTGCTCTTGGTTTTCACTTCCCTCGTCTGTCCTCATTATTAGAATACATCAACAAAATAAAAATTAAGCTTGTTATTTTCTTGTAAGGAAGATGTAAGTATCCCTGGATTTTAGATATATCTTTTCATTTCTCTTTTCTATTTTCATATGTTAGCACTGCAAATAACTATGTCAAAGATAACAATTATTTCTAAAGAATATTACCTAAAGAACACACAAATGGTTCTGGAACAAGTTCAAATTTCTTTTAGAAAGAAAAATAAATGTCTGTTTTCTTCCTGTGACTTGTATTTAAAAAAAAGTGTGCCTAGTCTGTAGAAAAGGTCCCTAGTCAGTAGTTAAATGACTAATGAAACATTAAACAAATGAGTAAATGAATGAATGCATAAAATATTTTTAACGTCATATAATTCTGTTACTCAAACTTAATCAGAGTGAGTTTGAATAAACTTCTACCCCTCACTTCTACCATATCCATTAAAGAAGTATATGGCAATACTGATACAGCATTTTTACAATTAATTTGATGTTCTCAAGAGATTAATGCTTTGATTCCTGAATATATTTAGATGTTGAATCACTTCTAAATCTCTTAAGGACGTTTCGTTTACTCCTATCATAGGGAGGGAGGTCTAGGGTCATGTATTAGTCAGGGTTCTCTACAGGGATAAGATTAATAGGATAGATGTATATATGCAAGGGAGTTTATTAAGGAGCATTGACTCACATGATCATAAGGTGAAGTTCCACAATAGGTCATCTGCAAGCTGAGGTGCAAGGAAGCCAGTTTGAGTCCCAAAACCTCAAAAGTAAGGAAGCTGAGAGTGCTGCTTTTAGTCTGTGGTATAAGTCCAAGAGCTGAAGAACTTGGAGTCTGACTTTTGAGGGCAAGAAGCATCCAGCACAGGAAAAAGATGAAAGCTGGAATATCCAGCAAGTCAGCTTCTCACACGTTCTTCTGCCTTCTTTGCCCACTCAGATTGAGGTTGGGCCTGCATTTCCCAGTCCATTGACTCAAATGTTAATCTTCTTACAGACACACTCAAGAACAATACTTTGCATCCTTCAATCAAGTTGACAGTCAGTTTTAACCACCACAGAGGGAAAAATGATTTTGTGGGTCAGGCCCAGGGACCCACTGCTCTGTGTAGCCTTGGGACATGGCACCCTAAATCCCAGCCACTCCAGCTCCAGCCATGGCTAAAAGGGAGCAAGTTACAGCTCAGGCCATTGCTTCAAAGGGTGCAAGCCTTAAGCCTTGCTGGCTTCTACTTGGTGTTGTGCCTGTGGGTGCACAGAGGCAACTGTTGAGGCTTGAGATCCTCCACATAGATTTCAGAGGATGTATGGAAATGTGTGGATATCCAGGAAGAAGTCTGCTGCCGTGATAGAGTCCTCATGGAAAACCTCTACTAGGGCAGGGCAGAGGGAAAACGTGGGGTCAGAGCCCTCACAATGTCCCCACTGGGGCACTGCCTAGTAGAGCTGTGAGAAGAAGTCCACAGTCCTCCAGACCACAGAATGGTAGATTCACCAATAGCTTGCACCGTGCACCTAGAAAAGTCATTGGCACTCAATATCAGGAAGTGAAAGCAACCAGGGAGGCTGTACCATAGGAGCTGCCCAAGGCCTTGAGAGCCTACCCCTTGCATCAGTGTGGCCTGGATGTGAGACATGGAGTCAAAGGAGATTATTTTTGAGGTTTAAGATTGAATTATTTGCATTGGGTTTTGGATTTGCATTGGGGCCTGTAGCGCCTTTGTTTTGGTCCATTTCTCCCTTTTGGTATGGGAGTGTTTACTCAATATCTATATCCCCTTTGGACTTTAGAAGTAACTAATTTGTTTTTTATTTTACCGGCTTGTAGATGGAAGGAATTTTCATTGTCTCAGATGAGACTTTAGACTTAGACTTTTGAGTTAATGTTGGAATGAGTTAAGACTTTGGGGGACTGTTGGGAAGGTATGCTTGGTTTTAAAATATAAGAAAGACATGAGTTTTGGGAGGGGACAGGGACAGAATGATATGGTTTGGCTCTGCGTCCACATTAATTCTCATGTTCAATTATAATTCCCAGTGTTGAGGGAAGGACCTGGAGGGAGGTGATTGGGTCTTGGGGGTGGATTTCTCCTTACTGTTCTTATGACATTTAGTGAGTACTCACAAGATCTGTTTGTTTGAAAGTGTGTATCTCTTCTCCCTTGGCTGTCTCTCCTGCAGGCCATGTAAATATGTGCTTGCTTCTCTGTCACTTTCCACCATGATTGTAAGTTTTCTGAGGGCTCTGCAGTCATCCTTCCTTTACACTGTGTGAAATTGTTAAGAAATTAAAACTCTCTTTTTTTTTTTTTTTTTTTTTTATAAATTACCCAGTCACAGGTAGCTCTTTATAGCAATGTAAGAATGGACTAATATAGTTGGTAAAAAGAACTGTGCAACACTTATCTACATGAAAACAAGTAGTTTGCTTCACATTTGAATAAAATTATATCTATTTACTAAACCATAGATTCTTGTTACAGGTACTCAAACAAATGTGTAAAAATAAATTTTACTCTCAACAGGATATTCATCTAATTTTACAAAATTGGCATCATTTACTAGCATAATAGTTCATTTCCTTAATTTGGCAAAATTGTAAAACATTAGTTTTCAAAAATCACAATCAACCTCCTTATATTAAAAAATATATATATTTAAAAATACACAAAATTTTCAAGGAAAGATAAAATACATCCAAAAATTATTTCTTTTTATTTAAATATTATATAAATATCATACTGTTGTATCTTCTGATAATAACAAAAGTATACAAATATAATTGAAACATCAAATTGATAGCCTCCTTTAGCATTCATTGGGTTTAGTCTGTAGGATAATACAAAGAAAACTTTTTATACCAAAATGTTAATATTACTTAGTTTAATATTTAATAAGAACATTAAAAGTATTAAATGGAAATACTATAGTCATAAAAATACTGAATAACAAAATATATGTATGTACTATTGTAGGAGGACTTTTTTTTTTTTTTTTTTTTTTTTGAGGCCGAGGTCGGCGCTGTCGCCCAGGCTGGAGTGCAGTGGCTGATCTCGACTCGCAAACCTCCGCCTCCCGAGTTCCGCCATTCTCCTGCCTCCTGAGTATAGCTGGGACTACAGGCCACCACAGCGCCCGGCTAATTTTTTGTATTTTTAGTAGAGACGAGGTTTCACTGTGGTCTCGATCTCCTGACCTTGTGATCCACCTGCCTCAGCCTCCCTTTTTTTTTTTTTTTTTTTTTTTTTTTTTGAGACGGAGTCTTGCTCTGTTGATCAGGCTAGAGTGCAGTGACACAATCTTGGCTTATTGCAACCTACGTCTCCTGGGTTCAAGCGATTCTCCTGCCTCAGCCTTCCAACTAGCTGAGATTATAGGCACCTTCTACCATGCCTGGCTAATTTTTGCATTTTTAGTAGAGATGAGGCTTCACTGTGTTGGCCAGGCTGGTCTCGAACATCTGGTATATATCTTTTAATTAGACACATATTTTACCTATAAAAAATGCTTCTTATGCAACTTAGTCCACAAATAGATATTGAGTGAAATTAAGTCATGAAATATTGTAGCAGGTACCAATAATACAGCAATTAAATATTTTTATATGCTTATATCATTATAGAACTTAAAACTTACGATTTAACTGTGAAAAAATAACATAATCTTCAATTATTCTGGAAGTCCTCAGAAATAGAAACTAACAAACTCCTGCAAGGAAAGACTATATATATATAGTACTAAATTTCACCTGACAATTTAGTTCTAAAGCAAAAGAAATTTTAGGTCTTACACTTTTTGCTGAGCTTTGGAAATTTTGGTAATATTTTTTCCTTCTAAAATAAAAATAAAATAAAGCAGGTAATGATCCTATCAGAAAGAATCATAACAAAATGGTTTCAAAAATGTATACTGTTATATTTTCTTTACATCACTACATAGGGAATTTCTTATTGCATATCTTCAATGCTAAAATATAATCACCATAAAGAGTTTTTTTTTTGGCTTGCTTAAAGATACCTAGGTTGGCCCCTAGGTAGATTAGTCCATTTTCATGCTGCTAATAAAGACAAACCTGAGAATGGATAATTTATGAAGAAAAAGAGGTGTAATGGACTCACAGTTTGCATGGCTGGGGAGACCTCACAACCATGGCAGAAAGAAAAATCATAACTTACATAGAGGCAGACGAGCAAATGAAAACCAAGCAAAAAGGGAAACCCCTTATAAAACCGTCAGTCTCATGAGACTTATTCACTGCCACGAGAACAGTATGGGGGAAATTGCCCTCTTGATTCAATTATCTCTCACCAGGACCCTCCCACAAAATGTGGGAATTATGCGGCTACAATTCAAGATGAGATTTGAGTGGAAACACAGCCAAACCATATCATTCTGTCCCTGGCCCCTGCTGAATCTCATATCCTTACATTTCAAAACCAATTATGCCTTCCCAATAGACCCCCAAAGTCTTAACCAATTTCAGCATCAACTCAAAAGCCACAGTCCAGGATCTCATCTGAAACAAGGCAAGTCCCTTCCACCTATGAGCCTGTAAAATCAAAAGCAGTTAATTACTTCCTAGATAAAATGGGGGTGCAGGTATTGGGTAAATACAGGTGTTCCAAATGGGAGAAATTGGCCAAAACAAATGGCTACAGACTCCATGCAAGTCCAAAATCCAGTAGGGCAGTCGAATCTTCAAGGACCAAAATGATCTCCTTCTATTCCATGTTTCTCATCCAGGTCATGCTGATGCAAGGGGTGGCTTCCAGGGTCATCAGTTGCTCTGCCCCTGAGGCTTCGCAGAGTACAGCATCCCTCCAAGTTGCTTTAATGGGGTGGTGTTGAGTGTCTTTGGCTTTTTCAAGTGCACGGTGTAAGCTGTTGGTAGATCTACCATTCTGGGGTCTGCAGGATGGTGGCTGTCTTCTCACAGCTCCACTAAGCCATGCCCCAGTGGGGATTCAACACCATATGGAAATTGTCAAGGCTTGGAGCTTGCACCCTCTGAGGCCACAGCCCAAGCTTCACCTTGCCCCTTTTAGCAATGACTTAGAGTGGCTAGGACACAGGGCACCAAATCCCTAGGCTGCACACAACAGGGTTGGCCCGTGAAACTATTTTTTCCTCCTAGGCCTCTGGGCCTGTGATGGGGGGGGCTGCCACATAGTTCACTGACATGCCTTGGAGACATTTCCCCCACTGTCTTATCAATTAGCTTTTGGCTTCTTGTTACTCATGCAAATGTCTGCACCCTGCTTGAATTTCTCTTCAGAAAATTGATTTTTTTTTCTATAATCTAATCAGGCTGCAAATTTTCAGAATTTTTATGCTCAGTTTCTCTTTTAAAACTGAATGCTTTTAACAGCACCCAAGTCACATCTTATGCCAGATACCCTAAATCATCTCCCTCAAGTTTAAAGTTCCACAAATCTCTAGTGCAGGAGTAAAATGCAGCCAGTTTCTTTGCTAAAACATAGTAAGAGTCACCTTTACTCCAGTTCTCAACAAATTTCTCATCTTCATCTGAGACCACCTCAGCCTAAATTTCATTGTTCATATCATTATCAGCATTTTGGTCAAAGCCATTAAACAAGTCTCTAGGAAGTTCCAAACTTTCCAACATCCTCCTACTTTGTAAGCCCTCCAAGTCTCTAGGAAGTTCAAACTTTTCCACATTTTCCTGTCTCCTTCTGAGTCTTCCAATCTGTTCCAACTTCTACCATTTACCCAGTTCCAAAATTGCTTCCATATTTTTGAGTATCTTTACAGCATCACCTCACTCCCAGTACCAATTTACTGCATTAGTCAGTTTTCACACTGATAATAAAGAAATACCCCAAACTGGGTAATTTATAAAGAAAAAGGTTTAATGAACTCACAGTTCCGCATGGCTAGGGATGCCTTACAATCATGACAAGGTGAAAGGCATGTCTTGCATGGCAGTGGACAAGAGATAATGAGAAACAAGCAAAAATGGAAACTGCTTATAAAACCATCAGTTCTTGTGAGACTTACTCACTACTATGAGTACTGTATGGGGAAAACTGCCCCTATGATTCAATTATCTCTTACTGGGCCCCTTCCACAACACATGGGAATTATGGGAGCCCCAATTCAAGATGAAATTTGAGTGGGAACATAGTCAAACCACATCACTAGGACATATTAGGCTTTTAATAAATACTGAATAAATGAATCAATGATATCAGAAAGCATATCTGTTTTTCAGACTTGTCAATTAATATATATTTAGAATAATATTTAAATTAAATAATTAATTATTATATAATTATATAGATTATATTATATATATAATATATATAAACTCCACTGATGAAGTTTAATTCTTATTACCTGTGTTGCTGAGAGGCATGGAAAAAAATCTCAGTAGTATCACATGCAAGACTTAGAAATAATAGAAGGTTGTTCACGATAGAACAACAACATTAGTGTCCCAATGACCAGTCCAGTTTGTCATTCCAGACTGTCAGCCCTCTATTTTTGTGTATATCACCTTGAGAACTTCTCTCTACCAGCAAGCAAACAAGCAAGAAAGAAAAGAAGAGAGAGAGAGGAAGGAGAGAGGGAGAGAAGAACATATTTCTTATTTTAGAACTCAAAGTAAAGTTCTTGCTCAATTAAATTATGTCTAACATATGTTGATTGCACATGGCTCAAAACTTGGAGATGTATGTAATCAAATTGAATTCTTGTTACAGGAACTCAAATAAATAAGTAAAATTGAATTTTATTCTCAACTGAATAGTTTATTTAATTTATTACAAAAAGGCATTTGTCTGTTTTTTCTATTTTTTTTTTCTGAGTAAGGCAAGCTCTCAGAACATTATGACTTAGCAAATAATTGCATGCAAATTATTTTTCCTATTCTGTAAATATATTGATCTTAAAGCAACTATCTGTTGAGGATTATATGACAAAGTGAAGTGTCAATACATGTCTGAAAGCACAGGGAGAGGGAACTGAACATATGTCTCGTTCAGTCATTTAGTTGGGAAAGAATAACAAAGTGATATATTAGCATTATTACTCAGTGGATTCTTATTTCAATTCACTGTAATAAAATTACCCAAATGTAAGTTAAGAATATTTTGGAAGAAGACTTTTCTTCATGACTTTCTTTGCTCCGCTATCACACTAAACAAGAAGCTTTTTTGTTTGTTTGTTTGTTTTTTGTTTTGGAGACTGTGTCTTACTCTGTTGCCCAGGCTGGAGTGCAGTGGCATGATCTCGGCTCACTGCAACCTCTGCCTCCAGGTTTCAAGCAATTCCACTAAACAAAAAGCTTGCAAGGAGTTACTTTGGTTTAAAGATAAAGCTAAGTAGTTTAAAAGTGGAAAAGACAGAAGTCATTTGAACTCTTTTAATAATTAAGGCATTAACCCTTAATTAAACCTGAAATTAAGGTATTGTGTAGTATAATATATATAATTTTATACAAATTAAATATAGTGTAGAATTGGAAATGTACAGAAATCATCATTTACAAAACAAACAATTATGACTCTCAAAATAGATTAGCTCTTTCAAATGTTGAACTACAGTAACAGTTATGTCATCTCAAATTGTTTTAGCAGCATCTGATATAGACCCAAAATGAGACCATGCAGCAGAAAAAAATCTGTTTTTAACAGAAATTATTTTCATACATACACATTTTAAGGATTGCCGACTGTTCTAGCAACTTGCCTGATGTACAAAGCTATGAGTAATAGGACTAATTCCTTCCTAACCAAACCATATGTGTGTATTTTTCCCTAACTTTCTCCAACTAAAAAATAGCTCCATATATATTTAAAAAAAAACAAAAAACTAAGCTTTACCATTAATATGTAAAATACAAAGATTAAAAAACATGTTTCATATAATTAACAACAAATGACATTTTTCTAGTAATGAATAGTTTATGCTAGTAACAAATTTGTTAAAATATTATAAATACTGTGAAGCAATAATTTTAACACATCTACTTCTGAGTTCTACATACATTCTGTCCAATTCCCCAACCAGAAAATTAATATTTACATTTTGAAATTTATCTCCCTAGACCTTATTTTTGCCTTTTTGTTTTAAAGAATGATTGTCTTCCGCCCCCTCCAAAAAATATATATATATATAAATCATATCAAGCACAAGTTTATTTACTTATTTATTTTATTATTATTATTATTATTTTTTTGAGACAGAGTCTCGCTCTGTCGCCCAGGCTGGAGTGCAGTGACGCGATCTCGGCTCACTGCAAGCTCCGCCTCCCGGGTTCACGCCATTCTCCTGCTTCAGCCTCCCGAGTAGCTGGGACTACAGGCTCCCGCCACCAAGCCCAGTCAATTTTTTCGTATTTTTAGTAGAAACGGGGTTTCACTGTGTTAGCCAGGATGGTCTCAATCTCCTGACCTTGGGATCTGCCTGCCTCAGCCTCCCAAAGTGGTGGGATTACAGGTGTGAACCACCGCACGTGGCCAAGAACAACTTTAAACCAGCAAAAAAAAAGCCTGAGATGACATTTCAACCATGATGAAAGAGCATTCCAGATGGTTTATTATGCTTTTATAAAATAGACAAACAGAAAAGAACTAAAAAAGGATGAAAGCAAGAAAGAAAAATCAACAAAAAGAAGGTATTTTATTTAAAACTGTGCTATGAGGGATGATTTTAATATAAACTTTATTTAGTATACTTGAATTTAAAAGGAAAAAAAAACTAGTAAATTCTATTTAAAAAAAATATTAGCTGTACAAATATCTGTTCTTCTTAAGACATACTTCTTCCATAAAAGATACCTCAAAATTTAAGAAGAATTTTTATTAATTTTTTTTAATATTGAGAGTTTGGAATTTTGCTGTTGTTTTTGCTATGATTTTGAAACAGGGTTTTACTGTGTCATCCAGGCTGGAGTGTGGTGGTGTGACTATGGGTCACTGCGATCTCTGCCTGTCAAACTCAGATGATTTTTCCAATTCAGCCTACTGAGTAGCTGGGAATAGAGGTGTGTCCCACCACTCCCGGCCATTTTTTTTTTTTTTTTTTTTTTTGGTAGAGAGGGGATTTTGCCGTGTTTGCCAGGCTGGTATAGAACTCTTCAGCTCAAGTGATCTGACTGCCTTGACCTCTCAAAGTGCTGAATACAAACATAAGCCACCACACCCGTCCTGGAAGTTTTAATATTTCAAGTAGACCTAGCATAACCTGGGCTAAAAGATAAATTAAGGCACAATAAAATGTTAAAGAGTTTATTTGAATAAATATTGACTCATGAATTGAGCAGCTCCAGCTCCTAACCAGAAGTGATTTGGGAGCTCCAATAGATGCTTTTAAATGACAGACATGGAAGTAAAGCCAAGAAAAGATTTCACTGGTTACGGTTATGCAATTGTCTTTGCCCATGCTGCTGAATAGGTTCTTGTTAAGTAAGTTAGTTGGCAACTTCTGATTGATAGAGTCTAAGTTTTGTTTTTCCTTAATACAAGCGTTTACAAGAAATGGCCCATGTTTAAGTTTTGCTGTGCTTGCAAGTTAAGCAATGCTAAGGTTATTTTTAAGGCCTAACTGGCTTTCTCTGCTCAGAAATTCTCCAGACCTAGTTTCCATTTTAATTTACTTAACACCTGCACAATCTTGTACTTTATTTTATTCCTCCAAGTTTATTGACATTACTGATGTACTGAAGATTTGTATTTTTGCTTAATTTTCACTACCATGGTTGCTTAGTTTTATTTCTGTTTATTTAGTTTAGATTCTAATGATTGCTTTATTTTTCCATTATTTGACTGTTTTAATTGTCAAAAACGTGTTTTGTTTGTGTCTTTATTTATCTCTGTCTTTTTTGTTTTTTCCAGAAAGGCCTATTGGTTGTTTATTTCTTCTCTTATTTTTAATTTTCATATCAAAAGTCAAGGTACATTTTAATGCTTCAGTAACATTTAATACCTGAATATATAGGTCTTGAGTAACATCTTATCTCTTATTTTCTTCAGAACCTCATAGCTCTTACACTATTATCTTCCATCATTGAACATGTCTGTGGATAAATCTGAGGCTACTCTGACACTTCCTTCTTGTACATAACTTTCTCTTCTTTCCTGTATGGGAGATAATACCTAATTCTCCAATTTCAATTACATCACCAGGTTATTTATTGGGCCAAATAAATAAATTTGCAAATTGTAATTTCTGGAACACTGTGTATTCTGTCATTGTGCAAATACATTTTAAAATTTCTGGGAAATCTTCATCCATTTCTCATGAATGATTTTTGTTAATTCTATTGAAGTTTTTACATCACAGATGACAGTTATTCTCACGTTGGAACATCTCTGTTCTCTTCATCTATTGTGATTCATCGAACTGCTTTGATCTGGGTCTTTTTCCTCTGAATTCACGTAACTTTAATAGGCATTTTCTCCACTGTGTCAGTGATTCCATTTTCAGCCACATCTGTTCTGTTTTGTTCTGTTTAGAGTGCATTTATTATTTTTGTATTGTGGTAATTTTGTTCCTCAATTTGTTTCCACAGCTCTTCAGTCACCATTTTCATCTGCCTGGGTTGTATTGCCATCTGGTCTTTACACTCTTGTTTGATAAATTAATGCTTCTATTAAATACTTATAGAGTAAATCACTTGTGGAGGATTTAGTGCTATTCATTCGACAATGATTTACTCTTGTCTAAGATAGTCACTTATCTTATGCAAATTATATTCTTTAATTTGCTTATTTTTAAATATTTTCATATACTTGCTAAACCTCTTCTTTGTACCTTGCTAATATAACTTTTTATAGAAATTTATAGAATCTTCTTTTTCTCTCTACTCCTTTACCTAAATTTAGCTTTTTTTCCCACCTGAAAATATGGCTTTGTTGCCACTGGTTTTGTAGACTGAGTGTGAGGTAAAAGAGGAGGTCTCAGCTTTGCGTATGCTTTTCTAATAAAACTGGGTCCTACAGTATTGATGCAGGCAAATCCCCAAATTGGTGCTCAGCCAGGGCAGGGAGGTTCTTGGCTTCACCCAAAAAAGAATTCAAGAGCTATCCAACAAAACAAAGCAAAAGTGAGTTTATTACAGCAACAGAACACAGAAAAATGGCTGCTCCACAGACAGAGCGGTAGCAGTGTTTCACGTGGATTACTGGCTAGCTATATTTATGGCCGTTCCTTGATTAGATGCTAAATAAGGAGACGGTTATCTGAAAAAAGGGTGTGGAGTTCCCAGAACTGAGGGTTTCTCCTCTTCTAAATCATATAAGTTTACTTCCAGCAGTTGTCATGGCATTTGTAAACTGTGGCATCATGAATGGGAGTTTCTTTTAGCATGCTATTGCATTATAAGTACTATATAATGAACAATGAGGAAAATGAGTCACTCTCATGCCCATCCTGGTTTTAGCTGTTTGGGGCCTGTTTCTTTGCTGCATCTGTTTTCATCAAATTCTATTTTGATCAGCAGGGTCTTGTAACCAATGCTGAGAAAACAAGTTCTCCTGCTGATTCCCTACTTCAGTGTTACATAATATTATGTAATGTGTTGTTAAAGTCCACTGCAATAGTATTTTGAAACAATAACCATTTCTATAGAAATTACATGGAGATTTTATCAAAATGTCAATGGCTGCCCTTGCATCTACTTTTATTGCAGGCTGCCAGGTGATGCCAGTGTTACTGGTCTGATAATCATATTTTGAGTGTCAACAATCAAAAACAATTCACTGCACTAAACAAAGGGAAAAGCAAATCACATTGCTGAGACTTCTTCCCCATTTGATGTATTTTTACTATTCATTGGTGATTCCTGGAGCTTATGCTTTGACCAGGAAGGTTTAGCCTCACGACGTCCTCTCTGTGAAAACATATCTCCCCGTGGCCCCTACTTGCTAGAGACAGAAAAGATGAAGATCTCCTCTGAGGTAGCTTCTAGATAATTTGGTGTCACTCTAAAAGATAAGATAACTCTGCATTATCTCCTTTTGGGCTAGAGAAGCACAAGATTAGTCTTCCCTTAATTCTGTTTCTGACATTAATCTTCAATTTTTAAGTTTAAAATACATGACTGTGACATTCTCCTTGTTTGTTATGTATTAATGCTAAATCTGCTTTATTTATTTATTTTCTAGATTAGTTAGCTCATTATTCTCATAAATACTAATTCAATGAATAAACCCCATTCTAAATCTTCATTTTAAAACAAAAATCATTTTTCATGTCTTTTGAATGCATGCATTTGTTCATATACACATATATAGTTGGGCAATAATGATATTATACATACTGGTTTTATTCTTTTTACTTAAGTGGGCTTTCATGACCTTTCCAGAAGAGTATATAAATATACTTTTTTCCTTTTTAATAGCTATTACATCAACTTCTGAAGCTTGAAGTTCATTTAATGATAGTCATTTCAGTGATTTAAAATTTAAATCAATGCAAAATAAAGCACTTTACGTTCTAGTTTTGTGAACTCTCAATTACTTTCAAAAATATATTTTTCCAAATAAAAATCTTAGTCAAATGTAAACACATGGTACAATATCATAGCCACTACTCAAGAAGATGGACTGAGATTTGCAAAGATTTCTGTAAGTTTGCGCATACCTTGCTTCACACAAGTGAACATTCAATAATGGCAGTGGAGTCAGGGCAAGATGATATGGTTTGGCTCTGTGTTCCCACCCAAATCTTATCTTGAATTTTACTCCCATAATTCTCACATGTTGCAGGAGGGACCTGGTGAGAGAAATTGAATCATGGGAGCAGTTCCCTGCATGCTGTTCTCACGGTGGTGAGTAAGTCTCATGAGATCTGATGGTTTTATAAAGGGTTTCTGCTTTCACTTCCTCCTCATTTTCTCTCTTGCCACCGCCAGGTAAAAAGTGCCTTTCACCTTCTGCCATGATTGTGAGGCCTCCCTAGTCACGTGGCACTGTAAGTCCATTAAATCTCTTTCTTTTGTAAATTGCCCAGTCTCGGGTATGTCTTTATGAGCAGCGTGAAAACAATGTACTAATACAGTAAATTGGTACCGGTAGAGTGGGGCACTGCTGAAAAGATACCTGAAAATGTGGAAGTGACTTTGGAATTGGGTAACAGGCAGCATTTGGAACAGTTTGGAGGGCTCAGAAGAAGACAGAAAAATGTGGGAAAGTTTGGAACGCCCTAGAGGTTTGTTGAATGACTTTGACAAAAATGTTGATAGTGCTATGGACAATGAAATCCAGGCTGAGGTGGTCTCACATGGATATGAGGAACTTCTTGGGAACTTGAGTAAAGATGACTCTTGCTATATTTGACTGTCAGCATTTTGCTCCTTCCCTAGAGATTTGTGGAACTTTGAACTTGAAGGAGATAGTTTAGGGTATTTAGCAGAAGAAATTTCTAAGCAGCAAAGCATTCAAGAGTGACTTGAGTGCTGTTAAAGGCATTCAATTTCAAAAGGGAAACAGAGCATAAAAGTTTGGAAAATTTGCAGCCTGACAACACAATACCAAAGATAATTCCATTTTCTGAAGATGAATTCAGGCAGCCTGCAGAAATTTGCACATGTAATGAGAAGGCAAATGTTAATCGCCAAGACAATGGGGAAAATGTCTCCAGGGCATATCAGAGACCTTTGCAGCAGCTCCTCCCATCACCGGCTCAGAGGTTTATAAAGAAAAAATGGTTTTGTGGGCCTGGCCCAGGGTCCCTCTGCCGTGTGCAGTCTAGGGACTTGGTGTCCTGTGCCCCATCCACTACAGCTGTGACTGAAAGGGGCCAAGGTACAGCTCAGGCTGTTGCATCAGCAGGTGGAAACCCCAAGCCTTGGCAGCATAGACGTGGGTGGTCTTGAGCCTGCAAGTGCACAGAAGACAAGAATTGAGGTTTGGGAACCTCCACCTAGATTTCAGAAGACATATGGAAAAGACTGGATGCCCAGGCTGAATTTTGCTGCAGGGGCAGGGTCCTCATGGAGAACCTCTACTAGGGCAGTGAAGAAAGGAAATGTGGGGTCGGAGCCTCCACACAGAGTCCCTACTGGGACATCACCTAGTGGAGCTGTGAAAAGAGCGCAACTGTCCTCCAGATCCCAGAATGGTAGATTCACTAACAGCTTGCACCATGCACCTAAAAAAGCCACAGACACTCAATGCCAGCCCATTAGAACAGCCAGGAGGGGGGCTATACCCTGCAAAGCCACAAAAGGGGAGCTGCCGAAGACAATGGGAACCCACCTCTTGCATCAGCATGACCCCAATGTAAGACATAGAGTCAAAGAAAACATTTTAGAGCTTTAAGATTTGACTGCCCCACTGAATTTGAGACTTGCACGATGCCTATAGCCATTTGTTTTGGCCAATTTCTCCATTTGGAATGGCTTATTCACCCAATGCCTGTACCCCATTGTATTTAGGAAGTAAATAACTTGCTTTTGATTTTGCAGGCTCATAGGTGGAAAGGACTTGCCTTGTCTCAGATGAGATATTGGACTGTGGACTTTTGAGTTAATGCTGAAGTAAGTCTTTGGGGGACTGTTGGGAAGGCATAATTGGTTTTGAAATGTGAGGACATGAGATTTGGGAGGGGCCACACATGGAATTATATAGTTTGGCTCTGTGCCTTCACCCAAATCTCATCTGGAATTGTACTCCCATAATTCCCATGTGCTGGGGGAGGGACCCGGTGGGAGAAAATTAAATCATGGGGGCAGTTTTCCCCATGCTGTTCTCATGATAGTGAATACGTCTCATGAGATCTAATGGCTTTATAAGGTGCTTCTGCTTTTGCTTCTTCCTCCTTCTCTTTCTTGCCACTGCCATGTAAGAAGTGCCTACTGCTATGATTGTGAGGCCATCCTAACCATGTGGAACTGTAAGTCCATTAAACCTCTTCCTTTTGTAAATTGCCCAGTCTCTTTATCAGCAGCATGAAAATGGATTAATTCACAGGGCAATGAAGAGATTGCTATTCCTTTTAGATTTTTTTTTCACAAATGAATGGTATTTATAAGTATGTTCTTTATACTAGATTTTGAAATAGCAACAAGATGAATCACACATAAGCTGAAACAAATTCTAAGAGCAGTGTACATAAGAGGAAATTTTTGATTTAAGACTATCTTATTTATTTATTCTATATTCTCCACTCCTTGGGAAGTAGAAGATAAAATAAGAAAAGCTATATACTATAATGAGAATATGGGAAAAAGGGAAACAGACATCTCAAAGGACATATTCCACAGCAGATTGCAACACTCATATTAGATTCTGTGTCTAATTTAAAGAAATGGAATGAAATCATTACTCCATGCAAAAGTTGCATTCTACACTAATAATAAATTCAGAAAAAAAAATATGTTTTCCTGACAAAACATCAATTTCTATTACCATTAAGTTTCATTTGCCAGTAGGAGAAAGAGTTAGTAATGTGACCTTGAAGTTAATTGGTTTTCGCAAAGAAAACTAGAAACCTCAGTAAATATTCACATTAAAATACTGGATTAAAGTTCCTTGAAAATTACCTTATAGTTAGTAATTTTGATAGTCATGTACTCATTGTCTTTCAGCATCAAATCCATTCCTTATACTCTACTCTGAGATGCTGGTACTAAAATTTTGCAAACTGTATTCCTGATTTCCATGATTATGTCCAACGGAGGCTTTGAAGAGGAGGATGAATGAAGTGAGAAGGAACTCTCCCCCATTTATGTTTTCTTCTTTTTTTCTGCTGTTCACATCAGCATAACTCAAAAGAGAGAGTGATCTCCAGTCTCCAGCCTCTTTTGCCAGTCCTGATTTCAGCCTCATCACCCTTCTTACAGGAACCAACAACCAAGAGGCACCTCCTCTTTGGAGATTGAGTGCCAACCCTACAGGGCTTCACAAAGAACTCTCAGGCCTTGCTCTTCCCAGTTCTTTTCCCATCTTTGTTTTCATCAGTTATAATCTTTGGGTTAGCTTAGTGCTCCCTTTTGGCTGTTTTAGTTCGACAGTTCTTATAAAACCATTGTGCTCTCTATAATATCTCCCCTGTGTGAAGCCCTTGAGTGATATAGTACTTTAAAAGGTGAAAAGATTCAGCAGCATATGTTCAATAATACATACAGACCTAAATCAAGCTCAGGTTATCTGATTATCTGGATTTCTTTACTAATCCTTGAGTCTCAGTTTACCTCAAGTAGTTGATCCTCAGCTATCAGCCTGGGTTAAAGGGGAGATTATACAGCATATTTATTCCATGTGGGAATCAAGGTGAACCTCCTACATCAAAATGGAAGATTATCAATGATTTATTAAGTTCATAATCACTACATGATCTGAATACATGCTTTTTTCCATTCATGAAAAAACCTTAAACACTGCAAAAAATAATGCAGCATCAAGCTAACACAGAACTGACAATTTTCAACACAGAAACCTGATCATTTTTATTTGTTTGGAAGCAATTCTCTGGTGTTTTTATCTCCTCAGATGCTCTTTTGAAGAATCTTGCACAACAAAGAGCCTTGGAAGTTAGAGATAGTGTATCACTCCTTAGGAGAGAGACCTCTTGTCTGATCAGTGTAATAAACATAGAGAATGCTTTTCTCCTCAGAGACATTCTAGGAGAGTAAAATCTTCCTTCTCCTTCCCAATCTAAGGATAGCCTTAGATTCCAGGCAGAGTTTCTCTGGAGATAAAGATGGGCAGGTTGTCTGGCAGATCCCTTATACAATTCAGGGTTTTTAAAGTGCAGTGTTTCTCAGCTGTGATATAAACCCTTGTGATATAGTTTGTGTGTGCAGAGTCCTGGTCACTTTAAGCTGCTATAACAAAGTATCATAGACTGTGTGGCTTATAAACAATAGAAACTTATTTCTCACAGTTCTGGAGGCTGGAAGTTCAAGATCAGGGTGCCAGCATGGTTGGTTCTGGTGTGGACCATTTTCTGGGTAGCAGATTGCCACTTCTCTTTGTAACCTCACCTGGCAGAAACAGGAAGAAAGAGTTCTTTGGGGTTCTTTTTATAAGTGCACTAATTCCATTCATGAAGGCTTCATCCTCATGACCTAATTACCTTCTAAAGACACCTTCAAATGTTATCACATTAAAAGTTAAGATTTCAACATACAAAATACCAATCTGTAACACAAAATATTTACCCGTGCCACCCCCATGGGATTTGGAAGGTAAAGAGAACTATGAACCCACGTTGCCTGCCATGTGGCGAACAGTAAACTGTCTAGAACCATTTGAGTGCATCTCATTGTCTTCTTATTGAATCTATGCAAGTGAGCCTAGACAGCTACATAACTCCAACACATTTCCAGTTAATACTAGTGCTTAAAGCCATATATATATATATATATACGTGCATGTGTGTGCGTGTGTACTATACTAAGTACACATTTCATGGATTAAACTACTTTTTTTAGGTAAATATATATATACACACACATATACATACACACACATATATACATACACACACATAGACACACACACACATATATCGCTTAACCTTAGCAGGTAATTATTATTTTTTATCTTGTTTTCTTTCAGGTCAGATGGGTAACATGCTGCCACCAAAACAGGATTTCAAGAAGGTACATCTCACATGTGCACATAAACACCCAATCATCATGCTTGAGAATAATTACTACGTTCTGAGTACTTAAAGAAAATTACAGTTTTAAAAAAGAGCAGCATTCTTATTACTTTCATTAAATGGACAGAATTCCAAAAGTAGGAGTTTATTCACTTGAGATAGAGTGGCACATAGTGAGATATTATGTGATTATGACCTTCCTTTATCTCGATCATGTTTACATGTGTAAGGATGTGCATTGAGGATAGAGGATTTTCCACAATGTCTGGTGTGAACCTTGTTATGCAGGTTTGTGTCATCTGATTTGTATACTCTGTTATTTCCTTTTTGCCAGGTGGTGGGAGGGCTCCCCAAATGTTTACAACTTATCATTCGTTAAAGTATATTTCTGATATTACTGTTTCATATTCTCTTAGTGCTGATTTATTCTTATTGCTCTAGAATGTTCCTTGATTTATCAAAGTCTGCTTTTTCTATCAGTTTGAACAACTTATTTGCATTTGTTAAAAAAATTTACAAAGTTCTAGTGTACCTACATTTTTCAATGTGTTATTTTCAATTTGTATTTTATCTATTATCTTTCAATGTTATTTTTAATTATAATTTGTCAACTTATTTCTTTTTTATAAAGCTTATTTTTCCTGCATTATATTTATAATATCAACCTTTCATACATAGATTTTATTTATTGACTTATTTTTAGTTCTTGAACCATTTGTACTAATTCAGGTTGTATTTTTTTTTAGTTCATTATGTCTGAATCCTGAAGGCTTTACTTTTCTTTCTTTTGGAATGTGCTCTGTTATTTGTTTTCTTAAATAATGTATTTTAACCATAAATTGAAGGAAGAGATAGTCATGTAATCTGCTGGCTCCTTTACACTAGCATTAAATCTCCTAGTCTGAGATCCTTTATATAACACTCTGAGTATCATTCACATATGCCTGTACCCCATACCATCGATCTTTTATATCTGTCATGTCTTATATCAGAAATGCCTAGTAAATCATATGAGATCATGCAGCTCAGGATGGACAGGAAAAATGCAAACACTTAGTTTCAAAAACAGGTGATATTTTGTAGTTCTTCCATTCCTGCTGGTTTTCCTTTGCTATCAACTCACTTTGATCAACTTCTTGACGTGATCAATTTCTTGTACTGGATATTTATACAGCTTATGGATTGATGCATTTTTATTGTTTGCTTATTTACTTATTTAACTTGCTAATGCTCACAAAGTCTAGTTTACTCTTGGTTCTTTTATTTCTACTTAGAGCAGCCTAATAGGCAGGCAAAAACTTGCATTTCAAGGAAGGGTTACATTATAGTCAGAAACCACTGGCCTGTAGACTTGGCTTCACATTGACTACGTGGTTCAACATTGAATAGTAATTTTTGCTTGAATCTCATTTTTACTGTGTGAGGTATTTTAGCATTGCCTGAGATGCTATCTAATATTTCTTTAAACAGCTTTTCAGGAGTCCTCTCTTCTCAGTAGGTGATTCGTTCCAACACTCCCAAATGATACCTGAAACTGTGGATAGTATCTCATCTTATATATACTATGGTTTTTCTGTACATAGATACTCATGATACAGTTTAATTTACAAATGACATACAATAAGATAAACAATATTAATAAAATAGAAGAATTTTAACAATATAGTGTAATAAAAGTTATGTGGATGTACTCTTTTTCCCTCTCAAAATATCATATTATAATTGACTCACGCTTGTTATTTTATTACTGTTGTGGTCTGTTGAACTGATCACCAAGAAGGCTATTGAGAGACTGTCAGGTGGGTAGCATACACAGCATGGATATGCTGGAGGAAGGAATGACCCATGTCCAGAGCAGGATGACCCAACATGTTATCATGCTACTCAGAACGATATGCAATGTAAAATTTATGAATTGTTTGTTTCTAAAATTTTTCATTCAATATTTTCTAACAATGGCTGACCACGGAAAACCGAAATGGCAGGAAGTAAAATTACTGATAAAGTGGGACTACTGTCTTAGCTTTTTCTTCTTCTAAACTTTTCTTCTCCTCAATTATTTGTTCTTAAAAAAATAGTATTTTATGGTGCATTTGTCCATCTCCCCTGGTCTAGGATCTTGGTTTTCCAACTATGCTGGAGACATGGGGTATCTCGTCTTATATAAGACAAAAATGACTCTTTTTTTCCTCAAAATAATACATATTTAGAGTTTTAAAATGTTACTATGTTTAAGAAGAATTTATCTAATTTTTAAATATGAAGTTAAGAACTCTAAACCAATTGCAACCAATTAAGTTAAAGACTAAATGCATCCCTAAAATAAAAATATCAAAACTAAGGAAAATAAATGGGAGTAGAAAAAAAAAATAATGTTTATTAATTTAAAAGTCAGAAATTAGAAGCTATGTAACATTTTTAAAATAAACAGACATATAAGAATTACCAAATATATGCTTTATAAAATAAATAAAAAATAAAATAAAAAAATAACTTGAATACATAAGAAAGTAATTTGAGAAGCACCAGAAAGTACTATGTTAAAAGAGTTATAGGAAATGGCAGAAGACTTCATAAAAGGATAAAGAGTTTTAATGAATTTTCTTCATAGAGCAATAAAAGTAACAGAAAAGAAATTTAAATGTTAAAGTCCTCTAATAAAGTAGAACAGTTTACATTATAACACTTTATTTAATAATACTTAAACAGTGCTTTCAGAGGTATAGATTCCAGATAAGATTAAAGTATTAATAGATGGTTTTTAGTGCCTGTAAAATATTTGAAGGTACCTGGAAATGTTTGGAGGTACCAGTAAAATATTTGGAGATACTAGTAAAATCTTGGACAGAGACCAGTTGTGCTAAGACTTCACCATTTGCTAAGAAGATTTTCCAGTTTTCTATGTATCCTGACATCTTAAATCACATTTGGTATTCCAAATCATTTTTGGATAAAATTCAAGCTGTTGTTTTACTAGTTAGGTTGAAACAAATACCAAATAAAAATTTGATTTTTTTTACCTTCATCTCACATTTCCTCAAAAAATGCGTTGTACTGCAGCAATTTTTATGAATGTTTGAAGATGCTAGTAGCCCTCCTGGTATTGACCTTTTGAAATTATTGAAAAATAAAGAAAAATAAATTTTCCTCCTGGAAATTCTAAACAGTCTCCTATTTTCATGACCTTATTTGATGCCTGATCCTATCACCTTGCCTGTGATCAAAAGTCAGGGCTTCCCACTCAGCAGAAAGCAGATCATTTATTTTCTTAGCAGGAGATTTCTCTCATGTCATTAATGATTCATACAGGTCATGTTTACAAGGGGCAAGAGTTTTCAAGTTTGCTGTATTATAAAGCAGCAACTTCTATTTTGTATAAATATAGTGTGGGAGCTTCTTATATAAGACAATCAAGAGTGCTAACTTAAATTTTGTTGTCTTTTTGTTTTATAGAATGGCCATGGAATGAAAGGGTAAATATAAGGAAAAGATGATATAAAATCCTAGGAACAATAACCTCATTCAAGCATCCATGAAGCTGGCACAGAGAATGAGAGACAATTTTACATGCTTGAACATTCAGATTGAAGAATCAGAGTTGGTACCAGGCATTCAAAGGAAACTTGAGAAAAACAAAGGACTTCAAAGTATAATTATGTTCTTCATTAGTTTCTCAGTTCGTTAAATTTATATTATTACCTCCTTTTAGCAAATTAAAGACATTTAATTCAACAACCATAATTTATCATTCAAAACACTTTTTCTTATAGGTCATACTTTTAACCTGACTTAATTTTTATATGTCATTGTAAAATGTACAATACTAAAAAAGAACAAATTGTTTTACTGGGATAAGTTAATTAAAGCAACAGAAGTATTCCATGTGAAATTAGCCAGATATACTTTCATTCTTGAGCTAATTGTAAGTGTTGCTATTGTTGTCATACGAGAATTTTAGGCAATCAGACTAGGAAGGCATAATTTATGATTGTATACACAAGGTGGATTTCAAATGAGGAGAGAAAAAATCTGCAGCCTTTCATATCACAAAACAACCAGTTTATAGGATAAAAGCCTAATAATTCATCTATTTTATCACCTAATTATTTTGCAAACAACAATGTTCCTGTCATAATTCATTACCTCAAATTGTTCCCTGTGAGAGGGTGGTGGATGGTGTTATATACCAGCTTGCTACAGCAATCAGAATCACCTTTTGTCTCAGGCTATTAATTATGGAGCCAATTATTGCTTTCTTAAAAATATTTTCAAAGACATAAAAGTGAAAAGGCTAGATAAGACATCCTCAAAGTAATATTTAAATGTTTTCCAAATACCTATGTTCTGACAGTAAACATATGTGAAGATGAATCTGACATGTTAACTGTTGCTGCCAGCAGATCACCAGCAAATATAATCACAGAGGCAGACCTTGCAAGGATGTGTGATGATGTTTGAGGGCCAGATAAGCCCAATTATTGACTGTAATTGAGCAGCTGCCAAAGGCTCAATGATCCTAATAGTTGAGAATGAATGTGTACAGATCAGCTGTCCAATTTTTAACATCCCTAAGTATTAAATCTGTGTATTAGAAGATCAGAAGAAAAAACATCTGCACAAATAACCTCATCTTCCAAAAAAAAAAAAAACATGTTTTCACTGGGTTTCAATTTAACTTTATTCCCTCAGCCATTTTGGAGTTGATATGAGAGTCATTAATTTTAGCAGCAGTATCAGTGTCAATTTAAGAACTGAACTTATACATGATATTGAGTATGTTATCTAATGACCATATAGGAAACTTACAGTTTCAATGATGTTTCATTGAATTCAATATCAGTGTAATTTTTTTCAGATTAATCATGTGCTTTATCAGAGCATAAAAATTATATGAACTATATGAGGTTTCATGAGTTAGGAGTGTATTTAAAACATTTTCTCACTTATCCTTACTAAAATCTCGTGAGGTAGAAAGAGCAGACATTATTGTTACAATTTACAGAAAAAAATTAAAGTAAAAAGTGAGACACATAAGAGTTAATGTGACTTGCTTTGACTGCTATGAGTATCTGACTGAAAAGAGGTTTCAAATATTCTATTAAGCTATATCTTTTTTCCAGATCTGTTACATATTTTTTGCTAACTATAAAGGAAAGTTTTAAAAAAATTGCTATCCAAAATTAAAGTTAACTTATTATTTAAATAGCTAACTATGTTTATTCTATATATTATTTATGTCCTTCATTTAAAAATCAACTATTATATTTTGAATTATTAGATATTCAAGAAGCCTATAAATATATTGAATTCAGATATCTGTTTTTTTCATAGAAATAGACAGAGACTAAGAAGTATGAAAATACATATATCACAGCTTAATTCCCCAAAACTTTTCTTGAGTATATACTAGCAGTAATCATTTTTTTTAATGATACACTCTTCACTTCTTCCCAATTACATATGGAGAAATATAGGTAAAATAAGTGTATTTTAAAATTTTAGTTTTTTAGTATTTTAATATTTAGTATTTTAATATTTTTAGTATTTTAAAAATATAGCTTTTCTTAACAAATTTGGAAAAAGGTGTTGGACAAATATGTATTATGTGAGATATAACCATGGTTTCCACAATTCTGTGAAGATAAATATCACCTAGAATGCTTTTAGTTACTTATATGTGTCAATTGCAGTACGCACTCCTGAAGAATCCATCTTAGGGTAAGTGGAAGGTCCCTGTTAACAATGTCCTCAGTGACTAGAAGTTCCTAGTTAACAAGGTCCTCAATGGTTTTTATTATCTAGGGACTTCACAAATGATGCTCTTGAGCTCCGATGAGTGTAGGGAGAAAGCTAAACATCTAGAAAATGAACAGCCACGTTTTGCTGGCCTAATTTCTAAGGTGTCCTTCCAAGCATAAGACAAATGTGTGTACCAAGCAAACAGAAAAAATGTACACACCCGCATACTCCTAAATAAATTAATTACATTGAACTAAAGTAGAACTGGCAAGATACGCAAGAAGATAACAGTAATGGAAAGATCTTTCTTTCTTTTCCTGTGAACATACAGGCATGATTTAACATGTATATATAGATGATAGCTAGAGATAGATACATAGATAAATGCATAGAAAAATCCTGTTTTTATACTATTCTTAAGAACTAAAATCCTTTTATCTCTATATATCCCTCGTGTAGTGATAAAAATACCACATTTGATCCCTTCTTAACATTTACTTTTCTGCATATGGATTTTCTTAAAATATCTTTACCATAAGAGTGACATCCTATTTTCAGAGCAATGAGAAATGGAACATTTGCAGTGAAGGTTTGAACTGATAGAGTACTTAGTCCTATTTCATCTGATTCCCACTATAATTTTGATAACATTATTGATGTTGCTATTTTTTTAGAAGAGATAATGATGATAGGGAAATTATTCCTTCCTCCTCCAAGTGCTTTTTCTTTTTCTTTTCATAGCCTTTTTTTCTTTCTTTCTTTCTTGGAGAATTTCACCTAAATTTACAGATTTAATTTTACTTTAATTCTTAAACTTATTTTTCCCTGCTGTTCTATATATTTATCTTTAAACAGCATTTTCTACTCCACAAATGCAAAGACATGAGGTCTGAAAAAAAGAAGGAAATAAAATAGGCCGAGTGTGGTGGCTCATGCCTGTAATCCCAGCACTTTGGGAGGCTGAGGTGGGCGAATCACCTGAGGTTGGGAGTTCGAGACCAGCCTGACCAACATGGAGAAATCCCGTCTCTACTAAAAATACAAAATTAGTCTGGCGTGGTGGTGCATGCCTGTAATCCCAGCTACTCGGGAGGTTGAGGCAGGAGAATCACTTGAACCTGGGAGGCGGAAGTTTCAGTGAGTCGAGATCATGCCATTGCACTCCAGCCTGGGCAACAAAAGCAAAACTCTGTCTCAAAATAGTAATAATAATAATAATATAGTAGTCTTGGGAAGTCAAGAAAATAGAAAATTATGTATGTCTAGACCTTATTCAAGAAAACTTTGTTTTACTTTACTAAACTTGTTTGAATATTAAATAACTCTAGGTGGAATCTAGAAGCTGGTAATAAATTAGTTCTGCCTCACTATCTCTGCCTAGTGTTTTCTGTTTGCTCTTAGTCAAGATGAAGCTATATAACTAAGGATTAATGCTAATGGAAGCATGAAGACTCATTTGCTAAAACATCAAAAATAAGAAAGAAGGAATAAAAGAAAGGAAAGAAAGAAAGAAAGAAAGAAAGAAAGAAAGAAAGAAAGAAAGAAAGAAAGAAAGAAAGAAAGAAGAAAGAAAAGAAAGAAAGAAAGGCAAAGGGAGGGGAGGGGAAAGGCAAAGGGAGGGGAGGGGAAGGGAAGGGTGGGGGAGAAAGGGAAGACGAGGGGAAGGGAAGGAGGGAAGGAAGGAGAAGAAGAAGAGTAGTAAGAGAAGGAGGAAGAAGAAAAGGAGGAGGAGAAAGTGTCAGTAAATAAAAACAAAGACTATTATAAATGATCAGAAACAAACTTGAATATATTTGCTTGCCTAGTGTTAAAGCAAAATAAATAGGAGACCATTAGCCTGGGATTACTACCATACTAGAATCTCTTATACAAGCAAACCGAAATTTAAGTTAGAGATAGTCCTTGTAACTGATTAATATTTGAATCAAGCTTCAGTCAATCACAGGCAGCCATGTGATCAACTGCTTATATAACTAGGCTAGTCAGTGTGAATAATGTCAAATAAAAACCACTTTGAATATCTCTGTAAAATATTTCTACAGAAGACAATATGAGACCAAATTTTCAATTCATATAATTCTGTCTTATAATCAAAGAACAGAAATAGAGATCATCAGATAACTTTTCTAAGGAAATGTAAAGCATTACATTGCTTAACCAATTTTTAAATTTCTACTTTTTTTTAAATTACATTTTTTTTCTTTTTTCCCTTCATTACGTGCTACATATATTTGAGGGAGGTTAAACTTTAATTCAGGGCCAAACGGTGCTACACCTTTCATTTTCTGTTTGTTTTCATTGTACCATCCTCATGTAATTGAGGAAATAAAGCAGCTGACTTAAAGCTGAATGTCAAAAATGCATATATTTTTTTTCCTTTTGGGTAATGTATAATAAAAGTTGCTTTATTTTGAGTGTAGCGATTATAGATCTTGAGATAGTTTCCTAAGGCTGATATAAAATGTACCAAAATCTTTTAAGATTTAAAACAGGAAAAATTTTTTTATAATTCTAGAGGCTTGAAATTAAAAACCAAAAAAACCAAGGTGCTCTCTTCAAAGGCTCTAGGGTAGGATCTTTCTTTGGCTCTTGATGGCTTCTGGTAGTTCTTAGCCCTCCTTGGTATTCCTTGGCTTATAGATACATTGCTCCAACTTTGCCTAATTCTACACGTGATGTTTTCTCTTTGTGCCTATATGTTTTTGTGTCACTGTATTAAGCCTCACCCTAATCTAGTGTGACCTCATCTTAAATTAATTACATCTTGCAAAGATATTAATTCCAAATAAGCTCACATTCATAGGTATCTGCTCTTAGGAGTTTAACGTATTTTTAGTGGGGGTCGATACAATTCAAATCACAACAAATTTGTAAAGGTTGAAAACACACATGTACGTGCAGAATGGGAGAAAATGTTTGCAAATTCTTTGACAGAGGATTAATATACAGAATATAAAAGGTACTGAAACATCTTAACAGCTAAAACACAAGCAATCCAATTAAAAATGGACAAATGATCGGAGCAGATATTTCTCAAAAGAAGATATACAAATAGCTAACAAATATATGAAAAAAAAAATGCTCAGCCTCACTAACAATCAAGAAAATACAAATCAAAACAATTAGATATTATCTCACCCCAGTTAGAATGTTTATTATCAAAAAGACAAAAAGTAACAAACGCTGATGAGGGCGCAAAGAAAGGGAAATACACATACATGGTTTTAGAAATGGAAATCAGTACAGCCAATATAGAGAATAATATGGCGTTTCCTCAAAAATGCTACAAATAAAACTATCATATGATGAAGCAATTCCACTAGTAGACATTTATCCAAAGAAAAGGTATATTGAAGAGATATCTGCACTCCTATGTTTACTGCAGCACTATTGGCAATAGTCAAGATATGGAATCAACCCCAGATTCCAATAGATGGATGGATAAAGAAAATGTAGTGTGTGTGTGTGTGTGTGTGTGTGTGTGTGTGTGTATACACACACACATATAATGGAATCCTATTCAGTCATAAAAAAGAATAAAATCCTATCATTCATAGAAACATGGATAGCATGGAGGACCTTATGTTAAGTGAAATAAGCCAGAAACAATTAAACACCACCTATTCACATTCATGCTCAGAAGCCACAAAAGTTGAACTCATAAAAGTAGAGTAGGCCAGGCGCGGTGGCTCATGCCCATAATCCCAGCATTTTGGGAGGGCGAGGTGGATGGATCACCTGAGGTCAGGAGTTCGAGACCAGCCTGACCAACATAGTGAAACCCTTATTCTACTAAAAACACAAAAATTAGCCAGGTGCGGTGGCTGGTGCCTGTAATCCCAGCTACGCAGGAGGTTGAGGCAGAATTGCTTGAACCCCAGAGGTGGAGGCTGCAGTGAGCTGAGATTATACCACTGCACTCCTGCCTAGGCAACAGAGCAAGACTTTGTCTCAAAAAAAAAAAAGTAAAGTAGAACAGAGGTTACTAGAGGCTGGGAAGAATAGGAGGAAAGGTTGGGAAAAAGTGGGAAATAGGGAGAAATTTGTTAAGAGGATGCAAAATTACAGCTACACAGGATAATTTCCAGCGTTCTATAGCACTGTAGAATGACTATAGGTAACTATACCTATTATTTTCAAACAGCTAAAATAAATTGAATGTTCCCAACACAAATAAATAATAAATGTTTGAGATCATATGTATGTTAACTACCTTGAGCTGACCAACTTTCATTGTATATACTGAAACATCACTATGAATCTCATAAACGTGTACAATTATCATATTTCAATTAAAAAAGATAAAAAAATTAAGAGCACATGTATGGGTATATATGTGTGTGGGTTGACTAAAAATAGAATATAGTGGATATCTTTTATTTTAGTCTGTTGTACTCACCATTGTCTTTTGAATACTTTCTTATAATTTTCAGTCACTTGAATCTGTTGTGGCTAACCATCTCCCTCCTCCCTGACATAGAATTCATCATAAAATCCCATCCATATCTGTTACACTTAAGGCATAACCAAAACAAATGCACAGGGCACCTCTAAAAAGGCTGGATTCAAGGCATTTGAGGAAACATTGTTGTGAGTATACCATTCACACACCCATGAAGCCAGGCATGGCTTTGAAATTCTTAAACTAGAAGCATTTTTGGAAAAAACAAGTATCATTGCAATTTGATAAAGAAACAAAGAAAATACTGAAAAAAGAAAACACACATTCCTAAGAGTAGATTTTAGAGTGTTACTAATCTGTAATTTTTAGATTTCGACAGTGTGACATTACATTGAAGCCAATGCTAAATTCAGTGCATGTATTTTTGTGTGTCTGTGTACATGAGTGCCTGATTGTTGAACAACATGCGATTTTGCAAAGGAAAGTGTAAAGTTCAGTTTTGCATTTATTTTAAACATTCTACACTGGTGTGATATAAACATACTCTTGTTCAAATTTATCATTTACTTTCCATGTTATGGCTTTTTTGAAATATCACAGATGAATAATGAATTACTGAAATAATAAATAATCAAATCATTCCAGACATTCAAATATTCCTAAAATTCTAATTCAGACTCTCCAATTAAAATACAACTATCTTGTATTTGAGATACAAGCCAGTATCTCAAATTACTGATAGAATACTCTTGAAAATAAAGAGAGTTATAGCCATTGTTGCAGAAATTTCTTGCATTTCTTCCACCTATCGTGGCCAATTAAAAGTTCTAGGAGATTCTGTCACCCAGTTTTTAGATTGACAAATTTTCAATCTTGTGTTTGTTATCTTCAAGTTAATACAAAGACTTGTGTCAACCTTTGCCATGTTATCACGAATAACAGTTGGGAGCAAGAACAAATGGAACAGCGTCTAGAGTACCCCATGCAAAATTCTCCATACGAAAATATTAAGAGTAACAATATTTAAATAAGATTGTCAGTCACTTAAAAACATAGAGAGCTCTTTTGATTTTTGATGGTTTAAAGTCTGTTTTATCAGAGACTAGTATTGCAACCCCCGCTTTTTTTTGTTCTCCATTTGCTTGGTAAATCTTCCTCCATCCCTTTATTTTGAGCCTATGTATGTCTCTGCGTGTGAGATGGGTCTCCTGAATACAGCAGACTGATGGGTCTTGACTCTTTATCCAGTTTGCCAGTCTGTGTCTCTTAATTGGAGCATTTAGTCCATTTACATTTAAAGTTAAGATTGTTATGTGTGATCTTGATCCTGCCATTATGATATTAACTGGTTATTTTGCTCATTAGTTGATATAGTTTCTTCCTAGCCTCGATGGTCTTTACATTTTGGCATGTTTTTGAGATGGCTGGTACCGGTTGTTCCTTTCCATGTTGAGTACTTCCTTCAGGGTCTCTTGTAAGGCAGGCCTAGTGGTGACAAAATCTCTAAGCATTTGCTTATCTGTAAAGGATTTTATTTCTCCTTCACTTATGAAACTTAGTTTGGCTGGATATGAAATTCTGGGTTGAAAATTCTTTTCTTTAAGAATGTTGAATATTGGCCCCCACTCTCTTCTGGCTTGGAGAGTTTCTGCCGAGAGATCTGCTGTGAGTCTGATGGGCTTCCCTTTGTGGGTAACCCGACCTTTCTCTCTGGCTGCCCTTAAGATTTTTTCCTTCATTTCAACTTTGGTGAATCTGGCAATTATGTGTCTTGGAGTTGCTCTTCTCGAGGAGTATCTTTGTGGCGTTCTCTGTATTTCCTGGATTTGAATGTTGGCCTGCCCTACTAGGTTGGGGAAGTTCTCCTGGATGATATCCTGAAGAGTGTTTTCCAACTTGGTTCCATTTTCCCCCTCACTTTCAGGCGGGATCAATTCAACAGGAAGAGCTAACTATCCTAAATATATATGCACCCAATACAGGAGCACCCAGATTCATAAAGCAAGTCCTTAGAGACTTACAAAGAGACTTAGACTCCCATACAATAATAATGGGAGACTTCAACACTCCACTGTCAACATTAGACAGATCAACGAGACAGAAAGTTAACAAGGATATCCAGGAATTGAACTCATCTCTGCAGCAAGCAGACCTAATAGACATCTATAGAACTCTCCACCCCAAATCAACAGAATATACATTCTTCTCAGCACCACATCGTACTTATTCCAAAATTGACCACGTAATTGGAAGTAAAGCACTCCTCAGCAAATGTACAAGAACAGAAATTATTACAAACTGTCTCTCAGACCACAGTGCAATCAAACTAGAACTCAGGACTAAGAAACTCAATCAAAACCGCTCAACTACATGGAAACTGAACAACCTGCTCCTGAATGACTACTGGGTACATAACGAAATGAAGGCAGAAATAAAGATGTTCTTTGAAACCAATGAGAACAAAGATACAACATACCAGAATCTCTGGGACACATTTAAAGCAGTGTGTAGAGGGAAATTTATAGCACTAAATGCCCACAAGAGAAAGCAGGAAAGATCAAAAATTGACACTCTAACATCGCAATTAAAAGAATTAGAGAAGCAAGAGCAAACACATTCGAAAGCTAGCAGAAGGCTAGAAATAACTAAGATCAGAGCAGAACTGAAGGAGATAGAGACACAAAAAACCCTCCAAAAAATCAATGAATCCAGGAGTTGGTTTTTTGAAAAGATCAACAAAATTGACAGACCACTAGCAAGACTAATAAAGAAGAAAAGAGAGAAGAATCAAATCGACGCAATTAAAAATGATAAAGGGGATATCACCACCGACCCCACAGAAATACAAACTACCATCAGAGAATACTATAAACACCTCTACGCAAATAAACTGGAAAATCTAGAAGAAATGGATAATTTCCTGGACACTTACACTCTTCCAAGACTAAACCAGGAAGAAGTTGAATCCCTGAATAGACCAATAGTAGGCTCTGAAATTGAGGCAATAATTAATAGCCTACCAACCAAAAAAAGTCCAGGACCAGATGGATTCACAGCTGAATTCTACCAGAGGTACAAGGAGGAGTTGGTACCATTCCTTCTGAAACTATTCCAATCAATAGAAAAAGAGGGAATCCTCCCTAACTCATTTTATGAGGCCAACATCATCCTGATACCAAAGCCTGGCAGAGATACAACAAAAAAAGAGAATTTTAGACCAATATCCCTGATGAACATCGATGCAAAAATCCTCAATAAAATACTGGCAAACCGGATTCAGCAACACATCAAAAAGCTTATCCACCATGATCAAGTGGGCTTCATCCCTGGGATGCAAGGCTGGTTCAACATTCGCAAATCAGTAAACATAATCCAGCATATAAACAGAACCAAAGACAAGAACCTCATGGTTATCTCAATAGATGCAGAAAAGGCTTTTGACAAAATTCAACAGCCCTTCATGCTAAAAACGCTCAATAAATTCGGTATTGATGGAACGTACCTCAAAATAATAAGAGCTATTTATGACAAACCCACAGCCAATATCATACTGAATGGGCAAAAACTGGAAAAATTCCCTTTGAACACTGGCACAAGACAGGGATGCCCTCTCTCACCACTCCTATTCAACATAGTGTTGGAAGTTCTGGCTAGGGCAATTAGGCAAGAGAAAGAAATCAGGGGTATTCAGTTAGGAAAAGAAGAAGTCAAATTGTCCCTGTTTGCAGATGACATGATTGTATATTTAGAAAACCCCATTGTCTCAGCCCAAAATCTCCTTAAGCTGATAAGCAACTTCAGCAAAGTCTCAGGATACAAAATTAATGTGCAAAAATCACAAGCATTCTTATACACCAATAACAGACAAACACAGAGCCAAATCATGAATGAACTTCCATTCACAATTGCTTCAAAGAGAATCAAATACCTAGGAATCCAACTTACAAGGGATGTAAAGGACCTCTTCAAGGAGAACTACAAACCACTGCTCACTGAAATAAAAGAGGACACAAACAAATGGAAGAACATACCATGCTCATGGATAGGAAGAATCAATATCGTGAAAATGGCCATACTGCCCAAGGTAATTTATAGATTCAATGCCATCCCCATCAAGCTACCAATGAGTTTCTTCACAGAATTGGAAAAAACTGCTTTAAAGTTCATATGGAACCAAAAAAGAGCCCGCATCTCCAAGACAATCCTAAGTCAAAAGAACAAAGCTGGAGGCATCACGCTACCTGACTTCAAACTATACTACAAGGCTACAGTAACCAAAACAGCATGGTACTGGTACCAAAACAGAGATATAGACCAATGGAACAGAACAGAGTCCTCAGAAATAATACCACACATCTACAGCCATCTGATCTTTGACAAACCTGAGAGAAACAAGAAATGGGGAAAGGATTCCCTATTTAATAAATGGTGCTGGGAAAATTGGCTAGCCATAAGTAGAAAGCTGAAACTGGATCCTTTCCTTACTCCTTATACGAAAATTAATTCAAGATGGATTAGAGACTTAAATGTTAGACCTAATACCATAAAAATCCTAGAGGAAAACCTAGGTAGTACCATTCAGGACATAGGCATGGGCAAAGACTTCATGTCTAAAACACCAAAAGCAACGGCAGCAAAAGCCAAAATTGACAAATGGGATCTCATTAAACTAAAGAGCTTCTGCACAGCAAAAGAAACTACCATCAGAGTGAACAGGCAACCTACAGAATGGGAGAAAATTTTTGCAATCTACTCATCTGACAAAGGGCTAATATCCAGAACCTACAAAGAACTCAAACGAATTTACAAGAAAAAAACAAACAACCCCATCAAAAAGTGGGCAAAGGATATGAATAGACATTTCTCAAAAGAAGACATTCATACAGCCAACAAACACATGAAAAAATGCTCATCATCACTGGCCATCAGAGAAATGCAAATCAAAACCACAATGAGATACCATCTCACACCAGTTAGAATGGCGATCATTAAAAAGTCAGGAAACAACAGGTGCTGGAGAGGATGTGGAGAAATAGGAACACTTTTACACTGTTGGTGGGATTGTAAACTAGTTCAACCATTATGGAAAACAGTATGGCGATTCCTCAAGGATCTAGAACTAGATGTACCATATGACCCAGCCATCCCATTACTGGGGATATACCCAAAGGATTATAAATTATGCTGCTCTAAAGACACATGCACACGTATGTTTATTGCAGCACTATTCACAATAGCAGAGACTTGGAATCAACCCAAATGTCCATCAGTGACAGATTGGATTAAGAAAATGTGGCACATATACACCATGGAATACTATGCAGCCATCAAAAAGGATGAGTTTGTGTCCTTTGTAGGGACATGGATACAGCTGGAATCCATCATTCTTAGCAAACTATCACAAGAACAGAAAACCAAACACCGCATGTTCTCACTCATAGGTGGGAACTGAACAATGAGATCACTTGGACTCGGGAAGGGGAACATCACACACCGGGGCCTATCATGGGGAGGGGGGAGGGGGGAGGGATTGCATTGGGAGTTATACCTGATGTAAATGACGAGTTGATGGGTGCAGCACACCAACAAGGCACAAGTATACATATGTAAAAAACCTGCACGTTATGCACATGTACCCTACAACTTACAGTATAATAATAATAAATAAATTTAAAAAAATAAAAAAAAATAAAAAAAAAACATAGAGAGCTTTATCATAAGAAAAATTGAAAACAAATACTTTAATGAATTTTTCACCCCAGGTTTGCCATTATCTTTATTATTGGTCAAAATAACATCACAGATTAATTTTCATTACGTTTCAAAACATGTGAAATATATATTTATAATAATATGTTCATACACACATATATTTCATAAAATTTATATTTGTAATATATTCTTTACATAAAAATATATTGTTTGCATAATATGAAACCACACTCACATGCGCCATGTAGATTCTAAAGGACAGATAAAATGGGCTTACACACCTTAAAAAAACCACACGTGTGTGTATCTGTGTCAAAAATTGTGTACACTTCTCTGATTTATTTTTCTGTAAATAATAAGTAATAAAAATTTCACCTTCTCCTACTTGTAATAGATAAATTATTTGGTACATTTCTGAGAGGGACTTTACTTTCACAACTCAAATCTTCTTTCAGATAAAAAAAATTCAATCCTAAGTGTTTAAATTGAAGAATGAGAATGAAATCTTAGAATCTGAGTTTAAATCCAAGAATATTTATTGGATGCCAATTCACTTTAGAAAATTAAATACAAACTCTCAAAACACATAGCAAGTCATATATTTCCCAGTGTTTTTATAAAAGAATACCTTATAGAAAGACATATTTGCAGAAGACATTAGATAGTATTCAACACTCACTTGTCTTAAAAGTAGTTCTGTGGGCCGGGCGCGGTGGCTCAAGCCTGTAATCCCAGCACTTTGGAAGGCCGAGATGGGCGGATCACGAGGTCAGGAGATCGAGACCATCCTGGCTAACACGGTGAAACCCCGTCTCTACTAAAAAATACAAAAAATTAGCCGGGCGAGGTGGCGGGCGCCTGTGGTCCCAGCTACTCGGGAGGCTGAGGCGGGAGAATGGCGTGAACCCAGGAGGCGGAGCTTGCAGTGAGCTGAGATCCGGCCACTGCACTCCAGCCTGGGCGACAGAGCGAGACTCCGTCTCAAAAAAAAAAAAAAAAGTAGTTCTGTTTTGTGATATATAATATTCTTGGGGTGCCAAATTCATTTTATAAAGATATTTTCCTATAGTGAATAATTGAGCTTTTTTATAAATTAGATATTTCTGAAGGGAAACACACTAGTGCTCTATATCATTGTACCTCATATAATGTCTTCACATCTCATATAATATCTTCAAGTGACAATGAAAGTAGAAGATAAACAATGGGATTTTATTAGCTAAGGGATTGGTTTTCTGCGGACTAGTAAATTATATGTTAATGTCTACTTGTTTGGAGATATCAATTATATACAGCATGTCATGACTGTTTAACCCGCATGACCTCCATCTGCTCAGTTAAATTATTAAAATAATCTGGAACTGCCAAGTGTGAGTGCTTCCCCAGTGCATGGCTGACATATTGGAAATAATTCTAATTCTACTGGGTGCTGTTTGAAATTTAGATTAGTCTAGAAAATGAGACAAAACAAATAATTTTTTAGTATTTATAATTAAGCTTTGCCACAATTTAATTATGTGGCAATTTTATTTCCAGAAATGGCTGGAGTGTAGGTATTGTCCATATTAAATTAGAAATTAGAAATTTAGAACAGTATTTAGAAAATACTAAAATTATTATAATTTCTCAATTTTTCTTACTTTAAAGTTAATATAATTTTAACCCACATAAACTAGGAGTCTCAACTCAATAAAACAAAAGAAAAATTAAGGACACACAATATGATAATAAATCATGACCTGCATTAAACTGTCATTAATCTAGTGGTACACATTTTTATAGACATTTTCTATAGATGGTCACATATTTTTATATAATTAAAATTATATTAGATAATTTTTTAAGCATTATCACAATGTCTGTCAAGACAGGATGTTGAAAACTATGAAAAATCAAATAAGATCAATTCACCTGTATAATTAGATTTACTATTATTTGAGACATATTTAGAATGGTTCTGTTACTCTTGCCTTATTTTAAATTGCAGAGAGAAAATACAGGAGGCCAAGTGTCTCAGAACTATGAGTTAAATAGGTATGCACATATATTTCCATTTTATGGTATAGTTTGTAACTCATTTTATAATTTTATTGAACAACTACATAATTTATAATTATCCAACCATCATTGTATACATGTATGCTAATGGTATCCAGAGAACTTGCTAAATTATCATATACTTTTAGCAATCCACAGTTCATAGATACCGTAACCCACACATACGTCGCTCAACACTCAAGCTCAGGATTAAGTTTCAGAAGGCTCAGGTCCTTCTTTTTATATTATTTTCTGTAGTGTACACATTAGTCATCCAGTGTGGTTGCAATTTCTTTATTGCCATTCCTAATCCTATTTGGATAAAAAGCTAAAAAGCTTAGTAGCCTGCAGCCAAAATGGTAATTTTTAAATCATCCATTCACATAAAACTTTTGATTAAAATACACAACAGTGTTATTTAGGATAAATATAAATGTGTCTAAAATTGTCTACAGTAAAGCCAAACCTTATGGAAAAGTAAGTAGCATGTGCTCGTTTACAAACTTTGGTGTTAAAAGATAGTTAAATGGAAATATATAGATATATATATCCATATATATCCATATACATAGATATATATCCATATATAGATATATATATATCCATATACATAGATATATATCCATATATATCTATATATCCATATATAGATATATATCCATAGATAGATATATATATCCATATATAGAGATATATATGGCAGGTGGTAACAAAGCATGTTGCATGTTGCTGCATATAAGTCAGATAGACAAACTGTTATATGTTCACATTCAACGAAAACAGTCTCTAAGTAATATACCCAGACATATGCCTTTATTTAGACAAGAACAAAGGCATCGTTATAAAATGTATACTTTCAAGCAATATACATACAACTAAAAATTCATGGATAAAATGGCAAATGTTGATGATTGTAGGGCATGCTTCAGGAGAAAATAGAAAGTAACTCATTGTATTAGTCCGTTTTCATGATTCTGATAAAGACTAACTGAGACTGGGAAGAAAAAGAGATTTAATGGACTTATGGTTGCACATGGCTGAGAAAGCCTCACAATCACGGCAGAAGGCAAAGAGGAGCAAATCATGTCTTACATGGATGGCAGCAGGCAAAGAGCGAAAGAGAGAACATGTGCAGGGGAACTCCTCTTTATAAAATCATCAGATCTCCTAAGACTTATTTACTAGCAGGAGAACAGGACAAGAAAGACTCAGCCCCATGATTCAACTAATTCACACCGGGTGCCCTCCACAACACATGGGAATTGTGGGAGTTACAATTAAAGATGAGATTTGAGTGTGGACACAGCCAAACCATATCATTCCATCCCTGGCCCCTTCCAAATCTCATGCCCTCACATTTCAAAACCAATCATGCCTTCCCAACAGTCCTCCAAGCCTTAACTCACTTCAGCATTAAAAATTCCACAGTTAAAGTCCCATCTGAGACAAGGCAAATGCCTTCTGCCTATGAGCCTGTAAAATCAAAAACAATTGAGTAGCTTCCGAGATATAATGGAAGCACAGGTATTAGGTAAATCCATTCCAAATTGGAGAAATTGGCCAAAACAAAGACACTACAGGGCCCATGCAAGTTCAAAAGCCAGCAGGGCAGTCAAATCTTAAAGCTCCACGATAATCTCCTTTGACTCTATGTCTCACATATCGGACACACTGATGCAAGAAGTGGTTTCCTATGATCTTGGGCAGCTTCACCCCTGTGGCTTTGCACTGTGTAGCCTCCCTCCTAGCTGCTTTTACAGGCTGGCATTGAGTGTGGCTTTTCCAGGCACACACTGCAAGCTGTCAGTGAATCTACCATTCTGGGGTCAGCAGGATGGTGGCCCTCTTCTCACAACTCCACTAGGCAGTGCTCCAGTAAGGACTCTGTGTGGGGACTCTGACCTCACATTTCCCTTCTGCACTGCCCTAGCAGAGGTTCTCCAAGAGGACCCCACCCCTGCAGTGAACTGCTGCCTGGGCATCCAGGTGCTACCATACATCTTCTGAAATCAAGGCAGAGATTTCCAAACCCAATTCTTGACTTCTGTGCACTTGCAGACTCAATACCATGTGGAAGCTGCCGCAGCTTGGGGCTTGTACCTGTTGAAGTCACAGCCTGAGCTCTACATTGGCCCCTTTTAGCCACGTCTGGAGTGTCTGAGACACAGAGCATCAAGTCCCTAGGCTGCGCACAGCATGGGGATCCTGGGTCTGGCCCAGAAAACTACTTTTTCCTCCTATGTCTCCAGGCCTGTGATGTGAGAGGCTGCCATGAAGACCTCAGACATGCCCTGGAGACATTTTCCCCATTGTCTTGGGGATTAACATTCAGCTCCTTGTTGCTTATACAAATTTATGCAGCTGGCTTGAACTTCTCCTCAGAAAATAGGATATTCTTTTTTATCACATTGTCAAGCTGCAGATTTTCCATACTTTTATGCTCTCTTTCCATTATAGCACCGAATGCCTTTAACAGCACGTAAGTTACCTCTTGAATGCAATGCTGCTTAGAAATTTCTTCTGCTAGATACCCCAAATCATCTCTCTCAAGTTCTAAGTTCCACAAATCTCTAGGGGAGTGGCAAAATGCCACCAGTCTCTTTGCTAAAACATAACAAGGGTCACCTATGCTCCAGTTCCCAACAAGTTCCTCATCTCCATCTTAGACCACCTCAGTCTGGACCTTATTGTTCACATCAATATCAACATTTATGTCAAAGCCATTCAGCAAGTCTCTAGGAAATTCCAAACTTTCCCACATTTTCCTGACTTTTTCTGAAGCCTCCAAACTGTTGGAACCTCTGCCTGTTACCCAGTTCCCAACTCGCTTCCACATTTTCATGCATCTTTTCAGCAGCGCCCTACTTTACTGGTACCAATTTGCTATATTAGTCCATTTTCACACTGCTAATAAAGACACACCCAAGACTGGGAAGAAAAAGAAATTTAATGGACATACAGTTCCACATGGCTGCGGAGGCCTCATAATCATGGTGGAAGGCAATAAGGAGAAGTCACATCCAACATGGATGGCAGCAGGCAAAGAGAGAGCGAGAGCTTGAGCAGGGGAACTCCTCTTTATACAACCATCAGATTCCATGAGATTTATTTGCTATCATGAGAACAGCACAAGAAACACCCATCTCCATGTTTCAATTATCTCCCAACTGGGTCCCTTCCATGACACATGGAAATTGTGGGAGTAACAATTCAAGATGAAACTTGAATGAGGACACAGCCAAACCATTATGACTCATTGACTCTGCTATCAACAGGTCAGTGTCATTCATCTGTACAAGATGTTAGTTATACTTTCAGAATCCAAATATTCTCTAATATGTAATAAATATTCAGACACCATTAAGTTGAAAAGTTTCTTTTGCATTGCTTGTTTTTAGAAAAAGAAATGCTTTGGATCTAATTTCTCCAGGATTTCAGTTTTATTAAGTCAGATTTATCAAACTATGTAAGAGCTACACAAATAATTTTCAATTAAAAAAGTGAACTAGAGGGAATTTGTGACAGTCTTGTCTGTGTTGGGTGTTTAGAGAGGCGCTGAAGCCAGAAAAATTTGGATTCTTAGTTCAAATCTTATAACGTTTAAATGTAGCCAACCAACTACACTTTTAAAACACTACCAAGATCTAACAGCAACTGTCAGTTAGCTACAGGTCAAAGGCCTCCATTAGAATTTTAAATAGTTTTAATCATGTATTTGATTACCAGACTCATAATGACAGCTAATTTTAGATACAGAAATTCACATCAATTTTTCATAATTCAAGACCTTGCTAGTTCTTTCTTTATTGCTTAAGAAGCATCCAATATTATTTCATGATTTTGTTTCTGCTTTTGAGCTTTTCTTGAGCCATATTTTTGTCACTGGTCATTAGCAGAGAGAAGTATTCTTCACTGAAGTAGTTCTGTGCTGTAGATTATATTTCATTTCTGGTTGTTTGTCCGCCTCACACTGTCTGCTTCCTGCAAGACTGATTCTGTGACTCTCTTGGAGACTATGTAAACCATCCCAAAACCCTTTAACACATTCCTTTTTGGCCGTGTGTACACCTTAAAATAGTGGTGTCTTATGTTTGTAACTGAGAACCCTAAGACATAGAAAATTCTCCTCCTGTACTCAGATACATATTAATTACCTTCTTTCTCTTTATTTACTCTTAAATCAAACATTAAGAAATTAATCTCCTAGCAACGTTTTATCACCCTTTAAAATGTCCACAGAATGGTGGAAAAGGTAGGCACAATACATTGGAATATTATAAAAATACAATCCATAAAAGTCATGTTACTAGTCCATAATGTACTTTACAAAATGTTATAATAAAGCAATATATAAACAACATTTTTCAGTTCATTTCCCAGTGAACTTTCAAAGTTGTGCTATGAAAAGTCAATGTCCCCCTAAAATGGAAGAGTTCTGAAACTTTATTCTAACCATCATATAAACTCTGAGTTCTCAAATGTTTTTTTCCTGTGGACTATTAAAAAAGTTTTACCCAATGCTGTATTGCATAGACCTGAGCTTATAATGTAATAATACATCACAAATCCCCAAGTATAACTTAATTTCACATAAAATTGGAAAATAAGAGTCTCAATAAATTTATTTTTCTAAAATTTGAGTAGTATAATTTGTGCCTTCACTATAATTAATTGGACATCAAATTAGTATAAAGTGTCAAGAATTCAAGTACAATATTTGACATTCGTTCATTAAAGATACGTTGAAAAAATGAACTTCGCAGGCACTGTGACAGGGTAAAGTTATGATGTAGGATCAGTAGATGTGTAGGCTTGCTCTTCATCACCAAGCATCAAGCACTCCTCTGTACCTGCAGAATACAGCAAGACGTTCAGAGTTGCTGCAGTTAAGTCAATATGTGTTATATTTTCCTCCAACTATGATACTGACAGTGAGCCAAGGACTGCACTCAATGTTTTATTTATACTATATAATTTGCTGCTATTCAGTGTATGCATAATCTGTGTAATAAGCCCACATCATTGTTTCTATGTTTGAGCAAATGCAACAAAAACTAATTCAGGTTGAGTAATTGTTTGAGGATCATAACTTTGAAGTGACAGAGTTGACATCCCAATCTGGAATTTAGTGATTCCAAAACTTCTGCCCTTGGCATACTAAATATCAGTAAAAAAATGTTTTTAACCCTTCAAATAGTTGTAAAAATAATGCTTGTATTAAATCAAAGGTAGATTTATAAATGCATAATGTATTTTATATATTTTTAAATGGGTTTTTCTCAAAGAAGATATTTTTCAAAAGCCAATAGAGAATAGTTGCTTAGTTTGATTTGCTTTTTTTTTTTTTTTTTTTTTTTTTTTTTTTTGGTGAGACGGAGTCTCTCTCTGTCGCCCAGGCTGGAGTGCAGTGGCGCCATCTCCACTCACTGCCAGCTCCGCCTCCCAGGTTCAAGCCATTCTCCTGCCTCAGCCTCCCATATAGCTGGGACTACAGGAGCCCACCACCGCGCCTGGCTAATTTTTGTATTTTTTTTTTAGTAGAGACGGGGTTTCACCGAGTTAGCCAGGATGGTCTCGATCTCCTGACCTCGTGATCCACCCGTCTCAGCCTCCCAAAGTGCTGGGATTACAGGTGTGAGCCACCACGCCTGGCCGATTTGCCACTAATTTTTAATAGCAAAGTTTTTTATATGTGAATCAACAGAATAACAGAGCAAGCATGGAAAAATATTTTAAAATATCTGCTAAAGTCTTACATCTAAATAGGATGACAGATGATAGATCAAACAATTGATTGACAGATATAGAAAAACAGATAAATAGGTAAGAAGATGGAGAAAGTAAGGTCAGAAACAAAAAGAGAGAGCAGGAGAACCAAAGACAGCTTATGTATATGTGTTTTGTCTATTACGAGGGGAATATTTGAGGAGTTGATTGGCGTAGCTTGAAAGAGGTTAGAAAACGGATGGGCTGATTCCACATCTTTGCTATTGTGAATAGTGCTGTGATGAACATATGTATGCATGTGTCTTTATGATAGAATGATTCATACTCCTTTGGGTATATACTCAATAAAGGGATTGCTGGGTTGTATCCTATCAGGAATCATACTTATCACCTGTGTGATGAAATCATATGTACACCAAACCCCTGCGACACACTACTTACCTATATAACAAACCTGCATGTGTACTCTGAACCTAAAATGAAAGCTAAAAAATAAAGAAATAGGCCAAGCGTGGTAGCTCACACCTGTAATCCCAGTACCTTGGGAGGCCAATGTGGGTGGATTGCTTGAGGTCAGGAGTTTGAGCCAGCCTGGCCAACATGACAAAACCCCGTACTACTAAAAATACAAAAGTTAGCCAGGTGTGGTGGTGCATCCCTATGATCCCAGTTTCCTGGAAGGCTGAAGCATGAGAATTGCTTGAACCCAGGAGGCGGAGGCTGCAGTGATCCGAGATGGTGCTACCGCACTCTAGCCTGGGCGACAGAGCAAAACTCTGTCTCCAAAGGGAAAAATAAATAAATAAATAAAAAGGTAAATAAAAGTAAGATAGATATACTTTATAAAATTTATTGTATTGGTCTTGCATGTTCTAAGCATTTTTTTGATGGACCAGTGATATGGTTAGGCTTTGTATCTTCACCCACATCTCATTCTGAATTGTAATCTCTATAATTCACCTAATCTCCATGTGTGAGAAGGGAAACCAGATGAGGGTAATTGAATCATGGGGGTGGTTTCCCCCATGGTGTTCCCTTGATAGCCAGTGAGTTCTCAGGAGATCTGATGGTTTTATAAAGGGCTCTTCCCCCTTAACTCAGCACTTGTGCTTCCTGCCGCCTTGTGAAGCAGGTGCCTTGCTTCCCATTCACCTTCCACCATGATTGTAAGTTTCCTGAGTCCTCCCCAGCCATGCTGAACTGTGAGTCATTTAAACCTCTGTCTTTTATAAATTACCCAGTCTCAGGCAGTTCTTTATGGCAGTATGAAAACAGACTAATACAACCAGATGGTACATACATTTTTTGTTTTAATGGGCCATACAGTCTGTGTATCACAACTAATCCTTTATGTGTAACCCCAATGCTGCCAGAAAGTATCTGGAAATTGTATTAGGTGGCCTCCTTTGTAACCAACCATTCCCCTGTCTCAGCACATATTGAGCACTGATATGTTCTCCATCCCTATAGGTGTATCTTCTGCAGAATGTCATATAAATGCATAACTTCTTTACAATCATACAATATGGAGCCCAGGATCTGACCTTTACCAGTGAAAAGTCATATAAAACACATCCATATTGTTTTGTGATTAAATATTTTTTCCCTCTATTTTGGAGTAAAATTTTATTGAATCAGTGTATTACATTCTATACATTCATCTGTAAAATGAGATCTTGAATTCACAGTTTAAAGTGAATGATAGCTATAAACATATACAGAACTAAGTGTAAACATAAGTTTTTCATTGACTTTAGTAAGTACCAACAAAAAGAGCTACTGAGTCAAATGGTAAGTACACATTTAACACCAAAATGTACTCTAACTCTTCCAAAGTAGCTGCACTGGTTTTGCATTCCCATAGCAACGAATGAAAAGTTGAAAAGTTCTGGTACCCTCATCATTTGCTGTGTCATTTTTCTTTAGCTATTTGATTAGATGTGTAGCAGCATGATGTCGTAGTTTTAATTTGCAGTTTTCCTGATCACTAATGATGTTGAACAACTTTTTATATGCTTAGTTGTTTTTATTTTATTTTATGAGACAGGGTCTTATTCTGTTGCCCACCCTGAAGTGCAATGGCCTGATTTCTGCTCACTGCAGCCTCCACCTCCCTGTCTTAAGTGATCCCCCTACCTCATCCTCCCAAGTAGCTGGGACTGCAGGTACATACCACCATGCCCAGCTAATTTTTTTTACTTTTTTGTAGAGATGGGGTTTTGCCATATTGCCCAGGCTGGTCTCTAACTCCTGGGTTCAAGTTATCCTTGCATCTCAGCCTGCCAAGGTGCTGGGATTATAGGCATGAGCCACTGAGCTGGCCCTGTATGCTTAGCTGTAAACTGCGAACCATATCTCTTCTTTGCTTAAGTGTTTGTTTATGGTTTTTTGTTGTTGTTGTTTGTTTGTTTGACCTTTTTACAAACGGTGGGGTTTTTTTATTGTTAAGTTTTAGGATTTTAAAATATTAGGAACTTAGAAATTTACTGTTTTAATGTGTAAGATAGGAATATAAATAGAAGGCACATCAATCAAGAGGTAAATGGGTTATTCTATGTAAAGTGCTTTGCACATAAGAGATGCTCAGTGTGCATTATATACTGATATTGACATTCCATCCAGGGAAACATGATGTGACTCTGTATTCAGTTTTTGGGAATGGCAAAGACTATCTTTGTAGTGGATGTATGTCAAGAAAATCTATGACATCTAAGTGTTAAAGAGTTAATTATGGTCAGGTGTGGTGGCTCACACCTGTAATCCCAGCACTTTGGGAAGCTGAGGTGGGAGGATCACGAGGTGGAGATCGAGACCATCCTGGCTAACACGGTGAAACCCCATCTCTACTAAAAATACAAAAAATTAGCCAGGCGTGGTGGCAGGTGCCTGTAGTCCCAGCTACTAGGGAGGCTGAGGCAGGAGAATGGCGCGAACCCGGGAGGCGGAGCTTGCAGTGAGCCGAGATCGTGCCACTGCACTCCAGACTGGGTTACAGAGCCAGCCTCCGTCTCAAAAAAAAAAAAAAAAAAAAAAAAAAAAAAAAAAAAAAATAGTTAATCATAAATTTTGAGCTCTTAACAAAAACAAAATCTTATGATAAATACGTACAGTCCAGTCATCTTCTCTTCAACAAACACCAAAAATGTAAAAATATATTATTGGAGACTAAGTTACCTAAAATTTTATGTTGCTTTTAAATGGTTAGGATTGTAATTATTACATCAGTATCAGAAAACAAATTATTAGAAAACAACCACTTTTTGTAAATAGACATTCATTTTTCTTATTCATGATCTACTTTGGTAAAAAGAAATATGGTATAGCCTGAATTACAAAGACAACTGTACTTTTATCCTCGAAGAGGTATTCTCTTAATGCATTGTTCACTTTGGCCCAACAATAAAACTGTTTATAATAAGAGGCTTTCATTTCTCCATCTGACTGTGTCCCATCAGTGGCAATTTGTTTCTCATGTGAGTATGATGATCTATCTTTAGTGCCTTGCTTTCTGCTCTCTGGAGATGAACACATTTTGTGACTAAAGAATTATGGAGGCTCCTAAGCAGTGACCGACATTAGCACTTGTTTCTCCTGTCTCCACAACAATCCAGGAAAGATAGAATGGTATTGAATTGTCACGCTTAACTTCACGGTGTAATCTATGAAATTACTACACAAAGATCTGGGTCATTTATATTTAGATAGTATTCTCTTTCAGTCTGAAGTGTACTAACTCTCATTTATTGGTGGGAATTTGTTTATTCCAAAAATGTATTAGACATACAATTATATGAGATTTTGAGTCATTTACATCTAGATAGAATATTTAAATAATTGTATTTCCAAATAATTTTAAGATATGAAAATTTCTAATATATGAACACTGTTGTTCAAAGTCTACACAATGAATTGAAGTTCTAGGACCTAAATTAAACTGTTGAAATGATGTACATAAAACTCTATCTTGAGAACGCACAGAAGGTCTTCACTTATACTTTATTTTAGCTGTGCCTTTATTTTCCTCATTCATTAAAAAAAATGCTTTAATTCAAAAATGCTGTTATCCATTTATCTTAAAAGAATGGTAATGACGCTATTAGGAACGAGATATTTTGTAGAAAAGTATAGTAGATTCATTGATTATACAAATAGATTACTCAATATAATTTCAAAGAAAAGGCCTAGGCCTACAGGGAAAATAGTTGCTCTGTAGTCTATAAAACATAAAATTAGTTGGGACTGTATAAAATCCCAAACTGGTTTTTAAGAGGAAATGAATTTGATATATTTACCTACTCAACTTTTTTTTCCCCAAATATTTGTTTAAGTTATAAATTAAATGTGCTTTTTCAAAGGAAATGTTATCAACAGAAAATTTTAAAGAGTTCAAACCTCACATTTGAGAGAGCAGAGAAAACTAAATAGATGAAATTTTGTTTCCCAAATAACTCAATGTATGAAAGTCAATGTTTAAGCCCAAGTCAAAAGTGCTATTCATTTTATAGCATTAGTATCATTAATATTAAAATGATGCTTTTAAAAATTGTATTCATAATATTGAATTATTTCTTCTGTTTTTTTAGATAATGGATATTTCAATTTTTGTTTACTTACAGAATATTTATATATTTTTAAGGTAGAGGTGAGTTTTCATAAGTTCAACTAACTCTTATGTCAGTTACCAAATAATTTTCTTATTTGAATTCACACAACCAAAATTCAATAAAAAGACATCTGAATGCTTGAATATATGTATGGTGCATGGTAAACTTAAATTTGGGATTACTCTGATGTAGTAATGTAGTGTATTCTTTCTGTATATACTGCTAAAAGAAAATTTATTTAAAATAATAATTTTTAAAAGCCTGAATCTATTAAAAAGTTACAAGAGATTTTTACCTACATACATCTACATAGATATATGCATTTTTTTCTTTAAAAATCTGTGAGCTGAAAATAATTTGAGGGCAGTTATCTTTGTATAGAGGCATTTTATTAAACAAGGATTAATATTAATGATTAGTATTAACATTAATTTTATCTAAAACTATGATTTTTCTAAATTCTCTGACTTGCTAATACTGTTAAACATTAGGTTTAATAGATATAATTAGGTATGTGAGGATGCACTGTGTAAATACAATTGTTTTTAACATTTTGTAAGGTCTGCTACTTTACAAGTTTTATTATCTTTGCTCCATTTTTGATACCAAAATTTTAACTGTGATAATTATGCTGGAGACACCAAATCAAGGTATGTTTATATAATCATGCTCAAGGATCTCAAGGGTGATTTTCTGGTTACATTATGAAAATTGTAAAAGGAATCAAGTATATATTTCAGATAATAACTCTTAATAAATCATATAAATCTATGTGAGATATATATATAGTAAAAGGTATAGATATAGATATATTCAGCAACTCTGTAATTTATCAAAAGGTTTTGGTTAAAACATAAGACATTCCTCAATATAGAATTAATTCTAAAAATTTGTTGCAATGAAGAATGTTAACAACTTAGCTTCCTGTTTTCTCTGCATAATGAACAATTCGAGATAGACATAGAAGTAAAACATAATGACATACAAATTTGAGCTTTGTACCTCATAGTGCTGTTGGCGTGGTGCATAGCAACAGGGATTTTCCTACACTACACTCCAGTACAGGGCAGCCTTACCTATTCAGTCATATATGAAGCAGAAACTTTATTGCTAAATTTACAGCATAGCAGAGGCAGGACAGAATTCATTTTCCCTGCAGGCTGGGACATCCTAAAGAGAAAAACACATGGAATGGGTGATATGAGCTACCCTAGTTGATTTCTTTCTTCGAATATCTCCAATCACCTCCACTATTGAGGAACTAGTGAACACAGGCACAGGAGCAGTGCTTTAAATGACAGTAGATGCCGTTCAATATCTTTGTCAGTCTAAATTCAAAGGAAATATTTTAACTCAAGTAAAAAGAAGACTAGAAAAGAAAGAAAACCCATATGGGAATAGCAGAATTTTTGTTGTTCTTGTTGTTTTAAATAATCTCTTGTTTTTGGCCAAGGGCACTCTGAGCTAGAAGAAAATACTTAGGAGAAGGATGAGAAATGCTTCTATACTGAATAAGGGAATTACTCTCAGATGGCAGTGTTGTAAATCTACTTTGATAACAACAATATAGATATGCTAAAATATGTTTATAGAAAATGTCTGCAATCTTTTTAGAGTCTAGAGTCTTTCTTGATGGCCTTAATTTATAAAAATTAAATTATTTAATTAAAAACTGCAAAAGACAACATTTTATCCTCATAAGGTTCAATCAAGTATTTTTCTTTTCAATGAAGATAAAAATAATACATTGTCTGGAAACAATTATTTGATTTAGTAGTTAGCAGTGAACAGTTGATAAGGTTTGGATGTTTCATCCCCTCCAAATCGCATATTAAAATGTATGTGACCCATATTGTTGGACGTGGGGCCTAGTGGGAGGTATTAGGTCATGGGGGCAAATCCCTTATGAATGGCTTGGTTCCCTCCCCTGGGTAATGAGTGGTAAAGAGTTTACAGGAGATCTAGTTGTTTAAAAGAGTGTGGCACCTTCGCTCTCTCTCTTGCTCCCTCTCTTGCCCTATGACATGCTGGCTCCTCTACAAATTCTACCATGACTGTAATCTTCCTGAGCCTCACCACAAGCAGATGCTGGCACTATTCATTGTGTACAGTCTGCAGAGTCAAGGGCCAAATAAATCTATTTTCTTTGTAAATGACCCAGTCTTAGCTATTTCTTTTACAACAACACAAACACACTAATACGCTGGTGAAAATCAACTTATATCCTTAAATACAGGTAATCATAAAAATTTAAAATGCGATCTACGAATTGTGAAATTTATATTTCCCCATTCAAAAATTAGCATTCTAAATTCTCTCCTTACAATTTGCTTTACTTTATACCCTTCCAACTTCCTATGCTCAAGTTTTCAGAAGACCTTGAAGAACATCACATCATTAGAAAGAAGCAGAAAAAATAAATGAGCTATGAAAATTAACCATACAATGTATTGAATTAATAGAGTTTTGCTGAACAACTTTTGTTAATGAGGTTATATTTTTAGGTATAATATTTTCCCGCATGATATCATTAGACAAAGTTTTTTAAAAATACAGGATATTTGCAGCAAATGGTCCCAAGGATCCCAATTATTAAACAAAATACATCAATTTCAGTATATCAAATATGCTTTAATAATTATTTTAGGTAGCTATGAAAGTAGAGTTACAAGATTGCGAGGCATTTTGACTTCTGGGAAGGCTTCAAAAACATTAAGCTACATTTCCCACCATCAAAGATTTATGTGTAAGAGACTTATCTTCATTTTGTTTTAATTAGAGCAAACAATTTGCCCATGGGGCATCTAAACTTAAAATGAGTTTGACATCACAACACAGTTTATATTCTCTGAGGAAAAATTACAGGAAACTAAAGGATTTTATTTTTCAAACATCAAATCACAAAACAAAACAGTTAGTCCAATTTTCTTTGGGTTCTCAGTGGTACATTTATGTCTTCAGGGTTTCAAAAAAAACACCGTTTTGCATGCTTAAAAATAAAAGATTCGGTTCAAGAGTTCACCTTTGTACCATCTTTGCAATTTTTCTTTAAATCTGTAGGTCTAAAATTTTGCTGAAATAAAAAACGTTTACTGAGAAACAAGTTCACATGAGTTGCTTGCTGAAAGAAACTGCTAAAGGGAATGAACTAAAATGTGGAACACAATTATACAAAGGAAATACTCATCGAACATGCCAGATGTTTCCTAAATTTAAATTGTTAAATGGCCATTGTGGAAGAAACATTTTAATTTTGAATTCGATAATAAGCAAAATAATTTTCTTATATAGAAATATTTGTTCCTTTGTGTATAAACCAAATCAAATATCATATAAAAGTGATGCATAAGATATGAATCACGTATAATGTATCTTATCCAAACATATCTTAAATAAAACTGTCAGTATTATTTATATTATCAACATAGAACTGTTTTAAGATAAATCATTTCTTTATTTTTCATCTCAATCAATATTTATAAGAGAAGATATAAGTTTGATGACTCAGCTCACCTACACTGAAAGCATTGGATAAGTGAATTACAATTTTTGCTCAAATATGGAAAAAATCTGATTATAATTAAAATCATTAACTGTCATTTACTTTTCCTGCAAACTCTTTACTTAATATAAAATCTAGACATTAAATAAACTAATTTATCCTCTTACGTGCTATAAACATTTTCTCTCATGTCATTATTTTTTTAGTTGTCAATTTTGATAGTGTTTCACTAGAAGTCAAGAATAGGAAATCCACTAACATAGATTCTGTTTTCATATATTTTTGAAACATTGAAGTCAACTGTACCCAACTCCACTCTTGAGGCAAGTGTTGAAATACCTGGCTGAAAGTAATGCCAAATCAATACCTCTGAAATGTAGAGAAAGTTCACTATTATAATTTTCTTTATGATTTTATTTATATATTAATGTATATATGAGAGATAGAGCAAATATTAGACTTGAAAAATCATATGTTTTACTTAAAAACATGCTAAAGTCTACAACGTTGTTATTTCTTAACTATATGACCTTGAGTGGTCCAGTTACTTAGTTCCTCATTGCCTTGGTTTTCTTTCTTAAAAAGTGAAGCATTGTTTTCTGCATAATTATCTCATAATTATATTCTGAAAACAAAACACTGGAAACATTGGCTGGCACTGAGTAAATTATTAGTTTTTAGTATTAATATTGATTCACATTTTTCCCACTTAAATTTATATAATGACTCCTAATTTTCTGCCTGATTTTATAGTATATAAATTTAGATACAAATCAAGACATATTTGAAATAACGTTTTATACACTCAACCTCACATTTATTGTTTGAAACTCCAAATTTCTCTAAATTTGATAGCTTAGGTGACATTCACATCTTATTTTGCCTCATTATTGAACAGTGTCTTATCTAATTTTCTGTATGTCATAATTTATTTACTCTTGTCTGGCTTCCATGATAGTGTATACTGCATATTTTGAGACATAGTGCATTTAATTGAGTTATTTTTTTGCTCAAAAAGAAAACTAGTTCCACATCCATTGAATCTTCAGTTTAAACTTAGAATTCAAAATAAAATACTGTTCTATGGCAATGATCATAAACTCGCACACTGATATCTCTTGGGTTAGATTAAGGCTGACTGACAGAATGACCTTAAAGGGCCATGCGTGTGAATGTTTACTCAACTTAAAAGAATTTTCTTTATGGGTTTATTTTACTAAGATTAGTGAGCCTTTTAAATGAGTCAGGTGCTTCTGATCCATCATATATGTCCTTGCCCTGTCCCTCTGTACTCACAAATCAGAGTCTACACGATGTAATATCATTTGAAGGTAGACTGCGATAAATTAAAGATGCATATTACGAACTATGAAGTAACTACCAAAATAACAAAATAGTTAAACCGAAAACCTATTAAAGAAAAAATAGGATCATAAAAATCAACATAAAGCAGAAAAAATATGCACCAGAAAAACATGATAAAATAGAAAAGAAATAGTGAGATGTTAGATTTAAAATCAACAATATAAATAATCTGATTAAATGTATATTGCATAAACCTAAGTCAGCGCTTATCAGATTGGATAAACAAGTGAGACACAAATGTATGCTATCCACAAGAAGTGAATGTTAAAATTAAAAGAGTACTCTGTTGGCCTGGTGTAGTGGCTCCCAGCACTTTGGGAGGCCAAGGTGGGTGGATCACTTGTGGTTAGGAGTTTGAGACCAGCCTGCCAACACTGTGAAACTCTGTCTCTACCTAAAATACAAAATTAGCAGGCATGGTGGTGGAAAGCTGAAATCCAAACTACTCAAAAGGCTGAGGCAGGAGAATTACTTGAACCCAGGAGGTGGAGGTTGCAGTGAGCCTAGATCATGCCACAGTACATCAGCCTGGGTGACAGAATGAGACTGTCTCAAAAAAAAAAAAAAAAAAAAAAGTACTCTGTTAACACTAAGTCAAAAGAAATGCTATAACAGCTTGGATAGTGTAGATTTCAAAGAAAATAATATAACTAGAGTTAAATGAGTTCAATTCTTAATTACATAGGAGCTAATTAATTGAGGTTACAACATTCTTAAATGTTGATCCACCTATTAACAAAACTTCGAAATATGTGAAGCTAAAACTGATAAAACTACAAGGAAAATAGGCATTCAACAAAATTGACACTCAACAGAGATTTTAATATCATCTTAATGATTATTCAGAGTGCAACAATAAATTCAGTAAGAATATTTAAGGCTTGAAAAACACTATGAATTAACTTGACATACTTGGTATTTATAGAACATTTCACCCACCAACAGCAAAATACATATATTCCTACATGCTTATAATATTTCTCAAAATACTCTGTATTTTGCACTGTAAAATAAATCTCAACTATAAGAATATAATTCATACAGAAATGTATATCCGTTAAAGTAAATTAGAGAAAAATAACAAAAATTTCTTAAAAATAGACAAATTTTAGAAATAAAAGAGGACAATTCTGAATACTAATGGGACAAAGAAAAAATCAAAAGAGAAATTAGAATAAATGTGAAACTGAATACATTGGAAAACACAGTGTATAGCAATTTGTAGAATGCTGCCAAAACAGCTCTTTGCATAAAATTTATAGCATTAAATGCTTATACCAGAAAAGAAGAGCAATAGACAGGTTGATTCTATATTTTTACTTTTATGAATAGTGCTGCAATAAATGTGGGAGTGCAGATATCTCTTCAATATTCTGATTTCCTTTTTATTGGATGTATATCCAGTAGCGGGATTGCTGAATCACACAGTAGTTCTGTAGTTTTTGGAGTAACCGCCATATTGTTTTCCATAGTGACTGTACTAATTTGCATTCCCACCAATTGTGTAAAAGCATTCCCCCTTTTCTGCCTCTTCACTAGCATCTGCTATTTTTTATCTTTAAGATAAAAGCCATTTTAACCAGGATGAGATGATATCTCATTGTAGTTTTGATTTGCATTTCTCTGATGATTGAAGATGTTGAGCATCTGTTTGTATGTTGGCTATTTGCATTTTATGAGAAATGTCTCTTCAGATCTTTTGACCATTTTGTAAAAAGAGTAATTGTTTTTTGTTATTGAGTTGTTTGAGTTATTTATATATTCTGGTTATTAATCTCTTGTCAGTTGAAGAGTTTGCAAATATTTTCTCCCATTCTGTAGGTTGTCCCTTCCCTTTGCTAAGTGTATATCAATGAATGAATGGATAAAAAAATGTGATACACATAAACATTAATTTTTTTTTTTTTTTTTTTTTTGTTTGAGATGCAGTCTCACTCGCTCTGTCTCCCAGGCTGGAGTGCAGTGGCCGGATCTCAGCTGACTGCAAGCTCCGCCTCCCAGGTTTACGCCATTCTCCTGCCTCAGCCTCCCGAGTAGCTGGGACTACAGGCACCTGCCACCTCGCCTGGCTAGTTTTTTGTACTTTTTAGTAGAGACGGGGTTTCATCATGTTAGCCAGGATGGTCTCCATCTCCTGACCTTGTGATCCACCCGTCTCGGCCTCCCAAAGTGCTGGGATTACAGGCTTGAGCCACCGCGCCCGGCCCACGTTAAAATATTATTCAGCCATAAAAAGAATAAAATTATATCATTTGCAACAACACGGATGAACATGGAAGACATTATGCTAAGCAAAATAATCCAGGCACAGAAAGACAAATATCACATGTTCTCACTCATACGTGGGAGTTTAAAAAACTGATTTAATGAAGAGAGAGTAGAATAAATTTTACCAGAGGATGGAAAGGGTAGTGTGGAGGGGAATGATGAAGAGGATTTGGTTAATGAGTACAAAAGTATAGTTAGATAGGAGGAATAAGAACTAGTGTTTGGTAATACAATAGGGCAACTACAGTTAACAATAATTTAGTGTATATTTAAAAACCACTAGAAGAGTGAAATTGGAATGTACCTAACACAAAGAAATGATAAATGCTTGAGGAGATGGACATCCTAATTACCCTGATATGATCATTACACATTGTGCATTCGTATCAAAATATCACATACACCATATAAATATGTACAGCTATTATCTACTCAAAAAATTTTAGAAATTAAAAATCAAAAAAGAAAAGAAGAAATATATTAAATTAATGACTTCAGTTTGCACTTAAGACATTAGAAAAAGAGAAGGTGCTCCCAAGATGGCCGAATAGGAACAGTTCCAGGCTACAGCTCCCAGCGAGATCTATGCAGAAGATGGGTGATTTCTGCATTTCCAACTGATGTACCTGGTTCATCTCACTGGGACTTGTTGGACAGTGAGTGCAGCCCAAGGAGGGTGAGTCAAAGCAGGGCAGGGCATCATCTCACCTGGGAAGCACAAGAGGTGGGGGGATTTCCCTTTCCTAGCCAAGGGCAGCCATGAGTAACTGCACCTGGAGGAGCAGTACACTCCTGTCAAAATACTGTGCTTTTCCCACAGTCTTTGCAACTGGCAGACCAGGAGATCCTCCCTATGCCTGGCTCCTCCAGTCCCACGCCCACAGAGCCTTGCTTGCTGCTAGCACAGCAGTCTGAGATCAACCTGGGATGTGGGAGCTTGGTGAGGGGAGGGGCATCGGCCATTGCTGAGACTTGAGTAGGCAGTTCTATGCTCACAGTGTAAAAAAAGTGGCAGGAAGGCTTGAACTGAGTGGAGCCCAGGGCAACTCATCAAGGCCTACTGCCTCTCTAGATTCCACCTCTGGGGACAGGACATATCTGAACACAAGGCAGCAGAGAGCTTCTCCAGAGTTAAATGTCCGTGCCTGACAGCTCTGAAGAGAGCAGTGGTTCTCCCAGCATGGCATTGGAGCTCTGATAACATGGACTGCCTCTTTAAGTGGGTCCCTGACCCCCAGGTAGGCTGACTGGGAGACACCTCCCAGTAGGAGTCAACAGACACCTCATACAAGTGAGTACCCCTCTGGGACAAAGCTTCCAGAGGAAGGATCAGGCAGCAATATTTGTTTTTCTGCAGCCTCTGCTGGCAATACCCAGGCAAACAGGGTGTGGAGTGGACCACCAGCAAACTCCAACAGATCTGAACCCTGGTTTTGATATTTTCTTCAATTCTTTTCCCCATAACCATTTTCCTGGGAATGACTTAAATTCACCTTCTTTTCCAGAGAAGACCTTTGGTCCAAAGTAATTCCATAATTCTTGCCAGTCATTTGTTCATAAATAGACATGCAATTTAATTCTGGCAAATGGGACATCAAGGGGTACCTAGGTACCTACCCAGAAGTTTCTAGAAGAAAAATCAGGTTTTTTTTCTTTAAAGCTATTTACACTAGTGAGAAGTCACTTCTTGTTCTTACTGTGTCTAGATCACCTGAATGAACTATATTCACCATATCTGAACTTTAAGGCAAAGTTCCAATAGGATGAACTTGACAAAGTTCATTGACACTGACATTGACAGAGGTAGAAGAAATTTACATCTCAATTTTGGGTTGATAATTGTTACCAATTTCTGGGCCATAAGTCATAAGGGAATGTCTTCTGTGAATTTTTTTTCTTGCAAGTTTGTTGTCTGTAAAGAGAATTATATGAAATGATTGTTTATCATGTTTTTCTTTTAGATGAAGCCGGGAAATTGAGGTTTCTGTGAATTCTCAGAATTCGGTTAACATACAAATGAATTAAACATAATAGTTTATAGAATAGGGGGCAAAATAGTCTAACTCCCATAAGATTCTATTGCTATGCCACAGAATCAGTCAGCCATAATGCCAGCCCCACTATAAAACTGCTTGTACGAAAAAATTCATACTAATACTTTCATATTAGAAATGTTTGCAACCAAATATACACTGATAGAGCTGCCAGTGTTTTGTAAACACACTAATGGTGGTAGATTAAATCACTATGAACTTTTCTGAGGGCAATTTGTCATTATATAAAAAAAGCCTAAAAATCACACTTTTCCATTTTTTAATCTAAAAATATTTCCTAAGGAAATTGTTTCAATGAAAAATTAGTATTTATACCAAAATGTTCACAACAGAATTATTTATAAAAGTGCAAATTTATAAAAACATAATTATCTACAATAGCCTGTTGCTGAATACAAAGATCCACAATCTTAACATTTTCCAGCTTTTTAAAAAGTGTTTTTGAAGTTAATTGAATTAGCTCAGGGCTATATTTAGGATTACAGGTTAGTAAGAAATGTAGAACAATAATTTGTTTATGCAGATTTATCTAAATCATATTAATGTGTAGAACATGTGATAGATATATTTTTCAAATCTTTTCAATATTGTATAGTCTCATTTTTTAAAATAAGAAAATTCTACTGTCGTTAAAGAAAAGTAATACACAAACTCGCCCTGTAATAAGCTTAACTACGAGTCATAGTAGTAAGACAAAAAAAAAAAACAAAAACCTAGAAACTTGATTTTGACCTACAATTAAGCACTGCTGTAATTTAAGATTAAAAGGTAAAAAGGGATGTATTTAAAAGTATTTCTTCTATTCAGGGTCACCTCTAAAATTTAAATGTTCCTTTTAAATTAAATATAATTTAGATGTGTTGCATGTTCTTATCAGATAGCATATGTTCTGATGGAGCACAAATAAATTTGTAGTTATGACCAAAAAATTCATAAAAAATTGATTTGTCATTAACTATATTATTATAAAATATGTAAGGTTAAAGCAAGAGTTATACATTTTTAATGTTCATTGTCTTTAGATCAATGTGTCATTAAATAAAGAAAAATATACAATTTGACTGGTGAATGTATGACCACATAACATTTTTAGGCACCGTAATAGGTCAATATTAGTCTTGAGCAATTCAAATTCTCGAGGAGATTGTACATGTTTATATTCTAATTTTATTTTATCTTATAAATTAGTATGAACAAGTATTCATGTCCTATATGAGGAAGTCTCCTAGGGTACTGTCCTCACTAACCATGGTTAGTATCCGCATTTTGCACTCAGCCAAGATTTTAGTTTCAAAACTTCTATTGATAAACACTCTGCATAGCTCCACTGAATTAAATAACATTAGGAAAACATGGACCAAGCTAGATTTGCCTTGTATGCCTAGCACTTAAAACCAATCCAGAGGGAATGTAAAGCCCCCCACATATGGCTCAAGTACAGTTACAAACCAAGGTTGCATGTAAATGAGAATGCATAGGCAGCATTGCCATCTGTCCACAAAGTCCTTCCTGATTTGCTTGTCTAAAATGTTACAGGCTTAGTTAAAGCAAGCAGCACCGCCGGGAAAAGTGAGGAAGACAGCTGCCTCCTCTCTGCAACAGAACAAGGCAACACTCACTAATAGGAGTTGGGACCTGTCTAATCACAGAAATCTCAAATGGTTTCTTAGCAGTCTATCCATCTATCAACGGCACAGCTGAATCCTTAAAATTTTCTATGCATGAGTAATGACTAATCCTTTTGCTCTATTCAAATGAGATTTCTTGCCTTTTATAGATCATAGGCTACTTTAATTTAAAAAAAAAAAAAGAAGAAAGATGTTTCAAGTGCAATTGGCTTCAGATTTGAACAGTAAAATATTACATAGCACACAGTGGTATAGCTTTCATACAAAGACATATGAGATGCCTTGTTTCTATTATAGAGACTGGGGTCGCTTCAAATTTAATGTAAATAACTTACATTGCATATCCATGACAATTTAAACCAGTATAAACACTCACGTGATTGAAGAAGTGAAGTCATAGACTCAGCTGTAGTTATTGGATTCATATATTATTAGTCATATTAAGACTTCTTGCATGTAAAGATAAAAAGAGAGCTATGTTGTCTTTTTCTTAAACAGGTTATTGGTTGTACCAACTACATGAGAACTAATTGAGAAACTCAATTGTGTCTGTTGAGAAAAACTTCTGTTTAATGGCAAACAACTGTTCTTTCAACCATTATTTTTCAACAATTTTTGTTGATGGTGTCACTTATAAACAGGTAGGTACATCATTTGTTTCTTTTAATACCAATTGTCAACCTAAATGAAAACACTCCATGAAGAAAATGGGCTTTCAGTTAGTATTTGTTTTCAGAGAAAATTACTTAACATTCAGTTAGTGTTTGTTTTCAGAGAAAATTACTTAACATAAATAATCTATCTGTAAAATGGGGAAAAAGTTATCAGTCTTGCAATACTATTGTTAGTATTAAATAGATGACAGCAGTTTTTGGCATATAGGAAGTTCTTGGTAAATGGTATGTTCATTCACTCATTCAAGAAATAAATGTTTAGAGTTCTTACTATAGACAATACACTGGTACATTCTGAGTAGTTAACATTTAACAAATAAACACTTCCACCTTTTAGCCATTTTACAATGTTTGACGCAATAGGTTTGTTAAACAGAAGTTCGTAATATGCCATAATCAGAACAAAATGTAACTATGGAATTTTAAAAAGTAATGATTCCAGCATATAGAATATAGATAATCCATGTAATTGATGTTAATCTCTAACACAATTTTCTGATTTTAAGCATAATAATATTTTAAAATATTATTTAAAATATCAGTTTCATCCACTTAAATACAGTTGTTCTCATTTGCATGTTTAAATGAAGTTGCAGTCATTAAATAACATGGAAGATATTTATTGTACTTGAGGATATCATACAGGGTTTCCCTCATGGAGTAATGTGAAAGACCCTAGAAAATCAATCTGTCTCCAATGTCTATTAACAACAACATTCTCCCCTTTATTAATATATGTAACTATATTACTGTTCTTTTAGAAAATTAAATTATTCTGCTAAGTTATATCACTGTTCCAATTGGTTGCCTACCCAATGATCATTTACTGACTCATTCCTTTCCAATAGGATGCTGATTTTTTGTCCACCCCTCTACACATGTCTCACAAAAGGTGGTCCCTTAGCAGTTTTCAGGGGCATATTCTGATTGATCTGAGACCAGCATAGCAATCTCATATTATAGTCATTGGTTTAATTTGGAAGAACTTATAAATGATAGTCACTAATGAGAATAAGGAAAAGTTTCCTATGGTTGTAAGAAATATGTCCTTTCTCCTATGGAAAAAAAAAAACAAAACAGGAATACAGAATCCCTCTTTTTGTGAATGTTATTTGGTGTACATGTGAAACCTGAAAACACTTTAAGTAATCTATTTTGCACAAGGTTGAAGCAAAAATATGTAAGACAACAGAAACAACAAGTAAAAGTTTGAACCAGGGAATATTTGAAGGCCGCTCAGTATCTGGATTTCCTATTACATAAAATCATGTTGATCCTTGTTTTATAAGGCAGTTTCAGTTCAGCTTTCTTTAATTTGCTGCCAAGATCATCCTAACTGCTAACTATTACTCCACTGTAAATTAGTTTTATCTTTTCTTTTCTAGCAAGTAGGGCAGCATTGGCAATGAGGGAGCTGAGAAAATGAAGTGACAGAATATAAATGGTATATATGGTAACAAAATATAAAATAATATATGGTAACAGGAATGGAAAATCAAGCTACCTTCTTAAAAATTTTCTGTAATGCGCGATTTTTAGTTCAATATGCCCAAATGCTAAACTTGTACTTCAAACAGGTTGTTCTCAGAGCTAATATTAAATCACAAGTATTGCTCAAAATCTGTAATTTAATAGGATTAACATAGTTCAATAGAATGTTTTACATTTTCTAACACTAATCTAATAATCTCATTTGCATAGGTCTAAATTTGCATGTGTTAAAATTTAAATGTAGATTTTAAACTCTTACTCCTTCTCAAATACTACCACAATGTATTTTGTAACATATTGCAGAACAAAATTGTGTATTACAATTTCTTAAAATCAAGTTACCTACCCTGTTAATTATCAGATTACCCTAAATATTAGGGAATGTATTTATCTTTTTTTCATCCTTACAATATCAGATTTTAGGTTAAAATTAGATTAGAGGAAGCAGAGATAGACGGACTTTGTGAAAATCTCTCTGTAGAAAGCCTACATTAACTCTCCCTTTCCCTAAATTTACAGATTTCCTAAGAACTTTGTGGCAGGCCCTGTAGATCGGTTACTGAACATTCACTTGTTACTCATTCCTTTCCTATAAAGATAGGAACTCTAAAGCACAACTTCCTAGACTACAAGGAGTGTCCTATGCAATAGCATTAATCCGTAACCATAGTAAGTACGAAGTAGCTTTTGTTTGGGTCATCTGAGAGTATTAAAGACCCAGGATTTTTACCATTTACCCTTCACTTTTATCTGCCCCTTGTTTCTGCCTCTTCTACCTGCTTAGAATACAGATTGAAAGCCTTCCCTTACAAAAAGATTTTGAGATGGATTTTTTTTTTCTAGCTACTACAAGGTATATTTTATATTGCAAATTTAATTTTTGTATTTTTTAAAAATTACACAAGAGATTCATTCATATTCTGCAATTGAATGACAAACCCAGAAATGTAAAAAGATCTTTATCGTTTCTTAAGAGACGGAATGTTTTCCTACCTGGTTGATTCTACCTACTACTCAAATACACACAATGATTGAAGGCAAAATACTAATTTTATTATGACAGAATTGAAATTGGAGGACATAGCTCAGTATGAAGTTCAAATGGATTTCTCTCTGAATCACAGCATAAAGCTTGACTACTCAATTACATATTTTACTAGTTGTAGACAAGCTTCATATGAAAGCATTGACAGCTGTTGTGAAACCTCGGATCTTGCCTCTTTAGTTTAAAAGAATTTAAACAAGAGACACATAGCAAAGGAGCTGCAGCATAGAGCAATTTATTGCAAAGGAGAAAACACACGGTGAACATTAGGTACAGAAAAGATTACTCCCTCAGAGAGGGTTCAGAGTCGGCTGCTCGTAAGGATGAGGCAGTGTTAACTATTACTGGGGAAACTCCCTTTATAGGAGTCCTACATGATTATTCGTAAGGGGATTGAAAGAAGTCTTACTAGTATTCTGAGTGGTCCTCTGGGTGCACATGAGCAGTAGCTGTACATGCTTGTTTATACATTACCTGTCTCATTCGCATCTGAAATCTCCACCCAGGAGTGTGTTTTCAATATTACAATGAGCAAAGGGTCAGCCTGAGGACAGGTAAACTTAAAATACACATCCTCTTTCCAGGGGAAATTCCCTACTGGAGATACCTTTGCCTAAATGAGTTTGAGTACCACGTGAATGCTGGGGCTTATCGCATTGACAGTGCAGTCACCTTGGTTGCCACGTCCTGAGGACATGATTGCTTCCCTGGCTACCTATTCTGCCTCAGAAGGAAGGTCTAGCCAGGTAAGACAGAAGCCATGATGGAGACAATACAAACTTATTCTCCCTCTGGATAGATTTGCTGCCCACAAAAATGTAGGTAAGAGTAAGCTCCACATGCTTGGTTATTCTTCTGAAATGTACCACAGAGATGAAGCAATTCAAGACCTCACCCCCAGCCGGGTGTGGTGGCTCACACCTCTAATCCTAGCACTTAGGGAGGCAAAAGCTGTTGGATCACTTGAGGTCAGGGATTCCAGACCAGCCTGGACAACATGGCAAAACCTCGCCTCTATTAAAAATACAAAAATTAGCCAGGCATGGCGGTGTGCACCTGTAGTCCTAGCTACTTGGGAGGCTGTCAGGAGAATCGCTTGAGCCCAGGAGGTGGAGGTTGGAGTGAGTGGAGATGACTGTACTCCACCCTGGGCAACAAGGGAGATATCATATCAAAAACAAACAAACAAAACAAAACAAAACAAAACAAAAGACCTCACCTCCATCCTGGCAGATTGGATAATGAGCAATGGATGTAAAAATGTAAGTTTTCTCAAAAGTCAGTGTGTCTTACTTATCTTCCTAAGTTCTTTATATTAATTGTATGGGTTTGATATTAAGGTTTGCTATAAATTCATTCAAGTAAGATAGCATTTGAGAGTACCTAGAGAAAATCTTTTCTTTTAGGAGCCAGAAAGGATTTTTGTCTTTAACCTTTAAAAATGCTATTAATTTTGTATTGATCTGGTAACTATGATATCATTTTTAAAGATAATTTTAAACATTTACTTATCTATCTTTAAACCATATTCAATTTATGTGAACATTTGCTTCACTTCCAGCTTATATTTCTAAAGTTATATTCCTTTCTTCATTAGGAAAAGTACCTTGGTGAATAGCAGCTATAATTAGTAATATGCATTGACTAACTTTAACATAAAAACAATCTTTACTATATATATACTATACAAGTAAAAAGAAATGTGTATGATCAATACTGAGAAAAATGTACCGCTTTATTACAGGACATGGAAAACGATAATTATGATAAATTTTGGATAAATGGGATGAATCCATTATTTCAATATTGGCGTAACTAAAATGCTGATAGGATTTTCATGAAATTTGAAATACATTGTCTGAAATTCTTATCAAAAGGACATATGCAAAAATAACTGAAGTGTTATTTATAATAATAAACAAAGAAGGGGTTGCCTCCCAACTATATATATATATATATTTCCTAACAAGGCCCTTTAAAGTCCTAGAAGGGTCCAAACTTGGGACTCCCTTTATAAGCCCCGTATAATTCATTGTTGGCCTGGAGCAGTCGGGGAAAGATATGGCCTTCATTCAAACATGGCTCTGCATTCCTAGCTCTGTGAGGCACATTTTCATGACCCCCACACATCAGGAAGGAAAAGATATTCAATCAAGATAAAATAAAAAATGTGTTTAAAGAGAATTTAGAAAATGCTTTTGAAATGGAATAAAAATTATATTTTTAAGCTAGACAGGAAAATTAAAGATAAAATGGGTATGAAAAAATAATTTGAACTTAAATGTAAACTTTCATAAAATAAAATGCAAAATGAACAAAGGTTAAGAATGAAGTTGTATACCAGGGTAAAATAAGTGAAATTTATATTAAAAAATTAATATTTAGAATTCTTGTAGTAGAATTCTCTGAATCAATAAGAAGACAGATCATTTTATTAAAATGGGTAAAGTTCTGAACATATATTTCAAAAACGACATTTCAAATGCCAAATTTCTATTGCTGTTAAGTCATGGAAGAAATGATTTTTATTTTTTCCACACCGTTGCTCCAGGGAATTAAGAGCAGTATGTCACTTAATGTCACAGAACAAAACAAAACAAAGTAAGTGTGCACACACACAAACACAAAATCAAAGAGGTGTGTTTTACCTGGGGAAATAAAAGTTCAGAGCCAAGAAGACAGAATGTAGGTCAGTAACTCAAATATGCAGCTTACTGACGAATCTGCCAACTGCCAAGAAAGCTGTCGATCCATGACTGATGACAAGTTGTATTTTGGATTCACTAACTCATATTTGAGAAGTGTCCTGGAGACATTCTAGTTGAAAGATCCATGATGTAAAATATCCAACCAACTAATATTTCCATTACTTGAATGAATTTGAAGCAAACTTCAGTATCAAATCTATGCAATGAATGTAAAGAACTTAAGTAATACATCTTGACTTTTCAGAAAATTAACATTTCTATGTACAGTTTTAGATGTATATTAAATAGCATGAATAACAATTTTGCCTTCCTTTTTTTTTTTTTACTGTGTTGCATTTAGCTATAATTTCAAATTGACCCAATAACTTGTCTGAAAACTAGGGCTATTTCATTGGAAGAAAAATGATTAATACTTTCATCCTCATTTAAAGAAAGATTACCTTAGAAAATACTTCTCTGATTTACAGAATAAAAAGGATAATAATAATGATGACAAAACAAGTAACATTAAAAACTCACTCTGTGACTTGCATGCCACTAAAGTGATTTCCATATGCTAATTACATAAATTATCTTACTACTTTCATGTTACCAATTAGAAAAATGGATCAAGTAAAAAAAAATAAGTAACATGATTGAAATAACATGACTATAGGTAGCACTGACATTTGAACACAGCCAGTTTTATTTAAGAGGCTGTTTCTTCTGTGTGTGTGTGTGTGTGTGTGTGTGTGTGTGTGTGTGTGTCTGTTGTTTGTTTTTGGTTTTTGCTGTTCTAATACTTTCTCCTGAACTTAAATTGACTGAATTAACAATAAATATTATTATGGAAAAATAGGTATTAGTGCTACTCTAAAACATCATAAAGATAAAATATTAAATTACTTACATGAATCCTTCACCCTTGTTTTGGATTCAGTAATTTGTAATATTTTAATCGACACTTGAAACACGATTAAGCTCTAAGAAAAGTACATGAAGATACTTTGATAATTTGGGAAAAAAACACAAACAATTTCTTGAAAAAAAGTATTTACACAAGGAGTTTATTTAATATTGCTCTTTGAATTCTATTTCCCTTTTAATCTATGTTCATTTATTTTCAATTTTATAAGAAAATTAATAGCTTGAATGCTCATTTGATTAACTGCTTAGTGACATTGGTTTAGTGTCTCTATTTGGTTCCACAGTTTTTCATGTAAGACTCACCTCCTAATTTAAATGAACTAATATAAATGAACTTATGCACTGTTACGCTGGTGGGTGCAAAAACTGTGAAGTGTCTCTGGAACAAAAGATCACCTCTTCTTTCATTGACAAATCTATGCTTTTCTCTAATGTGGTGTATTCAAAGCTAGCTTCTTTATCACCAAAGATGAATCAATCATTTTTAGGTTGCCTCACACATTTCCTTTTTATCATGTTAAGACTAATTGTTGTCTAGACACTGATATATTCACTGATATTTACTCATTGGAGAACTGGAAATTGACGACAGTAAACTTTATAAACAGTATTGCCGTATAAAACACTACACTCAAATAAATATAGAATACTAAAGGAATAATCCACAAACAAAACAAGTAAAGAAAATAATTTTGTTTGTATGTAGAAATCTTTGTCCTAGTCAACAACTGATAATATGGAAGCAATCATTAAATATTTAAATTTTAATAAAATAATGAATTATATACGATAATGAAATGAATTACAATGAAAAATAAGAAAAATAAAAGACAAGAGTGACACATTTTTTAAACTTGAAGTGCTGTATATGTTTTTCTCTATTTGATAATTAGGGCTTAATTTGATTATTTTCTATAATCAAATTAATATAGTAGTGTTTGACTGTAACTTCACTTTTTGAAAATATATTTCATGATACAAGAATTATTTTTTACTCAGCCGATTCCCAATTTTGGGTGGCTAGAGCTTCTTTTCTGCTTCCCTTCCTCCTTCCTTGTTTGTCTCCATCCATTGTTCATTTTTTTCTTTTGTTTTTTCCCATCCTTCCTTCATACTTTTTCTCACTCCTCCCTTCCCTCCATTATTTATTTTTTATTATTTTTCTTGATTTCTCTCTTAAATCATTTACTAAAATGGCTTGATAGAAAATTTAAAAACTGTGAAGTTCTACATTAAGTATAACTTAACAGGACAAATTATATGAAAATTATTTATATATTGTATATTACATTTTAAAGTATGAAAATCACACTCTGTATACATAAGAAAAATCACAATAGGAAATAATCCTCTCCTTAGAGATGCTCATTTGTATTGCATTTATAAATGATTCCAAAATCATAAACATTTTGAAATTACAATAAATATAATATTATTTTTTCTTGCCATAGAACCAAAAAAATGTTAATTATCAAATTTAAAACTTTATAAGTTTTAGTTTTTGGAAAAGAGAGTATTTTGCTTAATGTCATTTTGAGTTAAGGTTCTTACCAATATTCTTTCTAAAAAGCTTTAGGTTTTCTTCAGCCAAAAGAATCTCTCTAGATCTGTTATTGATTTTATAACTTTTTTTTTTTATCCAGAGTATTAGACATACCAGTCAAAGTTAGAACTAAAATGGCTTACTCTAAGTGAGAAAAACTTCATTGAAAATGTCCTGCCTTATAAATAAATAGCCAGCCTGAAAAAAACATTACTCAGAATTTAGAAGTGCAGCTATAATAATAATAATAAAAATCAATTTATATTACAATAAAAAGATAAAAATATAAGATATGTAAGATAGTTTCATCTTTTAAAAATTAGTTTTATCTTTTAAAACTAATTTAAAATATTTTAAAAATTCTATTTAATATTTCCTGAATCATTTAAAAAATAGTCAAATTTTAATTAATTATTTTTTCCTGTAAGAATGCAACACAAAAACACTATTTCACACAAACTTTACATTTACATATTTCCCATAAAAATTCCACATTATTGCAGAGCTGAGATGTCAAATTTTCTTCTTTTTAATATTTGCTTTATATATTATATTAACATAACCTACATATAATAACTTATGAAATTTATGACTCATACTTTAATAATTCTGATCATATTTAAGTGCATTTCACCATATATGTGTAATTATTTTCATGACCAGGACATAGCTTATCATACAAAAATGTTCATTAAAGAATAGAATGGCACAGATTCAAGGTTTATTTATTAAAATATTTATCAAGTAAATTAATACACGTACATGAAGACAAGAATAGTTACAGATACTAATATTGGAAGAACAATTTATTTAGGAAGAAATTAAGAGAAAGAAAAACAAATGATACATGTGTATACAAATTTGCAGAATCCCAGTTTTTAATGCTATTCTCAAAGCTTTACTTTTATGTTAACATCATATTTGAAGAAAAAAATCATAGGGATTTTCACTTGGTTAACAAAAATTGGATTTACAGTTCCACCTGAAACAGCTAATTAAATTATTAACAGAAAAAATACATGAAACAATGGTTTTTAAAAAATGGACATCCAGCAATGAAAGATAGTGATACTAAGAAATGAGAAAGAAAAAGATAAGCCTTGTTATTGCCTGAACTTACAGCCTGGAGGAATTTTACAGGTCACAATGCAGCAAAGGGAAATTCAGGCAAAGCCTGGCAGTTTCCTTAACTTGAACAGACCAAGCTGGCAGTACAGGGATAGCAAATCTGCTAGAGATCCTATGACAGGGTACAGAAGATAAACCAGCAAAGACAGTCATCTCTGGGTCACCCTCAATTTCTCAGTGCAGTACTGATCAGCACATGTTCATAATAAGACTACCAAAAGCCAGGTAAATAATGACACTGTGAACTCTGAAAATTTGATACAGGTCTCAGTTAATTTAGAAAGTTTATTTTGCCAAGGTTGAGGACACGCACCTGTGACACAGCCTCAGGAAGTCCTGAAGACAGACAAGTGTACGAGGTGGTCGGGGCACAGTTTAGTTGTGTACATTTTAGGGAGACAAGAGACATAAATCAATATATGTAAGAAGTGCATTGGGGTCGGGTGCAGTGGCTCACGCCTGTAATCCCAGCACTTTGGGAGGCCGAGGCTGGCAGATCATGAAGTCAGGAGATCGAGACCATCCTGGCTAACACGGTGAAACTCCGTCTCTACTAAAAAATGGAAAAAATTAGCTGGGCGGGGTGGCAGGCGTCTGTAGTCCCAGCTACTCGGGAGGCTGAGCAGGAGAATGGCGTGAACCCGGGAGGTGGAGCTTGCAGTGAGCCAAGATCGTGCCACTGCACTCCAGCCTGGGCAACAGAGCGAGACTCCATCTCAAAGTACATTGGTTTGGTCTAGAAAGGCGGACAACTTGAAGCAAAGACAGGAAGACTCAGAAGAGGGGAGGGGGCTTCCAGGTCACAGATAGGTGAGAGGTGAACAGGTGCATTATTTGAGTTTCTGATTAGCCTTTCCAAAGAAGGCAACCAGATATGCATTTATCTCAGTGAGAAAAGGGGTAACTTTGAATAGAATGGAAGGCAGATTGGCCCTAAGTAGTTCCCAGCTTGACTTTTTCCTTTAGCTTAGTGATTTGGAGGCCCCAAGATTTATTTTCCATTCACAATACAAAGGATTAAAAGAAACAATGAACAAAGCCTATATAGGATCAGTTCTGAACAGCGCCTGTTCTGAAAAATCAGGGTGGTAAACTTTATCTTTCATGAGGCATTGAGTAGACTACAAGAAGAGTCTTGTTTTATTTAGTGGGGGAAGACAATCCTGGACCAAATGTGGCTAGAGCCTTGCTTTAAAAAGCTTAAAAGCAAAAAGATGGAACAGTTTTCAAGTTGCTTTATTGTGTCCAGGAACTAAACCCAAAATTATTTACAAAAATACCTGTAAGGTCAGCCAAGGGAAAGGAATTGAGAGAGAGAGAGAGAGAGAGACCCAAATTCAGGCAAGCCTTTATTCAACCTGCCAGCTGCTCCATTACAGACAGAGGAGGCAGCCCTGAGCTCGCAAAATGAGGAGTTTATATTGGGGAGAGAGACCCTGGGGTCGTTTGCTGGTTAACTCTGCCACATCTCACCTTGTGACGTTTATGGTACCGGAGAGTGTAGGTAAAGTTCCCTTATGCTTCCCTCAACCTTCTACCCCTGTGTGGTCCGGATGGTTTGTATTTGGGGTTTGCTCTATAGCAGCAAGGCCTGATAGGTAACGTCTGCTGGCTTCACCGTGGCACCTAGATAAGGGCTTAGAAATGTAAAAATGTGTGGGGAAAGGGTGGGCAGCACGGAGTAGTTTGAGGGGGAGTGTTGGCAGTACCAAGAAGCTTTCTAGGGCAGTTTGTCCCTAACAATAACTAGGGTGAAGAAAAAAGAATTTAAAATATGTGGTATCTACTTAAAAAGTAGCAGTCTTGAAAAGAAGCAGAATGTAGACTACAATGAGGAGAATGTCAACAATCAAAATGGATGCAGAAATGACATCAAGGATGAAACTAGCACTTACAACCCCTGTATTCCATGTGTTCAAGAAGTTAAAGGAAACATTGAAAAGTTTAAGAAGAGACATAAAAGCTATTAAAAATATGCAAAACAAATTTCTGGAGATAAAACTTTCAATGTCTGGGATAAAAACATAAACTGGATGAGGTTAATGTCCAAATAGAAAAGGTTGAAGCAAAGATTTATGAACCTGAAAACATAGCCATAGAAATTATTCAAAATAAAACATATATAGAGGCAAAAAAAAAAAGGGTTTAAAAAATTACAGAGTCCCAGGGAACTATGGAAAAAATGTCAAATGGCAAAATATCACATTAGTGCAACTTACAGCACCAAATGAGAAGGAATGAAGAAATGCAAAAATTAATTGAAGAAAGAATGCCCACACTCTTATTCATATCTAATAACAGACAGAAACTCATTCATAAAAAATTTCAACAAATCTCATGAATAAAAATCATTAAGAAAACTATACTAAGGCACATCTTAATCAAATTACTTAAAACCAGCCATAAAAAAGCATAAACGCAGCCAGACTTAAAAAAAAAAAAAAAAAAAAAAAGCCATTATACACACTGGAAAAAAGGTATAAACATGTTAACAGATTTTTGTCAGAAACAATTCAGACTAGAAGACAGGTGAGCAATTCCTTTAAAGTAATAAAAGAAATAAATTATCAGCCTAGAATTTTTTTGTACTCAGCAAAATTGGTTTTCTACATGGAGATGAAATAAAGGCTTTTATAGAAAAATAAAACCTAAAAAAAAGTATCATTATTAAGCTTGCACTACAAGAAATGTTAAAGAAAATTCTCCAGGTAGGAAGACGATTATACTAGATGCAACTGTGGATCTATCTAAATTCATGAAGTACTGGAAATGTTAACTATATAGGTAATTAAAAGACTCTTTTCTTATTATTTACATTTCTTCAGAAAATAATCAACTATTCTAAGTAAAACTAATGTTATAATGTGGTATCCATAACACATATAGAAGTGAGATTTATAACAAAAATAGCAAAAAGGCCTGGAAGGAAACAATCCTGCTGTAAGATTATTTAATATACCTGGAGGGTACATAAAGTGTTATTGTTATAGGAGTTATTAAGAAATTATTTTAGGCAGGTAGAGAGGAAAAGGGGTCCTTGGGAAATTTTTGTTTCCTTTAACGCAGCCCCAGAAATGTTTCTTGTCTATCAGGAAAGCCCAGGCTCTTAGAGCTGGGCTGGCAAGCTTTGATATGCAAATGTAAGCCATTAGAAACTGGGTCCATCCAAACATGGCGATTTCCTCTGTCTTCCCTTTGACTCCATATGTGCCTGGCAACATGGGCATCCCCACTTACGCATTTGCATATTAAAAGGCTAGGGTGGGAGGGCCAGTTTTTTCCAGAGCTATGTGAATGACATGCCTGCTCAAACAAATCCCCTGAGCCCTAGGCAAATCAGGCACTGACTCTCAGCCTCCTCATGTAACTGGCTGTTTTCTGCCGCACTTGGGGTTTCCTTTCTCAGCTTGGAGCGCCCCCTCCCTCTGTCTCTCTATATGGGAGCTTCTTCCTTCTTTCTTGCCTACCAAACTCTCCATTCCTTAAAACCACTCCATGTGTGTCCATGTCATTTTATCTAAATTGCTGGGAGACTAAGGACCCTGCTGTTCCTCCAGTCATCAAAGCTGTATCAGTATATTACTTGAAGGTAGAATGTTGAAAGGACACAAAGATAGATGTGTACCCGCCCCCCCCCCCCCCCCCCCCCCCGCTACACCCTTTTGTTCTGCTCTCTAATCTTTGCACATACCAGAGATTTCGTAAGTTCTGTGAGCACCTGTTTTTCTGCACGTACCAGAGATTTTGTTTTGCACATACCAGAGATTTTGTAAGTTCTGAGGCAAGGTCACAGGACGTGTTTAAGTAAGATAAACTCTTGCTGCCATAAACCTGCTCTCCCGCCTCAAAGGTTGAACCGAAATATCAGAAATGGCGGGAACCAATCATAGTTAGCCAAATCGCCTTGTTCAAACACTAGCCAATCATATATCTGATTTGTATAATAACTCTATGCCCACTTTTCTTAGACTATATAACACTGCTCGGAGCTCAGTGGGGGAGCTCTCCTGCCCGTCTCGTTTCGCGAGCGAGTGAGAGTTCCAGGTTCGAACCTGTAATAAAGATCCTTGCTGCTTAGCTTTGACTCTGGACTCTGGTGGTCTTCTTCGGGGAATAAACGGTCTGGGCATAACAATGTGATGAGCTAAAGAGTTTCACAGCTCTAAAGCAATTAATAAAATAACAATTACATCTAATAACCCCAAAAGGTAAATACATAATATAATAAATAGACTATCTAAAATAAAAAATAGAGAAAAAGAGGGAAAGGAGAACAAAGAACAAATGAGAAAAATAGGGAACAAATAGCAAGACTGTGTTAAACTCAAACTTGTCAATAAGCATATTAAATATAAATGATAAAAAAACTCGAAAGACCAAGATAATCAGCTTGGATGATCTAATCTACTAAGCTCATCAGCTAAAATCTAATCTATGCTGCTTTTGAAAGTCAGTTATCACTTACACTTACCTAGCTGAGTATTCCCAATCCCAAAGCTTTGGGCCTTCCTTAATCTGAGACACTTCTCAGGATTGTTTATGCAACTGGTAATCCTGAAAAGTGAGATCACACATTGCAAGCCTTGTACTACCCCTGATCTTCCTTCAGATAAAGAACAAACTTGTTTACTACTTGCTACAAAACTAGAAGATTCCCTAAGCCCAAGTTTTCCCTTCTCTAATACACTCCACTGGGAATGCAAACTCTGCCTCTCTGTCCCTCTGTGTTATCCTGTGAGATTTGGTGCTCAGGGAAACAGCACGACACTGCTGATGCTTCTGCTCCTGCTTTTGCTGTGGTAATCAAGTCATTTTTCTCTCACCCAGGAGACTCTCGTGTCTTCTTTTAGAATCCATGGACGGTATTAGCATAATTCGTGAGCTTGTTTAGTTATTTCAGAGGCAGCTCCTCTGTCTCTATTGCCCATTTTTTTGCCCTGAGCAGGTCAAATTTATTTAAGCAGGATAAAAATCTCAATTCTGCTTAAATATGAATACACAAATGAGTTAAAATAAGGGAATTTTAAAAACGTACCATGGTAATCCAAAGCAAAATAAATTGGAGTGCCCACATAAACGTTGTAATGCAGATTTCCAAGCAAAATATTTATTGCCAGGAATAAGAGGGGTCCTGTGATAATACTAAAGGGGACAACTCATTAAAATGACAGAGGATCCTAAGCAACTGTGCACTTACATGAAAGCTGCAAAGTGTATAAAGTAAAACCTATACAACTGCAAGAAGCAATAAATACATTAATAATTATTTTCAGAGATTCCAATTACATTTTCTCAATATTGAAAAACAATTAAAATGCAATCAATAAAGTTATAAGAAGCTTGAACAACAGAATCCAAGAAATTGACCTAATTGATGCTTACATAATATTTTACCCAACAAGGACAGTATATACATTGGCATAAATTTTTAATGAAAAACAATGGGTTATCACTACTGATTGCTCAGGCATTAAAAGTCTAATGGAGAAGTATCACAATAGGCCCATGCCCATAAATAAATTTCAGATAATATGCAAAAGTTATTTAAGAGGTACAAACTACCACAATCTACTTAAGAAGAAATAGGTAACTTGAACTGTCTATATCTATTAAAAAATTGTAAGTTAAAACCTCCAGAAAAAAAAAAAAAAAAAAAAAAAAAACTCCAGATGGTTTTACTTGTAAATTTATCAAACACTTACAGAAGAAATAATACCAAGTCCACAAATCTTTTCTAGAAAATAAAAGATGAGAAAATATTTTCCAACTGATTGTAGGGGGCCTATATTACCCCCATATCAAACCTAACAGAGATATCACAAAAAGGAAAAAAAACTCTGCACACTGGTGTCTTTCATGATGATTGACATAAAAATTCTCAACAAAATATTAGAAAAGTGAATACAGTACTATATGCAAAAAATAATATACCAAGTGTGCTTTATCCCAGGAATGCAAGTCTGATTCAATATTCTGAAATCAATAAATAAAATATGCTGTATCAACAGAAATAATTAAAAGCATATGATCATGGAAATATATTCAGAAAAAGCTTTTGGCAAAATTTGACATCCATTCATGTTAAATATTTTTGCAAATCTAGGAATAGAAATGAGCATCTTCTGAGAGCTATCTATGAAAACGTTACAGCTAACAACATACTAGCTACCATGGGTTTTCCCTCTTTTTATTTTATGTTCATCACTCACTCTGCAAACATCTGGTTATAGCTATGGACAGGTTGGCATTATAGTCAGTCCTATTTGCTATTTTTTTTCTATTCAAACTTGTGAAATGTTGGAAAATATTATATTCAATTTGGTGGAAATTATAATAGGGAAATTATACTTAAATCCCATTTATATTTGTATGCAACACACAAAAAGTATCCATTCCTTAAATCATTAAGGTACATTTGTATGTCACAGGGGTTGTCTTTTTGAAGAAAAGAGATTGTTTAACACTGTTACATTCTCTGACAAAGCTAGATATCTTTTCTTATGGTTATTTTGGGCTTCTGTGTTAGAAAGCCTAATGCTCAGCCAACAATTATAACCATGTTCTAATTCCCAGAATTGGACAGGTGAATATGTTAGCTTTCAGGCTAATGAGAATTAATGTTACAAAAAAAATTGAGGTTGCAAATCAGCTGCCTCTGAGATGAAAGTTTACCCTAGATTGTCTGGGTGAGTCCAGTGTTATCACAAAGGTTTTTAGAAATGGGAAGAGGAGGCAGAAGAGAGAATCGAAGAGAGGATGATGTCAGAAAGAATCACTTGAATGTTTTTACTTTAAAGATGGTGGAATGGAACCAGAAGCTAAAGAATATGAACAGCATCTGTCAATTGGAAAATTCAATGGTACAGATTTTCTTCCAGGGTCTCCAGATGAAACACAACCTTCAGACTCCTGGATTTTAGTCAGTAAAATGCATGTTAAACTTCAGATATCCAGATCTGTAAGACGATACATTTGTATTTTTTAAGCCACTAAATTTGTAGTAATTTGTGGCAATAGGAATTTAATAAAGCGGCAATAGGAAACAAATACAGCTGTCATTCCAATATTTTCTCCAAACCTTTCTGTAATTCATGCATTATAAAGCCTTCCAACAAAATTTGACCATATCTCATTATTACTACTTAGCTGGAAAAATCACCTCTATTACAAATATTAATATCGCTCATGTCTGTCTTTGTTTCTGTTTGTCTCTGTCTCTCTCTCTACCCATTTTTTCTCTCATTCGCACTAAAAAAAATTATATTATTTGATCTCAATATTAAGCTCAAGTTCCAACTTATATTCTTTGTTAACCAAAGACACTATAAAGTGTCTCTGTTTAAGCTCACATAGCACAAATTATTTGTGTTATTCAACTGGCTGTATCATGTTAACAAATTTGTCATTTTTTCTTCTGTAGTTGTTTTATATGTTTAAGAACCTCAGAATTTTGTCTGTCATCTAAGTGCAGTTTTCTGTTGGCCCCTTGTCTTTTGAATTTACTTTCTTGCATAATCTTTGTATTTTTAGTTACACTGTATTTTACTACACTTACAGTAGTTAATTTAGAGCAGTTAACCACCACTTCTCTAACTAGGCACCACACTTGGTTAAAGTGGAAGTCTGTGCCGTCCCAGTCCAGGGAGCCATTACCCATGAACGTATCCACCCCGTTATTGGGTAAGTCATCTGCATGATGACTGTAGTCCATCCTGGCATGCTCCCATGAGCCTGAAGGACAGCATATGCAATAACTAACTGCTTTCTCAGTCTGGAGGGTTGTTATCCACGAATGTACCCATTCTGCTATTGGGTAAGTCATCCGCATGAGGACTGTAGCTCGTCCTGACCTCCTCTCATGAGCCTGAAGGGCCGCATATACAGCTGCTAGCTGTTTCTCTATCAAGCAATATCAGAGCTCAGCTCCCTTCCATAGTTGGAACCAAAATCCTACTGGCATTCTTAAGCACTCTGTGAGCTGCCACAGGCCCCAACCGAAACCATCCGTGGTCACATGCATATTCAGCTCAAATGGGCGCCCCGTGTCAACTATCCATAGGGTTTGTACCTGCTGAATAACCCGTTTGGCTCCCAGAGAGGCAGTCTCACCTGCACCATTTTAATTCTAGGAAAGGGGAACATGTATGCTTCTAAATCTGCAAGAGAATCAGGGGTTAGCATAATATCATTAACAAGAGCATGACATATGATGGGGCTATATAGCCCTGCAGCAACACTGTGAAAGTCCACCTTTGCCCTCCTATGAAGGCAAACTGCTCCTGGCTTTCTGGAAAAGAATGCATTATGCAAGTCCACCACAGAGTGGTACTGTCCCAGTTCTATCATCAAGTGGTCCATCAAATCTGTGAACGATGGGACATCTGACAAACTGTGTAAAATGTCCACCCCAGAATGTACTCATGTACGGGAGAGACATACACAGTGCATAAATGGGGAGCCAAGTGGCCGACGATGCCACGATGCAAAGATACAGGTTTCACTTTCACTGACCGGTCTTCACAACCATCTATGAAGTAGACGTCTATGAACGTATCCAGGTACAAGGACCAGTGGATTGTTAAGTCCACATGTGGCCTCCTGTCATCTAGTGTCCCCCCAAGCCGGACACATCAGCCAGTTCCCTCCTTAAACGGAAAAGGCTTTACACCCTCTCCTGGCTGCAGCACGCAGTCTTTGAGCTGAAGCACCAGGGCGGGCCTGGGTTGAGCAGCAATGTCCTTCTTCCCCTTGGACATTTTCTGGAATTGTTACTCCAGAGACAACTGTCTGCACAAAGTTAAGAGCACTTCATTGGGCTGCTTATCAATTTTCTCTCAGTCGACCCTGGCCAAAATCAAATCTATCCACATCCTGAGCGTGTCACTCATTGGGGCCCCCTTTTGTCCTGTGAGAGGAAGATGTGGGCAGGGCATCTTCCCCTTCTTTACGGCACAGACCCCTATGCTCTGCAGACGCCCTCCTCGGTATCAGGCTGAGTGGGGTTCTCCAGCCGAGACGACAGACCCAGGCCTGCATTCACAGCAGCCTCTAATTTCTTTTCCAAGCTCTGAAGCCAGGCCTCTAGGGGCCCTGCCTATCCCTGAAGGGAAGGTCCCCATGCACAGCAGCTTCTAACTCTTTTTCTGAGCTGTGCAGCTGGGCCTCCAGGTGCCCCACCTGTGTTTGGATGGCCCTTACCTCTGCAGCATACCAGGAACTGGGTGTGTACTGCTTGTAGAGCAGTCAAAAATGCCCATCCGATTCTGCCAGTAAAGGCTCATTGCTTCTCAGTGCTCTGTGCTTCCATCTGCTTCAGCGCCTTCTCCATGCTTATGGGGTACCCAGCTACTGCCACCCAGGTTCCACTGGAGCCCATCTGAGCAGCATAGCTCAGGATCCTGTTCATGACGCTGTTATGCCAAGTGTCAGGTTCCAGCCCAAGCTGAGGACTGAGGGGAGTGGGTGGACCAGCGGCAGGTAGCTGGGAAAACACTCAAGGAATCATAGACAGTTTCCACATGGCTGTTCTCTCTCTGGGCACCAGCAAGTCTGGGCATTAGCCATGGATGCAAGTTGTATGTACAGCATCAGCAGAGTAATTATACCTTTTACAGACAATAGTAACTCTGAGCCAAGAATGAGCTCATGTGGGTTATCATTTAATGCGCCTCATGTGGTGTGTTTACCTAATGTGCGGAGTTGTGTACCTGTGCTCCAAACCTGCTGAGTCACGCTGTGCCAGAAAGCCGCCTTGGCCTACTCCTGACTAAAGCACAGCCATCTCCCTTACATCTGTAATCCCAGCACTTTGGGAGGCCGAAATGGGAGGATTGCTTGAGGCAAGGAATTTGTGACCAGCCTGGGCATCAAAGCAAGAACTCATCTATGCTAAAAAAAACAAAATTAAATTAAAAATCAGCTGAGTATGGTGACGCACGACTGTAGTCTCAGCTGATTAGGAGGCTGAGGTGGGAGGATTGCTTGAGCCCAGGCTGCAGTGAGCTATGGTCACACAACTGGAAAAAAGAAAAATAAGAGGAAGTAGGGTTGGTGAAACTCTACATGGCAATAACAACAATATAAAGCACTTCTAGATAAAAGATTGCTTCAAAGAGTTGGACCAAGATTAACAAATAAGGTGGAAAGCAAGCTAAACAACATATTCAAAAACATCAGAAGATAGGATGATAAAGAGAATTTTATGTAATCAGAAAGTTAAGTACTGTGGCCACAAATGGAAAGAGTGAAATTTACCATAAAAATCTGTGAATATAATTTAAGCCACCTGGTTGTATTTAAGTCTCATAATTATAAGCTATCATAACCTGAACTTACCCAGCCACAAAGCAAAGGAGACTTTTTCTCAAGGGAGATAGTATCCCAAGAGAGGTCATCTTAAGCCTTTTTGGTCAGAGTAAGAAACATAAAACTTTTAAAGCTAAAATCTGGTGTCCACAGCTTAGAAGGCTGCAAAATGGACTTTCAATAATTTTTACAATGTCTTTAAAACTTTTTAACTGCTATAGTATGTGTAGTATTATATGGAAAAAAGAAACAACATATCTCAAATATTTTCTTATGGCCAATCTAGAGATTTTATATATATAAATTGTTTGTAAATTTTTCCTTGATAAAGCATATTACTGTGTATCAATATCAAATTCTTAAATGAAAAGATTAGTATTAAAATGGGGATGAAGCTGTTAGCTTACAGGAAAGGCATCCCCATTAATAGAGGAAACCTGTGATGTTAGAGAAGGAAACAGTTAAATGAGGCCCTGCAGGGGGTTAAATAACAATTTCAGGGCAGGAAACTCACTCTGCATTTTTCAATGGTTGTTATCATTAAGTAGGTATTGTTCAGGGCTCCAGCTTCTTGGTTCATTTATCATCATCATCTGAAGTAGATTATGGCTAATGATGGGTAAATATGTGGCAGTGATTTGGATTTGTGAGGATGTTTATTTGTCTGTTGAACATGAAGTTTTGTTAATACTATCATTTTTCAACCTCCCCCAAGTTGGAGTGATTTATACCCATGCAGATTTTTTAAGTTGAAATTAATTTTTCACCATCAATTTGCTTTTCCATTGAGTAATTTAGGATAAAGGAATGTTAGCTGAAAATGTAAGAATAAAATTAACTCTCAGAAAAGTAATTGAGTCATTCACTTAGATTGTATTTTCCTGTAAAGAAAGAACTTTCAAATGTTCATAAATTCATATTAATTTTACATTAAAATTAATAAAAACATTCAGATATGACATTTACTTCCAACCCATATAAATCCATTTTTTAAAATGTATATCATTTTGTCTCCTTTTACTAATCATGTCAGTTGATGTTTATTTAGAGATGGCCTTGTCACCAAGCAACTTTGTGTAGCTTCATGCCATTTAGCAGGGATAGATTTTAATACATCTTTAAACATGATTGTCTCAAAATAATTGACTTCTGCTTCAAGTATGACACTAATTTTTCACTATCCAAAAATAAATAAATTTGAGAACTATTCTCTTCAAATAAATAAGTTCATTAGTATATGGAATATTGATTTGATGTTTAGCCTTGCTCTATTCATCATGTTAATTTTAAGTTGTTTTATTTGAATTATTATTTTCATTTGTTTATGCACTATTTTATCTGTTAATAACTCACCCAAATACAGAGAAAACATTACAATTTATACCTATTAAAACAAAAAGAACATATTGAAACCATGGAAACAAGCAAAAACTTAATTATTTAAATATTTCTAGAAAGATGTTGTATATTATTGTTTCTACTTTACCAGTGAAGTGTTTGAAAGATAAGAAAATTATCTAGAATTATTTAAATAGAGGCCAAAACAAATATGTCTTTCAGATTATGCCTAGATTTTCTACAGTTTATTATCATACTTGTTTTTCACACAATACATAAAATAAATTATGTCTTCAATGATATGTTTGAGGCTCAAAATATATCTATCTTAGAAAAACGAGGATTATATATTGTGCAAAATATGCATGTTTTAGAAGTAGAAAATGGTTGTCTCTACAAACTAGATTCCTGTTGTAGATCACAAAACCTGGACTGTGAAGAAACCTATGAAGTTATATTTATAATCAAGTTTTCAGTAGAGCAAGTCACAGCTTCACTTCCTGTCAGCTGCTGGATGAGTATTTTCAGTGACTGGGGAATCCTACTTCTACCTAAAGTATCCCATACCATTAGGCTGTGCATTACATTGTTTCCAGTAACTTCCTTCTGGTCACCTTTCTCAGGCTGAATTCTGAATGGTGCTAAGTTCTTGCATAACATTTAAATACATGGAATGCATACCTCCTATTATCTTCCTTAGTTCTGGACACTATTCCATTAATAATATAACCAGAAATCTCATCATCTTATTTTAAGTCACCTCATCATGTTACCAATAATTTTACCTGTGTTTTGGAATCATAAATCTATTTTTAAGTATATTTAATATTCTTATGATATAGTTTCACATTGCATTTCTCTGAATATATTATGTACACAATATTCTCTAGCTGAAGTTCCAAAATGTAGCCACCTTGAGGGTTAGGATTTCAACATATGAATTTTGGGGAATGTGGGTGGGGATGTGGTAGACACTCATATTCAATTAACAGAAGGTCTGCAGTGCTTCAGGCCACTAGCCTGTAGTCTGATCATCTGAGGTGCAGTAGCACTAGCTCATTTAGGACACTGGACCAAACAAGCTCATGATGTTGGACTTCACTTTCTTTTCTATGACCCTGCATCAGGGTTTACTCCATTAATCCAAGGGTTTATTCCACTTTTATGCTCTTTATCTTGTATGCGCAACTCATTTTCATACAATTGATAATGCATATTATGCTACTCCTAGTATGTTCTTCAGAAATATTTATAAACATTCTCCACTAATTAATAAAAAGCTTATACCACAATAGATCATGTATCCAAATTAAAAGAGTGTTTGTTTTCAAAATAATTGTTAGTGTAGCATTGAAAGAGCTTGTGCCAAATATTTGGTTAATGCATGCCATTTGCAGAATTCTTGTCATGTTTTTAAAGGTCATATATTTTTACCACTCTGGGAACTACTGATATTAAACAATTAAACTCATAAACATCTAAAATTTAAAAACAAAATAATGACAAGAAAATAAAAATTACTGCACTCTGCCATCTGCTTACATTTCTGTTTAGTGTGCCAAATCATAATTTGCAGACAGAAATTGTTTTTAGAAGCTGCATAATTAAACTTTAAAACAAAAATACTTTATTTATAAACTATTAATGCTGACTTCATTGTTACTGGCAGTAAAAGTTTGGATTTGGGGAGGAAGAAAAGAAGACTGTAGAAAAGAATACCTTACAAATAGACATGTTAGGAAGTGCTGCAAATTTTTCAATTTTAAATATAAAGCACCATTTTATTAGTACTTGTCCTCTCAATGCCTATTTCTCAATTGGTTTTAATAATCTTTTACAAGCATTGAGTAATCCTTTTCAGAAATTCTTAGATGAACTGTAATAAAGTATTTCATTAAAAGTAGTAGAATGGATGAGTACAACTTGTATGTATTTGCAAAAGACACAGAAATATATTCACAGTAAATACAAATAATATGCACTGGCTCAAAGAAGACAAATAAAAGGTGCAAGACCACTGTCTTCATCTGCATTTGGTTTTAATTGTGACTGTCTTTAGAATAGTTATTTTGTACTTTTCCTTTAAAATTTTATCTCATGGACCTCCCTTCCCAGGTTGTACTTATTCTTTTTCCAGTTTAGATAGCCTAATTATGGATTACCTTCACAGAAAATGTGTGATGCTTAGGGAGGAAGAAATCTTCGAGCATAGAGGTCAATGGCTGTGTTCAAGTCAGCTAGAACAGTCTGGCTCACAATAATATAGCTCTATTTCATGGAACATTTATTATTACAACAACTAAATATGGCATTGCTTCAGCTTGGTAAAGGTGATAGAATGCCTGCTGTAAATATTAATAACTTCACAGTCTTCATCTTGCAAGTACATTTCCCCTGATACATTTGAATTTATAAAAAATACTTTTAGAATTAGTACCTCATGACACAGAGAATATATTTAATGTAGATTCTGAGTGGAATTATTATAAAAGCATTTTCAGACCCCTAAACATTTTGTAGGATATATCTCAAGACACCACAGACCATTTTGAGTTTCTACCAAGCATTTTCCTTGCCTGTGTGTAAATACCTCAATTTAAGAATGCTTTTTCACAAGTGCATGTTGCTTAGTGAGTTTATGACTACGACTTCATTTGTGTTTATTTTCTTCCATCACTATGTGTTGGAGAAAACAAAAAATTGAGCAGTGATGCCCACAAATTCCTGAGAATATAACACAAAGCCAGAGCATATGCTGTTACTGTAGTTATACATAAAAAGACTGAAACCTTTATACATTATTTTCCAATACAATGTGTATGAGTTTTTCTGATGCAGAGAATTATACATCAATTTTTTCAATGTTTTTATTATATCCATAGGCATTTATTTTGTGTGTGTGTGTGTGTATATACACACAAATAGACACGTAAAGAAATATATATGTGTGTGTGTCTTAATATATATGTATGTATATATATGTGTGTGTCTTAATATATGTGTATGTATATGTATATATGTGTGTGTATGTGTATATATATGTGTGTGTGTACACATATATGCACACACACACATATATACACACATACACACATATATATACACACACACACATGCACACACACACACACGCACAAATACACCACCTGGCATAAATGCAGATATAGATAATGTAGATATAAATATAGATATAGATATAGATGTAGATATAGGAAAGGATTACAGAAAATAAAGGAATTTATTTCATTTCACAGTACAAAATCAATAATATGGGAAGAACATACATATAAATACTCTAAATAAACCTGCTTATTTCCAAGTTACATGGTATTATAAGAAAAAAATATTTTCTGGGAATTTTTATTTTAAAAGTGAATTGTGATTTTTTCGACACATCATTTATCCAAAACATTTCATGAGTGTTTGAAATGATTGTGCATTTTTGTTTATATATGTGTTCATTTTAATATTGATATATTCTGTTTATTTTCCTTTTTTCCTTTGGCTGCTTGTCCTGTTCTTTTCTTAAGAAATTTTCTGTTAGTCTTATACAACAGTAAAAGTCATAAACGTTTTGCTGTTTCCTGTGTTTCTTGAAAGGTTTTATTTGTAAAATATTTGCTTTATAATTGTTGGCTATACACTTCAGTAAAGACTAGTCCAGAAATATTATAATTTCCAAATGGATTGTAATTTCATTAAAAATAAAATATTTGTCTTCCTTCTCATTAAAAAAAAATTGTATGTCGGAAAATATTTTTATGCTACTTTTATTGTCTACTACTTTGGCTGAGTGGAGAATTCTGTGTTTAAAATTATAATTTTATTCCATATTTTACAAAATTACTCTCTTCTGGTAATTAGTGTTATGATTTAAAGTATCATGGCAATATATTTATTAGGAATTATCTGAAAATAATAATTTCTGTTGCTTTCTAGAAGATTTTTGGGTCTTTTTATGCCATTAGCAAGAATAAGCAGTTTTACTTAACCACATTAGTTCTAATGTAGGTCTCTTTCTTTTCTAAATTTGTCGTGTTGGACACTTAATGTGACCATCAAATAGAAATACCAGATTTATGAATAAACTGAATTAACTCATAAAAAGATTGACAGATATATTTTCGATACTGATAAAATTAGACTATTTTAGAAGCATTTATTATTTTTAGACGTGATAACTGGCAAATTGACTTCTAACACATGGCTACAAAGCAGGCCTTAATATAGGCAAATCTTGTTGATTCCTATGCTAGTAGAAACAAATTGTCAAGATTATTATCATATTAACCAATAGTTCACATAAGAAAAATGTTTGGGTCAAATATAGTTATTTTTATGTCCATTTTAAACTTCCACTTACTTGGTCTTTCAAAGTAATAACCTGATTGTGTAACCTTCCTGCAGAAGCCAGTGAAGAATTGTTGCTGGCACAGAGGGAAAGGGCCATTTGTTAGTAATGTAGATGACTGCTAGGAGCTTAAGAGTGGCCTCTAACTAACTAGCCAGGACATATATACTTCACTCCATGGCTGCAAAAAATCTGCTGAAAAGAAGAATGAACGTGAAGGAGAATTTTTCACAGAGCCTTTGACAAGAACTTGGCTTGGCAAACACTTTGATTCCAGGCTAGTGATATCTGAATACAAGACCCAGTCACCCTGTGGTGAATTTCTGACTTAGGAACTTTGAGAACTGTAAATAGTTATTTTTCATCTACTGAAGTTGTAGTGATTTTTTAACACAGCAATAGAAAACTAATACACTCTGACAAATTGTGTCAAAAATATTTAAGAAAAACTTAATTTCTGGATGGATGGTGGGTACTTAGAGCACATTTGCCTTTGTAAAAGTGACATTGAGGACCACAGATATGTTTTACTATCAACAAGGTGATCCAAGAAAGGATCGTCAAAATCAGCTCTAGAATTGTTTCCTTTTTTGTCGTTCTCTTTAATGTGCTTGCATAGGGGATAAAAAGCGTCTATTTTATAATCAAATTTCAGATGAACTGTAACTTTTTTCAGTTATAAATGTAGGCAACAAACACAAAATTGTAAGTATGGTCAGAGGCATTCGAACCAGAGTGACTCCATTTTCAGAGAGGGCTGGGAAAATGAGGCTGAGACTTGCTGGGCTGCATTCTCAGAAAGTTAGACATCTAGCCTCTAGATGTCTATGGTGAAGGGGACGAATTAATAATGTTTACTAAACAGACCCAGGTTTGGGAGTGTCCAGATATCCCGCTATCTGGAGAACAAAGGCATTCCCAATTTTGCTTTAAAGATAATAATATTGAATTTTGCAAAATATAGTAATTAAGAAAATTAATTCTTTACCACAAACCCTTGTAGCAGAGCACATCTCCCCATATAGACAAACATTGTACCTAAGGTGGATGCGTTCCTCCTCTTACTTTCAGGAATGTCCTACTATGTCTGTGGAGTAGCTGTCCTTTCACCACTTTACTGCCTTAATAAACTTGCTTTTGCTTTGCACAGTGGACTTGCCCTGAATTCTTTCTTGCATGAGATCCGAGAACCTTCTGTTGGGGTCTGGATCAGAACCGTTTTTCCATAACAGTGTCTATGTCTTCATCATCAGAAGAAATTACAGATTTTTTTTAAATTAAATAATAGAAATTTTATGTACCTAGAAATATTCAAGCACATAGTTAACTCAAAATTTCATAGTTATTATACCTACCAATGGACCTTTTAATTATGCTTATATGTCTATAACAAATTTTTAAATTTTCATGTATCCATATTAACTAATTATATTCTATAGCCATATTTTAACATAATTTGTTTTCGTTGCATTCCTATCAATTTTACATTAATTTTACATTATATATTTTAAGACATTATTCCGATAAAAGGACCATAGCTTCAGCTAACTGCCATAGGAGTCTGTGGCCCAAACATATTAGGAATCATTATTCTAAAAACAAAAGCACTTATATCCTTCCTTTAGCTCTGAAAATGTTAATCACAGCTGAGTGTGTTTCCGGAAAAACCAAAGCAAACCAGCTTGCCCGTTTAAAGTGTAGGATGCTGATTAAGTCGATTGCTTTGCACAACTTTTACTTTGTAGTTATTTTTGGATACTCTTTCTAAGATAAGAAAAACACCTCTATTCTTTTCTTGCTTCTAAATTTATCTTTCTCTCAATAAGTCTCATGATTGTACTCTAATAGAGTTTGTGACAATAGCACTTGCAGGATTCTTACATTTTGCAGCCCTAGAGCTGGGGATGATATATCTTCTATTTCTAGAGTCTGCTTCATCCATATCTTAGAAATGAAATACACGTTCAGTAAAAATAAAATAAATTTAAATGAGAGGTTTTAAAACCTCTTATTAGCTGGGAAACAAATGCAAAATATTTTCTTCTTTATTTCCATGAATTACAAAAGGACAGGAATGATTTGTTTAGAAACAGAAGGTGTGAAGAAATACAATTTCTCTAGATTTTTCAGTACTCCTGTAAAGATCCCAAGCTAAATTCCCAGGTTAAACTTGAAGGTGCCAGGAAAACTGGAGCTCCATCTGCTTAGGTATTTACGTTTCAAAAACATTAGGGTCATTTAGTTTCTTGCTATGGAGTTGAGTTTCTTATATATTTTGGATATTCACCCTTTATCAAATGTGTGGTTTGCAAATATTTTCTCCCAATCCATAGATTGTCTCTTCTCTCTGTTGTTTGTTTCTCTGGTTGTGTAGAAACTTCGTAGTTGGATTCAGACTTAGTTGTCTAATTTTGCTGTCTGGGTTTTTTGGAATCATACCTAAAAAAATCTTAACCAAGACCAATGTCAAGAAGATTTTCTTCTATGTTATCTTTTTTTTTTTTTTTTTGAGATGGAGTCTCTTTCTGTCGCCCAGGCTGGAGCGCAGTGGCCGGATCTCAGCTCACTGCAAGCTCCGCCTCCCGGGTTTACACCATTCTCCTGCCTCAGCCTCCCGAGTAGCTGGGACTACAGGCGCCTGCCACCTCGCCCGGTTAGTTTTTTGTATTTTTTTAGTAGAGACGGGGTTTCACCGTGTTAGCCAGGATGGTCTCAATCTCTTGACCTCGTGATCTGCCCGTCTTATGTTATTTATCTTTAAAATTTTAATCCATTTTGAGTTGATTCTTCAATATGGGGTGAAATAGAGGTCCAATTTTATTTTTCTCCCTGTGAATATACAATTTTCTTAATACAATTTATTTAACAAATTCCTTTGGTGTGTTATTGGTACCTTTGCCAAAGATTAGTTGACCATACATGTGTGGATTTATTTCTAGATTCTCTACTTTGTTCCACTGGTTAATACATTTGTTTTTGTCCTAGTACCATACTCATTTGATTACTATGACTTTGTAGTAGATTTAAAATTAGGCAATGTGAAGCCTCTAGGATTTTTGTTTGTTTCTTTGTTTTGCTGAGGTTTGCTTTGGCTATTCAGAGTTTTCATGGTTGCATGTGAATAACCTTATTATAAAATGGACAAAGGGTGTGAAAAAATTTTTAAGATGATAAATTACCAACAAGTATATGAAAAAAATGTCTGACATCACTCATCTCAGGTAAGTGCAAATTGAAACTGCAATGACATAGCACCTCACATTTGTTATGAGGGCCATTATTTAAAAAGGTAAGAGATTGAAACCATTGGTGAGGATGTAGAGAAAAGGGAACACTTGTACACTGTTGATGAGAATGTAAATTAGTACAGTCATTACTGAAAACTGTATTGAGCGTCCTCAAAAAGTAAAAAGTAGAACTATCCTATGATTCAGCAATTCTACTTCTGGGTATGTACACAAAGAAAATGAAATCAATGCTTTGAAGAAACATCTGCACTCCCGTGTTCACAGTAGCATAGTCACAATATCTAAAATATGAAATCAACTTACGTGTCCATCATTAGATGAATAGTTCAAGGAAATATAGTTCTTGGAAATACTAATAGTTCAAAGGAATACTATTCAAAGGGATACTGTTCAGCCTCAAAAAAGAAAAAAGGAAGAAAGTATTGTCATTTGAACAACATGAATGAATTTAGGGGAGATTATGCTTAGTGAAATAAGCCAGGAACTGAAAGACAAATACACACATGATCTCACTTACATGTGGAACCTCAAAACGTTGAACTCACAGAAGTCGAAAGTAGGATGGTGGATCCCAGAGGGTGAGGAAGGAGGGTAATAGTGGTTAAAATTTCAGTTAAACAGAAGTAATTAGCTTAGGAGATCTATTGTGCAACATGATGATTATTGTTAATAACAACATATTGTAGAGCTAAAAATTGTCAAAAGAGCAAATTTTAAGTGTTCTTACCATACACACATAAAAAAATAACTATGTGAGGTGACAGATATGTTAATTTGCTTAATGTAGTCATCCTACAACATATACATACATCATAACATCATGTTGTACACCAGAAACATATAACATTTTTAGTAGTTAATTAAAATAAATAAATAATTTTGATTATGAAAGAGAAAATTCTTTTTCTTTCAACAAATCTTTCTCTTAAATGAAATCCAGACTGGATAAGTTGGCATCGATTTTGACTAAATGAACTTTAAGTGAAACATAAGTAGTTATCAGTAGGAGATCATCAGAGAAACTATAGGGAAAGGAGCAGGCCTTCTGAAAGGTTGGAAGGCTCTGCATAGCTTTGGGGGAGAATAAGCTGAAGGCAGCCGTTCTCTTACCCTGAGGCAAAAGGTGAGGAATAGGTACAAGGGAGTGTAGGGGAATTTATCTTAAATAGGTTTGTTTACTTATGTTGTCCAGAAACTGACTTTTGATCATTTACACACATGACTGCTCCCTGTAAGGGGGAACAATAATGTTAATTACCCACAGATTGTGTTGGCTCCAGGCTTTTGACATTATGTCTGTACTGAATAAAAGCAGGCAGCTCCAGTTGTTCGAGACTGCTCACTCTTTGACCACTAGTGCCGGGCAGTCCCCTAGCTGCTCTTTCACAGCATACCTGTGTTTGAGTACTCCTTTCACCCCTCGCTCACTCAGGGTCTTTGGGACAGACCAGATAGCTGGTGCCCCATGTGAGGAACGCTGCAACAGATCGTGATGGAACCCTCAAAAACAAAGGGGAAGAGACTGCGGAGTCAGTAAGTAACTGTTGCTCGCTTAGGATTTCCAAGTTTGAGGGAATTTTCAAGCTATGGTTTCATCATGGGACAACAGTTATTAGCTCAAACAGCAACAGTATATAAAAGTATTAAAATAGCTGCTTAAAGCTAGTGGAGCCTCAGTTTCACAGATTCAATTAAGGCACCTAATGCAAACTGTCGTTTCCCATAACCCATGATCCCTGGAAGAAGGCACACTAGACCTGGAGGTCTGGGAACAAGTGAAGAGAAATTTTAAATGACATCATGCACAAGGGCAATGGGTCCCAGTAACATCATTAGTATTATGGGCCTTAGTCAGGGCTGCTTTGACCTCACTCTACACTGAAGAACCTAAAAAGGGAATGGAGGGAGAACCATCACCTACCTTACCACCTCCTCCTCCTCCCTTAGCTCTGCCATTACAAGGTAAAGATACATAAGAGGAAACAGGTTTTTCTAGAGCTCCCTCCCCCAATAAATTGGAAAAAAGACAAGGGATACGCTACAGTTATGGAACACTGTCTTAGGCAAGCGGCATTATAAGGGGGACCTCTTGACCTGCGTGGTGATACAAGATCAACAAGGCAATCAGGTACATGAACCCATTACTTTCACCACTTATAAGGAAATAAGAAAAAGCATTAGAGAAAACAGGCCACTAGTCCACTTATGAAAGGATTAATTGAGGTCATAGCAGACAACTTCCATGTAACCCCATGGGCCTGTGCAGTATTAGCTAAAACAACTTTAAAGGCCAGTCAATACCTCCTCTGGAGGGCAGAATTTCATAAATTGTGTGAACAACAGACCAATCAGAATCAACTGGTCAGGCAAAACGTAATGGCTGCAATGCTCCAGGGGAGGGGTCCCTATGTTAATATACAACCTCTAATCATGCCCATCCCTGTTAATCTTTGGGTAAGGGACCTATTAGCCCAATGGGGGGGGCGTCACCCTGCAGACCCCTTTCTAATAATGGCCACTGTTGTGATTCCTTCCCTACCCCTAACATGGCTCTATCAAAATCCTATTTGGGTAGAACAGTGGCCTTTAAGGGGAGAGCAATTACAACGGGCCCATGAATTGGTGGAGGAACAATTAAAAGCTGGCCATATAGAACTATCAAATATCACTTGGAATTCATTGATTTTTGTCATTCCCTAAAGGTCTGGTAAATAAAGACTTTTGCATGACTTAAGTGCTATCAATACTCATTTGCAACCTATGGGGCCCCTTCAATAGGGGTTCCTTTCCTCTGCGGTAATTCCTCAAGATTGGCCTATAGTCACTATTGACTTAAAAGACTGCTTTTATACTATTCCCCTTGCAAAACAGGACAGATAAAAATTTGTGTTTACAATACCAGCTATCAATAATAAAAGACCAGCTTGCCAATTTTATTGGAAAGTACTTCCTCAAGGAATGATAAACAGTCCCACCATGTGTCAGTATCATGTAAATCAGGCTTTGCTTCCCAGTATAAAAGAATTTCCTAATTGCAAGAGTATCCATTATATGGATGACATCTTACTTGCAGCCCCAATGGAGCCAATACTTTTGAATTTATATGCCTCTGTCAAAAGGAATACACAGTTAAGAGGTTTAGTCATAGCTCCTGAAAAAGTACAGATATCCTCTCCTTGGAAATATCTTGGATACATGTTAACTTCCTCATCAGTAAGACCTCAGAAGGTTAAATTGAATACTAACAACTTACACACCTTAAATGATTATCAAAAATTACTGGGCAATACTACCTGGTTTTGCCCCACCTTGTGCATAATGACTGATAAATTACAGAGCCTGTTTTCTATCCTAAAGGGCGATGCAGCCCAAATTTACCTAAACAATGTTAGTTAACCCAAAGATTAGCCAAACAAATTATCCTGCAATGCCCAAATTGCCAGCTTACAAGCACGTCGCCTCCTTCAACGGGTGTTAACCCTAGAGGACTGAAACCTAATCAGTTATGGCAAACACATGTTATGCACGTCCCTGAATTTGGAAAACTTAGATATGTACATGTATCCATTGATACTAATTCCCACCTAATTAGCTCACATGCTCTTCCTGGGGAGTCCACCCGATATGTCATTAAACATCTTCTCTTAACTTTTGCATTTATGGGGCAGCCCTCAAAAACTGAAACTGATAATGGTCCAGCTTATACCAGCTCACAATTTTACTAATTTTGTCACACATGGAATGTCCAACATTCCATGGGTATCGTGTAAACCCCCAAAGACAGGCCATAGTAGAACATGCCCACTCCACCCTTAAAAATACGCTCAGAAAACAAAAAAGGGAGAATATGAGCAAGGAACCTGCAACACTATTGGCACAAGCCTTATTTACCCTTAATTTTTAGAATTTAAGTGATAAATTACATTCAGTCATAGGAAAGCATTTGGCCAAAGCCCCTCAAGACATAAAACCAGCGGTTTTATGGAAAGATGTAAATAGTAATGTATGGTATGGTCCACATGATTTGCTAATGTGGGGAAGAGGATATGCTTGTGTTCACACACTGCCTCGGTTCATCTTTGGATTCCAGTGTGACATATCAAATCATACTATGGTATGGCTGGGACCCAACCCTATAGCAGAAATGAAGGAAATGACCCTGAAGGATCCACAGCCCTGGAAGATGCAGGTTCCTCACAAAACACTGGACCCGGACATTACCTGGGGGATGCTGAAGAAGACAAATCAGGAGGCTGAGTGAATCCTGCTCCAGACACAGACACCATTCACTCCAGATAATTTGTTCCTTGCTATGCTTTCTGTTGTACATTGCAACTTTCACAGGGTATTAACCTGTTTTGTTTTCTCACTCTGCCTGCAACTTGCACCTGCTACTCTTTGCTGGGCCCATCTTCCGGAACCAACTTTCTTCCACCCTGTTACCTAGGCAGACACCCTGTTCCTAGCCTCTAATAATGTAACTGCTTGGCTGGAAGGGGTTGACATAACCCCAGTGGCGTTCTTTAGTAACAACACACATTGGACTGAAGTACCAAGTAATACTACATATCATTCCTTGATTGGGAAAGAATAATACTGATTATACTCATGTTTGTCTTATGTTATTTACTAATTGTAGGATGCAAAGCCAGAACATGAGTTGTAACCACTGCGCCTGTCAAACCTGTTGCTGCACATATCTATACTCTCAGTCAACAAAACCTAATGCAAAAAAACAGAGAAGGGGGAGATGTAGAAGACTGGTCACAGTAGTCAGAGAAACTATAGGGAAAGGAGCAGGCCTTGTAAAAGGTTGGAAGGCTCTGCATAGTTTTGGGGGAGAATAAGCTGAAGGCAGCTGTTCTTTTACCCTGATGCAGAGGGTGAGGAATAGGTACAAGGGGGTGTAGTGGAATTTATCTTAAATAGGATTGTTGTCTGGAACTTACGTTGTCTGGAAACTGACCTTTGATCATCTGCATGCATGACTGCTCCCTGTAAAGGGGAACAATAATGTTAATTACCCACAGATTGTGTTGGCTCCAGACTTTTTGGCATTATGTCTGTACTGAATAAAAGCAAGCAGCTCCAGCTGCTCAAGACTGCTCACTCTTCAGCCACTAGTGCCGGGCAGTCCCCTAGCTGCTCTTACACAGCATACCTGTGTCTGAGTATTCCTTTCATCCGTCGCTCGGCCAGGGTCTATGGGACAGACCTGGCAAGTACCCACTATCATGGAAAACTATGCATCATTTTAAGAACAATCCAAGTCCAAATGCAAGGTCTTCACTTTTTTTATTTCTATGGTGGGAAACAAGTGACTCATGGACTTCTGAGGTCAAGCAGTTATTAAGTTAGTAGTTTTTGTTACCTTAGACTCTATAACCTGAAGGATCTCTCCCCTAAAGCTGCTACTATAAACTTGTTTCAAGGTGATGAAAACATTAAACACTGTAAGATCACATGGCTGCTCCTGAGAATTTTACATAACAGAGAGTGACAGAAGGGCACATTAATATCTTTCCATTCTCATCGTAAGCATAGAATAAATCTCAGGGGCACTATCTGAATAGAATTCTACCTCACATTGCTATACTTGAGTTCTAAATGTCCACCCAGTTCAGAAGCAATTATACGTATCACTGAATTAAAACACTATTTGAATTAACAATTAATATATAAAATTGTCAAATTTTTGAGGAAGTATGAAACCATGAAAACCAAAATAAAATACTTTAATGGTAACTACAGAACACTGAATAAAAAGCCTGTCTGTTCTATTTCCCACTGAATCTCTTTTAAAAAAGAAGCTAGTAATCATCCTCTCTCCCCTAATTGTGAACTCACAAAGCTGAGCATTTAAATTCAATATGGCTCTAAAGATAATATTCAGGATGAGTGTTAGACAAAAAATATAGCCAGTTTGAGAGTTTGTATTGAAAAGGAAAGAAAAAAAAAACTTCATAAGCAAACATTTTTAGAGGGTCTTACTAAAAGTTTTGGCAATTTAGAGACCAAAAGTAAATCAATACAGCAAATAAGAGAGTAAGATTTGATATGAAGTGAAAATCCAAAATTTCTTGAACACTTTACTCATTTGATGAAAAAAATACTTGAAAATGCAACCACATTTAAAAAGCAATATACCAAAAAGAAAAATTATGTATCATTGAAGATTAAAAAAAATAGGACCTTAAAGAAACTATAAAAAATTTGTATGAAGTACACTGAAAGAGATTTAGAAGACTATTGAAAATGAATCTTAAGACAAAGGAGTAATTATATTGTAACTTTAATTAAAATTTTAAAATATAGTAAGTGTAAATAAAATAATAAAACAAAAAATAATGCATAAAAACATTTGGATTATAAATTTTAAAACATAATTTATTTGTAGGTTATGTGATTAGATAATTATAAAATACAAAATATTTTAAACACAAAATATTAGAAATAATGAGTTTAGAAAGTTGGCTAAATCTAAAATGATTATAAAAAGAAGCTACACTTCTAGTATTCAACTCATAATAGTTATCAAATAGAAATGTAATTAAAGAGAAGACAAGAGAATACTTGACCAGACACGGTGACTCATGCCTGTAATCCCAGCACTTTGGGAGACTGAGGCAGATGGATCAGTTGAAGTCAGAAGTTCAAGAACAGCCTGGCCAACATGGTGAAACCCCATATCTACTAAAAATACAAAAATTAACCAGTGAGGTGGCAGGTGCCCATAATCCCAGTTACTCAGGAGGCTGCAGCAGGAGAATCATTTGAACCCAGGAGACAGATGTTGCAGTGAGTGGAGATCATGCCACTGCATTACAGCCTAGGTGACAGAGCAAGACGCCATCTCAAAAAAAAAAAAAAAAGAATACTAGCAAAAAAAAAAATCAAATACCTAGTAATACACCTAGTAAAGTATATAAAACATTATTATGGGTTAATACTGTACTTTATTAATATAATATACAAAAATAAGACTTAGTTGAGAAATATATCATGATTGTTAAGAGAAAGGCTTAATTTAGTATTTAATATAGTAAAGATCTCCTTTCTCCGAACCTGCAATTTGTGGCTAGTGTGCCGAATTTAAAGATAACTTTTGTCTTTTTCATAACTCTGATTTGTTTTTAAGAAAATCAAAACCATTTAAATTATAAATTTTTAAATAAAAAAGCTTTTATACATTTTTAAATTAAAAGTGTGGGCAAAGTGTTGTAAAAGTTTATAATGACTTAACATTTATTATCTTGTGAAACTGGGGTACCCAATATTAATGACATATACATTTCATCGTAGGATTTCCTCTCCTCTAATTACTTCTGTTTTAGCTATATGTAATGTCATTTTCTGATTCAAGTGTACCTGTTCCAGATTCTATACACTGTGTTTTAGCTTTCCATTCCCATTTTGAATTTAACAGATTTCAGTTGAGAAGGTGAGTCCCGTATATAAATTGCCATTTTACCATGCCAACTTGACACAAACTAGAAACAGAACAGATCAGAAGGAGAAATGAAAAATTATCTCAAAACAATGAACCATTTTTAAAAATTTTAAAAAGCAAAATAAAACCCAAAAAAGAATTTCAGCCATATAATCTATAGGTCTTTATAATTTCATCTCACATCAATGCAATTGTAATAATCAAGATAACTCCACAATATCTTTGGAGATTAGTTTGTGCCTACTTTATTTATATGCATTTCCATATTGTATATAAGTTGAGATACTAAAGAAAATAATTGTCTATGCCTTTGCTATGGTTTGAGTATGTCCCTCAAAAGTTTGTGCGTTGAAAATTTAATTCCTCAATGTAACAGTGTTGGGAGGTACAAAGTCTTCCCAACACTGGGAGGTGTTTATGTCATGGGGCCTCTGCCCTCATGAAGAGCTTAATGCAGTTCTTGCCAGGCTTGGTTACACCTCCAGAGAATGGGTTGTTATAAAGTGAGTTGGCCTGCTTTCTTGCCTCACTTTCTTATACTTTCTCTCTCTTGCCATGTGATGTCCTCTGTCATGTTACGACACAGCAAGATTCCATCATTAACAGTTGAGCAGATACTGAGATGCCAGCACCATGTACTTGGACTTCCCAGCTTCCAGAACTGTAAGAAATAAATTTATTTTCACTATAAATTACCCAGTCTTTGAAATTCTTTGAAAACAACAGAAAACACACCAAGATAGCTTAGAGTTTATTTGATAGTTGATTATTTCTGTAGCTGGTCTGCACTTCAAAGCTACAAGGGATACTATTTGCTACTTAACCTACAATTTTTTCTTCATGTATTTCTCTTCGTTTACTTCAATTCGTGTTTATTTTTCCACATTGAAACTCATTTTTCTTGCTATGTTCTGTGTTTTGTAAGCTACCATAAATCTTAAATTTTTATATACTCCGATGTAAAATACAAATTTATTTTATACCACCCCCCACACACATAGAAAAGTGATTTATTTTATAAATCTATTCAATATTCTCATTTACCTCACAAAAGCTTTTTATCTTATACACCGTGCATCATACAAACATATTTATGACTTTATTTTAGCAAAATTAGCATAAAGTAAATCGATCTTTTTACCTATTTTCCACTTTGCAATTGCAATCTTAAACAGGGTTAGAAGTATAGAATGGGTACAAATGCAGGCTCCTTTCCTCAATAGAAAATATCTTTGATTGAGATATTTAACCTCTGTGCTTCAAATATCTGATTTTTGAAACAGAAAAATGCTGACACCTATCTAATAAAATATGATAAAATCTATTGAAATAATGCAAATAAGGTTCTCAAACAGTGCATAAAAATTAATTAAGACAATGGACAGAATTCTCCCCTATTGTCTATGCTACACTTGTTAATGATAGAAAGCTACTTGGAATGTCCAAATTTGTGCCTAAGTGTATCAGGAAATGCATAGTCATTGATGAGCTTTTTGTAATTATTTAATATCCAATCTTTTTCAAAGTCCAATAGCTAAGGGAGAATTCTTACTTAAAAGAAGAAGAAGAAATGGCTAAAACAGAATAATTTTTTAAATCCTTGACTTTCTACTAAAATAGACTCCTCAGTCCTCCTGAAGGGGTCATTGTCTTCAACATGTTTGCTCTAAATACTGAATACTGTGAGCTTTACCCTGACACCACCAGTCCTCGGCCACTCCTTTCTCTCCCCATCACCACTGAGTTTAGGCATTCCATTTAATTATAACCCCACCCATCAGGATTACTGTCAGAAAAATAATATTTGGTAGAAAGTTTTTAAAGTTTTCAGACACTTCTATATCAAATCTTCTGTTTCGTTTTGTCTCCTCTTATTTTTCTTAGTTGCATTTTAATTATTTTAGTTTTAAAATAGATCATTCACTCTTTTAGAAAAAAAGTAGAAATTTTCAAGGAGAAGCAAACAACACTTTTAGACATGATATACTCATTACTTTAATTAAAGATGACTTTTTTTGTACACATTTTTCATCTATTTTACAAGTGAAGTCAGAGACATAAAAAAATGGAATAGGAGAAGGGTAAAATGAAAGGCGAAAACAAATGGAGCCTAGAAAGACATAAATCTTTGGAGTTTATTATATAAAACTTAAATGCCAGAGGTCATAGAAAGTAAATTGAGAATCACTAAAAAGATCACTGTTTTACTGAGATATGTAATTGTTAATTCATGTTAAAAGTAATATTCTGATGCCAACTTCAATAATCTTGTTGCCAACCACTGAATTATCAGGTATATTAGTAAAGTGTTATTGCACTTATTTGAAATGCCTTTTGCTAGTGTCACCAAGGACTTTCCATATCCAAAACAATGATCAGTTTAGAATTTTTATTTAAAATATATTTGATATTATGCCTAAATAATTGGCCAACATCTCCATTTTTGTAATAACTTCTGCCTTTACTCCCAGTCTATTACTCTGCTAATCTGCTGAAACCTTTTGTTGACATCATGTTGGTATTTTCTTGACAGGTGACTCGTTTTTAATTAGTATGTAAATTGGGAGTAGTCAGAGGTTCTATTTATCATCTCTTCTCATTGTGTGAAGCCTCTTCTACTCTCGTGGCTTAAGTTGTAGGTAATGAGCTTAACAGTAATTTCTGTCATGTAGTTTCATATGCATTCTCCTACTTGTTTCATTTTTTTTTCCATTTGGGAATATTTTAAGTTATTTTAAAGACCTCTAAAATTTATTTTGTGATTCTATGGGCTGTGACCTGGGTAACCTTTTTTTTTTAATCATCTCTTATTCTGATTTTGACAAGCATGTTTCTATTGTTAGAATGAGAATGTGACTTCCTTTATGGTAGACAGATTTTCTTCTTTATCATTGTGTATGTAACTAATACAGAGCTGTTTACATCTCCGGGCATTCTAGTTGTACAGAAGCAAAACACTTGCTATTTAATTTTGAGAAACCAAGAACGCTAGCAAGCTATTGACGTCATTTTCAAATATCTCAATGTTTCCAATATAGTCAACTAACTACTTCTGGACTGGGCTGTCTTACAATAACATCAATTCTCATATCAATATCATATTAAGTTCAAAATTTCCTCGAGAGTCTTGCTTAGCTTCTATCTTTGTACCAAATTTTTCTGATTTCCTTAAGTAGAAGATCTCTGTTCCTAATTTTATTATTACCTACCACATTCCCACCTAGGCCTTTAACTCATTGCATGTGGCTACTCAAAAGTGTATTTGAGAAAGGGCCAGGGGAAGTGGCTCCTGCCTGTAATATCACCACTTTGGGAGGCCAAGGTGGGTGCATTGCTTGAGTCCAGGGGTTCGAAACAAGCCTGGGCAACATTGTGAAATCCTGTCTCCACTAAAAATGCAAAAATTAGCCAGGTGTGGTGGCACATGCCTGTAGACCCAGCTGCTTGGGAAGCTAGGGTGGGAGGAACATCTGAGCCTGGGAAGTCAAGGCTGCAGTTAGCTGTGGTCATGCCACTGCACTTCAGTCTGAGCAACCAGAGTAAGATCCTGTCCAGAAAAAAAGTGTGTTGGAGAAAGGAATATAATCCTTAGCAGAAAGTTTAACAAACTATTAAATTAAAAGAATTTGAAGTAGTTGATATACTATTTATACTTGTATATTTGTAATTACTGAAGATCTCTACCCCTGCCTGTATTAGATACGCTACACTGCATTTTGATAGTCAACTTCTCACACCTCTCAGGGCCTCTCACGGCTCTTTCTCAAATACACTTCTGAGTAGCCACATGCAATGGGTTAAAGGCCTAGGTGGGAATGTGGTAGGTAGTAATAAAATTAGGAACAGAGATCTTCTACTTAAGGAAATCAGAAAATTTTGGGACGAAGATGTAAGCTAAGCAAGACTCTCACACCTCTAGCTAAGCCAACTTCTCACACCTTTAGCATTATCTTTGCCATTATATCATTGGATTCTGTAGTGTTGCAGATGTCTACTAGATTGTAAGCAATCAGAACATATATTATATTTTATTCCTGTGAGCTAAAAAAAAAATTATAAGGGAAATTTCTGCTAGATAGGGGGAATATTACAAAAACCTGTGGTATAAAAATATTTGGCAATTTAAAGGATAAAATATCTAGTAAAACTAATGCAAATTAAGCAAGGAGATATATTTGCAAAGTTAAAGAAGTATTTTTTAGAGTATTGCTATGATTTGAATCTTTGTGTCCCCTTAAAATTCATGCGTTAAAATTCTAATACCTAAGGTTACGGTATCAGGAGATGGAAATTGTGGAAGATGATTAGGTCATGAGAAGGGAATCCTTACGATTAGTGGGCTTATGAAAGACACCCTAGAATAATCCATCACTCCTTTCCCTATGTAAAGACACGTAAGAAGGCATTATCTATGCACTATAAAGTAGGCCCACATCCGACAGAGAATCTGCTGGTGCCTTAATCTTGGACTTTCCAGTCTCCAAAACTGTGAGAAATGCATTTCTGTTGCTTCCATACCACTCAGTCTATAATGTTTTATCACAGTAACCAAAACAGACTGAAACAGGCATGCTGAGCATAACGGGTTTTATTCAATTTCCAGTGAGATACCATTGGGTAATCAGAAGTGTGTCATTTTAAGTTTTGCATTTTTATTTTATCTTTTAGAGACAGTGTTTTACTTTGTAGCACAGGTTGGAGTGCAGTGGCAAGATCCTATGTCACTGCAGCCTCAAACTCCTGGGTTTAAGTGATCCTCCCTCCTCAGCCTCTCTAATAGATAGGACTACAGGCGTGAGCCACCATACCCAGCTATTTTGTTTTTAATTTTGTAGAGACTGGATCCTGTCCAGTCTTGTATTAATTTCCTGGCCTTAAGCAACGTCCCTGCTTTGGCCTCCCGAGTGTAAGAATTATAGGCGTGAGACAACGCTCACGCCTATAATTTTTAAGGACACATTTTCAGAATTGTATAGAAAATGAAAATGAGTATGTACGAACATGGAAATTTAATGCCTCTTAGGATGTTGATATAGTCTCTAATGGAAAGATGCTTTTGGCATGAATTAGCATGATGGCAGAATAAACAAACAGAAATGGACAAATTAATGCTAAATTATGTCATAATGGACATAATGAATAAATTGAATATAGTTTTAAATAGAAAAGAGAAATCAAGTTAACCATTGTAATGACTTAAGTATTTAAGCAAATGATAATATTCCTGAAGCAGAGACTAGGAAGGTGCAGGTTTGGAAAATGTTTTTTAAAGTTTATATTTTGTTTAAAATGTAAATTCAAGAAAAAGGAGTGCCATCGGAAGAGGGTCATCTGTTTATTTGGCAGGACTGGAATAAAACCCTTAAGTATATTATATTCAAATGTTTGTTTCTTACATTAATAAAACCAAAGATATGATTATTTTAATTCTCAAGATTGAATAAAGTTAATAATAGTATCTTGTATAAACCCAATTTAAGATAGAACAACTTCTGTGCCAGAAAGTTAATTGGGGGAGCATTGATATTAAATACAACTGCCAACAGCACTAAATAGAGACTTCTTCTGGTCAGCATATTTTCTCCCTAGAGAGAAAACTAAATGAAAAGCCAAATTATAATTCACAGATTTTGTGGCAAACAGGGAATCAAGGGATAATTAAAATGTAATCAAACCAAAATAGGGATATGAGTGCCTCTTGCGCTTGATAGATTTCGTTCTGGAGTAAATCAAAAGAATGAAGATGGGTAAGAAGAAAAACCATAAAGTAAGGATGGCTGTTATTAGATTTTTTTAAAATTAAGGCTATTATATATTGTTCTAGTTATTTTGTCCCTGATAAACCAAAAGAAATGTTATGTTTTCTATCAGCCATTCGTCATGTTATGGAACAAAAATTAAAAACAAATTATTACCTATGTCTTTTATTCATTATGGTAAGCATCAGAGCCTGTTTTACATATCCTGCAATCTAGAAGATGTGTGACTTTCTTTCCAGAGTCACCTAACAATTATACTTGATCTGATTGTATGTGAATAATAGAGGTTTCTCTCTTTGAGTAGAAACTGATTAATTTGTTGAAAACGCAAGGACAACTCTGAACAGTGTTTTTGAAAACCTAATCATTGCATAAAAGTTCTTTTTAGTAATGAAACCTATTTTTTTCTCAGAGAGAATAAAATGTTATATAAACAGAAGTCTAAAAATCCATATGAACATTCAGAACAAGACAGTACAGAGAATAAAAATAGTAATTACTGTCATACTAGTTCTAACAGAAGGGGCTCAGAAACTTAAAAACAAAGTGAAGAAGCTATGATAAGAACTTATTTATGCCGAAAATTATAATAGTTACATATATCTCCTCTCCTTTGGTCATTTGCTGTTTTGCGGTTTTGTTTTTGTTTTTTGTTTTTGCTTTTGTTTTTTTGTTTTTCTTCAAAGAGTGTTTATATTATTAGTTTTACATAAAGTAGTGCTCTTGAATAAAGTTGGTTTCACATTTATCACATGAATTCATACTGCTTTTCATTACTTGCTAATTATCTCATGTGCATTAGTCAGTCTTCTCTAATTAAATAATAATATTATTAAGAATAGGAAATAAAGCTATCACTTCAGTAGCCAGCATCCTAGAATTTCAGTGCAGAAATCCTAGTAACAACTTGTTAATCTATCAGTCAACGTATATTTATGAATAAATATTCCAAAGATATTACTTAATAGGAATATCTGGTATTCCGGTTTTATGATCGTTTGACTCTAATCCCTTCTATAAAGTTACTTTTTAAAAAAAAGGTTGGTTCATACTTTATTATAAAATATTTCCTAGTTATATTTTAATTTTGGCAATCCTAATTGAAACATAAAGTTTTACTTACCATAATTACCATGTATATGGTAGGTGATATATTTTAAGGGATATAAGATTCTTGATTTGTCTTTTAAAAACCCAAAATATGTGTATGTCTTTCTATGGCTGTTCTTGTTTATATCTATCTGCATGAATACATAAGATCCACATTAGCAATTTAAAATCTAATTAAGCATAATATTTTAAAATATCAGAAGAAAATAAACAACTCTCCCCATCTCACATTAAGATGATTATCTTGTGTTTCACTCGTTATGCATGTCATTATATGTTTTACCTTATTTAGTTTCGGTGTATGACCAGTGGACTGAATACAAATCTTAACAGTCTATTCTTTAAACAACCAAGGTAGATAAGTAACTTTAATTTGCAAATGAAGACTGAAATTAGTTTAATAATTTTTCAAAGGAAAAACTTGAGTGGGGAGAGGTGCAACATATTAGCTTGGTAAGAGCAAAGAATTTGCTTTTATAGGACGCAGAACATTCGTCTTCAGCCTCATCCATAAATGACTCACGATTACTACTTCATAAAAGAAAAGGAAATTTGGCTTTACATGCAGCTGCTCCTCCTGCTGCTGAAGGCTTGGACTGCCAGCCCTAGTGAAATCCAGGTATGTATTTTTCACTTTGTCACTTCTCTATACAACTTTCAAAGGCATTACATCAAGCTTTGTCTCTCCATACCCACTATATTGCTCTTCTATAACTGTTGCAATGAATTTACCACAAATGTAGCAACTTAAAACAACACTTGTTTATTGTCCTACAATTTTGTGTGTCAGAGTTTGGTGTCAGTCATTTGAAGCTCTTATCTGGGGACTCTAGGGAGAATCTACTTCCAGTCTCATTCAGGGGGTTGGCCAAATTCATTTTCATGCAGTTTTAGCACTGGGGTCTATATTTCCTTGCTGACACTGAAGAGGATTATTCTTTTAAAGACTGTTTGTATCCTCTGGGTAGCCCATATTTAAGACTATTGATTGCTCCTTAATTCTTTCATATGCTTTTTATATTTCTGGTTGACTCTTCTGTTTTCCTTTTCTGCTTTTACCAGTGTGTGATTTCTTTGAGTTCACCTGAATAAGCCAGCATAGTCTGCCTATTTTAATGTTATCTAATTTTAAATGTTAATTTATCTTTTCATCTTCAATGTCCCTTTACAGTAGTGTCTAGAGTAGTGTTTCAAAGAATACGCCCTAGTCAAGAATCTTGTGACATCTTTTGAATTAAGCCTACTACATACACACAAAATTGATATTTAAAGCTAAATGTCCTGACACACCTTCTATTATTTCTTTTTTTAAGTATGAGAAATATGCCTTAAAATTTACCTACTTTATACTCTCACCCAATTAATAAATATCTATTTTGAACTAAGTAAAGTACTAACCTATTGGAAAATCAAGTCATACCAGTCCGTTGGTGGAAATCAGGAAGACTGAACTTAGGTGCTACAGCCAGCTACTATCAATTGGATTGAACCCACCATGTTCTTTTCTTCTGAACTCTGTGTCCCATGACATCACACCAATAGCTGAAAATCAGCCTTGGTAGAAGTATTTATACCATGTGGATTAGCAAAAACTATTGCAAGTTGCAAAAGATTATGTTGTGATGGAGGTTTGTGAAGGTAAAGGGATAAGCTAACTCAGGTGGGGGAAAAGGTAGAGGCCAGAGAATATTTCTTTGTGAAAGCAACACAAGAGACATGTTGAAGTCTCAAATGTTTTTTAGTACTTTGGAGCATTAAATGTTCCCATTTGGTGATTATATCAGACAGACCAGAAATGCATGTTTTAACTTGTACATGATGGCTTCAGTGAGCTTGAGCAATTGAGTTAACTTATTTAGGCTTCAGCGTCCAAAACTGTTGGGTTTGTTTGTTTGTTTATTTAAACATTCAATAAATACATACTAAGCACTCCCATGTATCATGTGATATGCTAGCTCTGAGAATAATGTGGTAATAAATATTTTTATTAAACCAAAATGTGCTTAATATACATTCTACAGATTTGAAATTTAATAAACAAATGTAAGTTGGTGGTAACAATTTTGTGTTTTAGGACCTCTTTAACAATTTAAAGAAGCTTAAGAAAACTTTCTTGAGAACACTTATATGAAGATATGTAACAAATTTTATACAGTTTTAAGAAATTAATCAGGCATTTTATGCCCATTCACTGACTGACTTTGTATCCATGAAACTCTGTTAAAATTTTAGAAATTTAGGAGAAAGTGGAAATATGGTAGCTCTTTATTTTCAAAGACATAGTAAAAAAAAATACTAAAGCATATAGTCACAACACAATGTGTTTCAGTGCGACTGAGCAATAGGCTATAAATATAGAGCAAATACAATATAAACAACAATACGTGAATCAAATTAAGACCATGGATGGCATTGTGTATTTATGTAGAGAATTTAGTGTTTTAAGTTCACTTTTGGGTTTAGATTTTATAAATTGTTTTTTATCTTCTGTGTAGCATTATAAGAGAGATTTGCCTTTCGTTTTGGAGGAAATCTGTTTTAAGAAGGCTTGGGAAATGGTGTAAGAGTCTCTAAGCCTTAGGGAGAAAGGTTCCTTTTTTTTCCATTACAGCTATTTCCTTTGCATTGATATTTCCCTACTTCTTCCTTCTAAACAACCAATAAGTTCTAAACAGACCTTCATGTAACATTAGAACTATCTTAACTGAGAGTCTTCAAAACATTTAAGCAAAGCATTTTAACTGGCTTGCAGCTTCCTAACTCTTAAATAATTTTTTCATAAAACAGTCAGAGGTTTCACTGCTTTTAATGAGCATGAGGCAGAAAAACTTAGACTTCATTCTGGAATTCTTTTTGAAACTCTAAAGAGAAATGCAGAATAGATTAACTTTTTTAATAATAAGGGCAAAACCAAGAATTTATCCTTAGGCAAATTAATAGCCAAATAAATGTATTATTTTCAGTTTCTTTAGGAAAATTATTTTTAAAACCTAATATTGTTCCATTTTGGGCAAAGTTAATATTCTCCATGTGGATCTAATATTGAAAAAAAAGTCCATTTCAAAAGTACATTTTGATTTGCATTTTGATTTTGTTTCAAAATAAAAACCAAAATGACTCTAATATAGTAACATATTTTTCATTCATTTATATGTTTGCTCTCCAAATTTAATTTGATAAATGTGCTAGTCTTATGAGCACACAGCTGTTATTTTTTCATTTGTTCATTAGTTTACAGTTTTAATCATTATCTCATGGCAATAAACATTTAAAACAAATTACTATTATGAATGTGAAAATTTAAAATAAATAAACTGAGAAAATCTTAAAATTTGACTTTCTGTGAATAACAATAAACATTGTGAGGCTCTTCACTGTAGTCTCATGGCATATTTAAAAGAAAATGTTTTTAGGGCATTTATTTAAGCTATTTTCATTCTGAATTCCTATTCACATTATTATAAAAATTCCATTTATATATGTGAATGATGTAATAGAGAAGATAAAGCATAATCTTTGTTTAAAAATAATGACTAAAACTTGAGCAAGTATTTGGTATGGTTTAGATATTTAACTCTTCAAAATCTCATGTTGAGTTTTGATCCTCAATGTTGGGATTGGGGCTGAATGGTTGGATCATGGGAGGGGATCCCTTATGAACGCTTGGTGCTGATCTCAAGGTAGTGAGTGAGTTCTTGCTCTATTTGTTCCCATGAGAGCTGATAGTTAAAACGAGCCTGGCGCGTTCTTTCTCCCTCTTTTGCTATCTTCTCCCTTTCTTGCTGTCTTCCTCTCACCATGTGATGTCTGCACACACCTACGCCCCTTCACCCTCTCCCGTGAACAGAAGCAGCCTGAGGACCTCACCAGAAGCAGATGCTGATGCCACGCTTTTCATACAGCCTGCAGAACTGCAAGCCAAATAAATCTCTTTTCTTTATAAATTAACCAGTCTCAGGTATTCCTTTATAGCAAAACAAGTGGACCAAGTCAGTATCATATATATGCATGATGTATGTATGTATATACACATATGTGTGTATATGTATACATATGTATATATGTATATATATACACGGACTAAGTATCATATATATGTATGATGTGTACACACACATATTTTGCTATCGTATATAATATATAATATTTCTATGTTTATATATAATGACAAAAGCATAAAGAATATATCATTTTAAAAATCGAAGTATGATTAGCAAGTTCTTTCAAAATTCATTTTTCAAATTAGGGGTGGAGAGTCACTATATTATTGACTGCTAAAGAGTTTGGGATAAACAAGCTAAAACCAAGCCATCCCAATGGCCATATAAACTTCACATACCTTTTCGAAGGGTCACAACCTTAGATTCAATATTGTTATGGGAAGTTAAAGTCTAATTTTAAAGTCTAATCCCGTTTATATAATTCAAAGAGACTGAAAAATCCATGCAACTTTGAGATGATGCTGTAATAGGACGGGACTCTTGAATGCCTTGGGAGGTAGGTGTATTTTGTCAATGGGAAAGGCATGAAGCATAGGGGGTCAGGCTTCCTGAGGATGCTCTGCTGATATTTCTTGAGCACAGGTCCTTGAGTACATTCTGTCCATCTTTAGATCTGTGAAATTATAAAGTCAAATTTACTGCCCCTATCCTACATACAACCCAGAAGGAAATGCATACCAAACTGTTACAGAAATTTTTGTTCAAAAATGGGGAAATGGAAATGAGAAAGGGGTTACTGGAAATTCTGAAATCTAACTCAGAAAATATTGGGCATTTCTTGATTAAATTTCATCCTGGGAATGTCTTTTCTTCCTTGCAGTTTCCCAAATGAACCTGAAGACTTAGTGCAATTCTAGTCATAATCTCAGCAAACTGTTTCTTCCATGAATTGACAAGTTGATTCTAAAATGTATTAAATATATAGAAATAGACTCATAATTACAAAATGATCTTTTAAAAGTAGTACAAATATGGAGGGCTTACAATGTATGTTTTAAGACATTATAAAAACAGAGTGAAATTTGAGTAAGGATAGATAGATTAGTGGAACAAAGCAGAGAATCCTAGAATAGAACTATAATTACATGGTTAAGTGATTCTCTCTCTCTTTCTCTCTCTCTCTCACACACACACCCCAAAGAAGAGTCCTTCTTTGTTGAAGATGCACCTTCAACAAAGCTCTTGAATCAACTAGAATTCCAATGGATAGCTTTAGACTGACAGACCTAAAAAATTATTATTGTATGTACCCCGATTAACTTACTGCGAAAACATATCTCAGCAAAATAGGGGAATAAGTGCAAGACAAAACATAGGATTTCCCAAGTATGAATCCAATGGAAGAGAGGCAATGGAGAATCCAGGAGTACCAAATGTACCAAAAGTTGCTGAAAATAGAGTCCTGATTCAATTAAGGAAAGGTAAGGCTCCCTGAAAACTGCCTCATGAAAAAAGATAAAAATTATATTTAGCCATTTAGAATACAAGATTAATTGGAGATGTACAAATGTAACGGAGGGGCAGAAAGATTAACTATAGGTCTGAATACACCAAAGAAGATAAAAATATGAGACAAATATCAACTCTAAAGAAATGGAAATAATTATTTAAAGGAAATATAATTATATCACTTAACTCAAAAAATAATTGCTATTATATGTTTATGCTGATTAAAATGTAGTTTTTTCAGATATGTATTATCATAAAATATCAAACTTGTATCAGAAAATAAGCTCTGAGTTCTAGATACCTATCATCCTGGGGAAAAAACTCATCCATGTCATTAAATCCATAACTTTCTATATTCTTTATGTTGTTTTAGTTCCTTCATTGTGTCTCTGACTCTATGGCATCATTTTATCTATTACATTTGCTTGCAATGATTGATGACACTCTCAAACAGATCTACAAAACTATCAGCAATACCACAGAGTGTCTTTGACCTCCCCTTTCCCACTGCCTGCAAAATCATACTAATTTTTCTGTATTTTCCTCAAATACTATCAGAATTCCTCCTTTCACCACCATCATCAAACATATACTCACTCTCAACAGGTATTTTAGAGAAAGCCAGTAATTTAATCTTTTAATGGTTTCACATTCAAAATGCTAAATTTAAAACCAACGGATTTTGAAAACTATCCTCACTTTTGTTATTACAAAGCACCTGTTTCTCATGTACCTCAAGAAGTTCACTTTTCGTACATACTGATAAACTTTCTTCAGGTACCACCATATTTAACTAAAACCTCTTTTAAAATATACGCTTCTTCAGAGGAAACTTCCTGGAATCTGGCAACATGATAGCCCTGTTATAAATTCTTTCGGCACTGTATCTAGCTCTCAGTACAAGTACAATTCAAAATTGGGAAAATTCTAGGTTGATGGCAGCCTTCCACGTGAAACTCTATGCTGCTTATATCTACATTTGCTCATCACTGTATCATCACTGTATATGCCACACCAAAATAGCTGCCCGACACACAGTGTAATATGAATATATGACTAAAGAAAACTACAGTAGCTATGTAATTTAAAAATTCAATAAACAAACCAACAGATTTGTCAACCTATAACCTCCATTTTTTCCATGTTGATTTTGACCTGGTAATTGTGCTGAAGTGACATTTTATGAAAATCATGATTTCTAAGAGTGTTACATGTATACAACCAGTCATAACTTTACCGGGGCTCTCAACAGCCTTTAACATGAGAAGTCATACTTCCTTTTGTAAACCATCTCTTTCCTTGAATTCTGTGATTTACAGATAATTATTTTGGAAGAGTAGATGAAATATAAATTTGAGGCTATCAATTTATTAAGTGGATTTTGAGGAGAGTCACTATATTCTCAAGAAAGTTCTATTAATTTTGCAAATACTTTGAGGGGTATAAAAAGTAGATATATAATAAATCATACACTAAACACAATAAATGATGATTAAGTACTTTATTGCTGATGCTACATATTTGCCAAATCCAGTAGAATGTAATCAATTTTTTAACAGAATTTCAGTCTTTCTATTAAGTCTTTCAGATCAAAATTAAAGAAAATTATATTGTATACTTGATTGATGTCCTTTATAGAGTCTTCCTACTCAGACATAGACTCAATTACGTGTGTCTAATAAGAATTATAAATAATAGGACAAAGTTATTTCAGTTAATATATTCTGTTAATCTATTTCAGTTCAGAAAAAAATACACTAACCTATTTCGTTTTTAGGATCTAATATGGGTGAACAAACTTGGGAGAATTTCTTTAACAATCTATATGCATTCTTTGTTTTACATTTTTTCAAGCAAACCTATGACCTGGATAAATATGTGCAAACACAAAATCACTGCAGTATGTTAGAGCAGAAATGCAATGGCAGGCATTATTTTTCAGTAAGTTATTGTGTAAAATATTTGAGTCATGCTGAGTATAAAATCTTTTGTTAAGGCTGATTGGGTTGCAGATTATAAAATGCCCTAATAGTACCAATAAATTAGACTCACCTTTCTCAAAAGAAAGTGACTAATAATATTTTGTTGCTGAGTTAAACAGAATAAATGTCTAAAAACTTAGCCAAGAGGCTGAGATTTTAATTAGTTATTAAGGTGTTCAGGTTAATGTAAATCAGATTTGCCTTTCTAGCTAAAAAATCCAGATTGACAGTGGCATTAACATTGTCATTAAATCTTGAATAAACACTAATTTCCCAGTGCTTGCAAGAATCTGACTTGGACAAAGATGAAAAAAGAAATACTATAGAGTATTTTGTTAATTATCAAGCTTTTTCTTTGTGTTATGTTTATCAGATATACAACCTTTCAAATTGAAGCTGATAATCAAATAAAATATTTTCTAAAAACTGCTTGTTGGAGTTAAATGATTACTCTTGGTTTTTCTTTCTTTCTTTTTTTCCATTTCCATTTTTAATAGCCAAAAACTTTCTTGTCACTGTTTCTAAGTAACACCATGACCTCCTGCTCACAAATTAAAATACATTGCAATTCTCTAAATAACAACAATTTACCCTTTCTAAAATCTCAAATCAAAGGTGCTTAATTTTTAGTATGCCCACTTACCCTGCCTGTATAAATTAAATTTAAGAAACATCTTATGTTTAGCAGGCTTGAAAATGAGACTATTTTTTCCTCTCAATTTTTGTCCTTAAAACTTATTAATTCTCTTTTACATTCTACATCTATAAATACTAAAATATTCTATGTATTAACTACTCAAATCTTCATGTAATAGTGTAGGTTCTACCCATGTGACAGATGAGGGAACCAAGGAGCACAGTTATTTACTACTTGCCCAATGCAAGTTTCAAAATTATCTTTGAAAATGATAGCTTTTAAGTTTTATTCTATAGTGGTTTAAGATGACAGGTTACAGAATTAGAACAACTGGGTCTAATTACTAGTTCTAATAATTCTTGTGGGGATTCACTGAGATTTTATACACACACGTGTATATGTTTGTGTGTATAAACATACATGTAACAATGCCTTCCACATACGTATTAACTATTTAATATGTGTGAACTATTATAGTCATTACTTGGCATTAATGTTTAGGTTGTTTCAATTATACTCTCAAAATGTAATGACTTTTTGAGAGCTTATATCAAATTATTGGAAATATACATGTATTTTTAAAGGGATTAGAGATTCTTAGTATTTGAATACGAATTGTGAAGATTAGTATTGAAAAAAACCCTTGGTAACTTAGCAGGAGTAGCTGCAAATGTGGTCCTTCTTTTCCTAAATGAATTATAAAGTATAAGAGCACTGAAGTCTATTGGATTTTTATTGTTAAAGTTAAATATATATGTATATATATGAAAATGTAGAATTTGAAGCTTTGGTTCATCTAACTACGACTCCTCTATTAGAATCATTCCGGAGGAAATCTTTTGTTGTTGTTGTTGGTAGAGAGACTGGAAAGACTAGGTACACAGTGACCAGCTGAAGGAAGAATGAGGGAGTTGCAATACTGTGAGAATAGGATTCCAGGTGGATTTCCTGAAAATAGTAAGATCCATCAGAAGTCTTTCCTTATTTCAGAATATTATTTATTATAATATTTAGTGTGTTTCTTATTATGCTGAAAAGTCTCTAGTAATCTGTGGTTTGTAGTGACCAGAAATAGGTATTTCAAGGAAATTGATGATAAAATATATACAAAGTGAAATACAAACCTTTACTTTTAAAGATTGTGCTATTTGGTGCACAAAGGATAGTATATGTGTTTTCTGAGTGAGATGAGAAACCAGAGAGCAAAAGAGTCATACATTCTCACTTCCTTTTAGGATAGAGGCTCTTTGCAAATAATTTTATATGTTTGTTTTTATAAAATATGGAACCCTTGAATAAAAGCAAATCTGAAGGGGGTGACCGAACTATGAAAAGGTTAGATGAGTTCAGATCGGGGCATATTAATTTGACATTGTCTACCGTACTGTACGTTCAAGGAAAAATGTTGAATTATTAAAGATGACTCTGGATTTTAAAATAGCAGCCATGACTGGAGATGCATTTTTTAAAAAAATTATCAGTATATATATGATATTTAAAGCCATGAGACAAGATTTAGGAACCAGGAGAGTGAATCTTAATAATAAACAAAGTGACTTCAAACTAAGCTGCGGAGCATTTCAAAGTTATGTGGTTGGAGATTGCGTGACTAGTTTCCAAATAAAGTAAGAAGGACCTGCAAGTGAGACAGGAGAGAGAAGAGAAGGTATGTTGTCCCTGAAATAAAGGAACCTTTTCTAGGTAAATGGTAGTAGGAAGATTCAGTGCTGTAGGAAGATCAGCCCGAAAGTAAATTAAAAGTTTACATTAGATTTTCAAAGGGGATTTTATTTGTAACACTGGCAATAATATAATAGTTTTTTTTTTTGGAAGTGTTGGAATGGAATTGGCTCAAGTGAGAAGGGAAGGTAATTAATCAGAGCCTGATGTCCTCTTCTGTAAAACTGAACAATACTAAAAACTATTTCAAAGGGTTTGTAATAATTAAGTTAGATAATTTCCATAAATTATAAGGCACAGTACCAGGTACATAATAAATACTTTAAAGTTGTGTTTTAATGTTTATTATAATTAATTTTTTTAATGACTTTTACTGAAAAAACAATTTTAAAAGAACAGTAAAAAAGGATGGCTATACTATAACATCTGAGTTTTTTAAAAGTCTAGAAACTTTTTATTATTGAAATTGACAAATAATTCGATAGCTTATTGGAATGTTAAATGGTGTGCTTAAACAATGTAGAGAAAAGAACAGATATTGAAATTAATTCATTGCCTTTTTCATAATTTCACATACTCTCAGGTTAGGTATATTAGATATAGAAAGTAGACTTTAGATAGGTGTACTTTTATATTTAGAGTGAGACAGAATTGGAGGCATTTTGTAATATAGGTGTAGTCGGTGTAAGCTTGCTTAGTTGAATCAGAGTTGTCGATGAGAGTTGTCAGAGTCACAGGATTGGGAGAGGCTGTATGGCAAATGGATATTTTTATTTGTATTTATATCAATCATGTATTAGTCTGTTTACACACTGCTATAAAGAACTGCCAGAGAATGGGAAATTTATAATGAAAAGAGGTTTAATTGACTCACAGTTCCTTGAGCATAGATGGGGAGGTCTCAGGACACTTACAATCATGTGGAAGGGAAGCAGGTATATCTTAATGGCAGCAGTCAAGAGAGCAAGAATGAGAGACAGAAAGAGAGAGAGAGCATAGGAGGAACTGTGAAACACTTATAAAACCATCAGATCTAGTGAGAACTCACTCACTATCATGAGTGAGCGTGGGGAAAACTGTCTCCATGATCCAGTCACCTCGCACCAGGTACTGTCCTCAACAGATGGGGATTATGGAGATTACAATTCAAGATGAGATTTGGGTGGGGACACAGAGTCAAACCATATCAAATCCCCAAAAGCTAAAGCTATGTATGTGGGTGATGTGCTCTCTTTGACTTAAGCATTATGTTAATGTTTTCCTATATATCTGAGGCTTCTTCCTAAATCTCTGATGAAAGTTATTTTTTACCTCTGTTTCTAACTTTCATCTCAACAAGTCCATGAATGTAATAAAAAATAAGTAAAACACTTGAATTAATGTTTTGTCCCTCTCAGCATCTTGGAAAATGAAAACAGTTCTTGATATAAAGAACTTTAATTGTCAGAAATGGCTGCACCTTGGCAATGATAAGACTTTTTGTATCCACGAGAGAAACATGTTTCTCAATTTGAATTCCATCATGAAATATATGTAATTATAAAGTAATTAAAAATACATAGCTTCAAGGCCTCCTGTTGTTGAATAACAGATATGAGATAATCATTTTGGACTAGACCCTTTATAATTTCTATGACACTAACAGAAAAGTAAGAATTATTCTGAAGCAAAAAATGTAGATAAGCTGGAAGAGAAGAGTCACAGTCATAATTTTCAATATGATTTCTTCTAATTTCCATCATCCATTCATTTGCATTTTTATGAAGTAGATCTCATATCAATGCATTTGTTCAACAAACTATTGTTGTCATTCACTCTGTAAAATGATAAAGCCATACTGATGAAAAAAGTCATGGCCTCTTTCTGGAATAACCTCACAAGCATCATGAAAGAGATGTTTATATCAAACTTCACAATGAAATAATGAAATATACATAGTACATAGTAAATTCATAAATTAACAGTCTCAGCAAAACAAGGAGGAGTCTTTATGTCTATTAATAGTAATAAAAAGTATCCAATACCTGCACACATGCACATATACACACATGCATACACGCACACACACACACACAAAGGACATTTTTATAATCAGTATTTAACTACTGGCTGATTACTCATGGTGAACCAAATAGAAAAGTTTGTACCAACTCCTACTATTCTAAATTGGACACCTTACGGCTCTAACAGAATATGCAAGAATACAGTTGACACTTGAAGAATTCTAGAGTTAAGAGCACCATCCCAGGGGCAGTTGAAAATCCCCATAAAGCTTTCGATTCTCCAAAAATTTAACTTCTAATAGCCTTCTGTTGACCAGAAGTCTTAACAATAACATATGCAGTCAATTAGCACATATTTTATATGATATATATATAACTGTGTTTTTAATAGTAAAGTAAGTTAAAGAAAAGAAAATGTTAAAATCATAAGAAAGAGAAAATATATATGTGTTTTTCATAAAGTGGGAATGGATTATCATAAATGTCTCAATCCACATTGTCTTCACACTGAGTAGGCTGAGGAAGAAGAATAGTTGGCCTTGCTGTCTTAGGGATGACAGAGGATGAGGAAAATCTAATATCAGTGGAATGGTGTAGTTGAACCCCATGTTATTTAAAGATCAACTGTAATTGAACTGTAATGTATTCAGATGAATAGCTACTTATTTCTCTTCCTCCTCTAACTTTAAGTATTAATTAGATGACTTTACAGGTAAAACTTGAAGTGATGGAGTTTAAGCAGCACATTGTTAAGTGTACTTTATTAGACTAAGATTTTTTTTTTAAAGATACTGCTTTTTAAATTATTTCCATCTTTGGTCCAAACAAAACATTAGAGTATAGTGGAATATTATAGGCATTTACTTTGTCTCTTAATAAGTAGATAATATTTAAGTTATAATATTTTTGTTCAAAATATTTTTAATCCTGCTCGTTGGAATAAGTTGCCCTTAATATAACTTTATTTACTTTTTGAGTAGTTAAACCATTAAACAGAACCTAAATATATATGGTTATTCGGTGAAAATCATCCTTAGTCCACTCGGTACAACTATTACTCAAAATATAATCATGTTATTGGGAAGCAAATGTTTTTACAAATATTTGCTTATGTTACCAAACTAATATTATACTATATATACTCAACACCATTCTTTATTCACATTAAATGTCTATTGATCCTTCTATAGAAAGGACTTGCTCATTTTTCTGCTAAATATATCCCATTGTACAAGTGTGCTCTAATTTATTTGGACAATCCTGAACTGACAGTTAAGTTTATACAACACTTCACTATGAACAGCTCTGTGCCAATGCATAATAACTTTAATATACAGTTGGCCCTTGAACAACACAAGTTGGAACTGAACAGGCCCACTTAAATGTGAATTTTTAAAATTAAAGTTACAAGTGTGACTGCCTTCCCTGCCTTCCCTTCCACTTCCTCTACCTCTTCCACCTCTGCCACTCTTGAGACAGCAAGATCAACCCCTCCTCTTACTCCTCCTCAGACCTACTCAGCATGAAGACGAGGAAGATGAAGATCATTATCATGACCCACATCCACCTGATGAGTAGTAAATATATTTTCTCTTCCTTATGATTTTCTTATTAACATTATTTTCTTTAACTTATTTTTTTGTTAAGAATAGAGTGTATAATACAAATAACATACAACATGTATTTTAATCCACTGTTTATGTTGTTGGTAAGGCTTCTGGTCAGTAGTAGGCTATTAGTGATTAAGTCTTTGGGAAGTCAAAAATTACACTCAAATTTTCAAGTGCACCAGGTTAGTGCCCCGACCCTCTCAATGTTCGAGGGTCAACTGTACTTCAAATTTTCACATATGCCTGAATTTCTAGAAATTAAATTATTAGACCTCAGAATTTTTACATTGTAATGTTGTTTGCTGATATCAAAGTGTTCTTTATAAAGTGTGTAAAACTTTACATTTATTTTAGTAGGTGTTCCCAAGTCCTCAAGAAACCATGTTATAAAAGTCCTGCATCATAGTCAATCTATAGGTAAAACATTTTACTCTTCAGTTGATATCTACATTGCTTTCATTTTGAAGGAGGCTAAGCATCTTTCATATGTTTAAATGCTATTAGTATTTCCCTTTCTGGGAAATGTCTACTTAAATATCTACCATTTCATATTCATTTAAGTCATTTTTGTATGGATTTTTATGAGCATTTTATAAAATGGAGATATTACCCCACTTACTGTGCTGTGATATGCAAATAGTTTCCCAGTTGGTAGTTTATTGATTTCTGATTGACAGTTTTTTATTTTTGTTTGTTTTGCTTTTGGTTTTTAGTAATACTTTCATGTCTCTAAATCCTTCTATTATGGTATCTGGATTTTATAATATAGTTACACATCCCTAATTTACGTTACATTTATAAAATTAAAAAATACATGTTTTGAAGAATTTTTTTAATGTTGTTTTAACAGTGTTTAACCCATTTAAAATTTATACCTGTGTAAACTGGAGTCAACTCTCCCCCATAACTTCAGTCATTTCAATGCCATTTATTGAGTAGTTCAACTGTTTCTTTCATTCAAAATACTACTAGGTTATATAATTTCCTATATGCATTTATATATGTCTATTTCTGAACTTGATCTATCACAACTTACATTTTCTCTAGTTGATTTAATTGTAATGATTAATTAGGTCACCAGTTTACATAGCACCGAACCATTTTCTATTGCTAAAATAAAAGTCACTGGATTATAGGAATTATTCTGCATAATACACAATATAGATTTATTCAATAATACAGTATTGGGTTTTGTTTATTAACACTTTATATAGACCACTTTTGTTAGTATTATAGCTATGATTCCTTTTATATTCAATCCTATTTGGATTGTTATATCATCAGTATTGGGCTTATTTCATAAATAAAAATGTTGAAATTTTTCTTCTTTTCGATCCAAGTTATTTAAATATTGTGTTTTTAACTTGGTAGAAATTCCATGAAATCTTCTGCTAGATACTTAAAATTATCTATTTCTTTAGAAATCGATCTGGGTGTATATGTGTGTGTGTTTATATGTGTGTGTACATATATATTTGTATAAGTATTTAAAAGTATATGTATGTATGTGTATGTATACACATAAGTGTATAAATGTGTATGTACTTATAATACATATACATATATACATACACTTTTATATACATATATACACTTTTACAGACACATACACTTCTTATAATTATACAGCATGTAGAAACTTCTTATAAGTATATAAGTATATGTACATACATATAAAAGATTTTTTTCCTTTTATCTTTGTTGTATCTTACATCTACGGTGGATCTTCAGTGTTGGAATTTGCCTTCTGGTAGGTTTTCTTCAAAATATATTTTTAATGCTCTTTTCACTCAGCTTTCAGTTTTTCTCTCTCTTCTCTATAGAAGGCTATGTTTTCTTCTATAGATATCCATTTTTCCTAATCCAATAAAGATGGTGTTTTAATTTATGAAAAATATATTTTTTTAGTGTTTCCTTGATATTTGGCTATAATTTTTCAATTGTTTTCTTGAAGTATTCTTTTATAGGGGCTACAAATGTCCTCTTTCCATCATTCACTGTTGATAGAAATTTGACTTGCTGTGACACGGCCATGTGCAACATGTTCCCTTTTGGTAGCAGCAGGGGAGAAAGTTGCTCTCCTGACCAGCTTGCTGTCACGTTACAAAAAATCCTCTTTTTCTCCATTGCCCTAATAGCATATTGATTCCCCCTCATATTTCATGTTTGTTGAAATATTCATTTATTCTCACTTTCTTTAAATTTCTCACCCAAGAGGAGAACTTCCACTGCTGGCCTAGGGCCTATGTCAGGGAATGTCTTCTAGAAGTTTTTTGTTAGGTTTGTCTCCTTGTTTTTTGTTGTTGTTGTTGTTTGTTTGTTTGTCTGAAACAAATTCTACAGACTTTCTGTAGATTAATCTGTTCCCTGTTCTTTCTAATTCCTTCCTGTGGCTTCTATGCAAGCTTTGCTGCTGCTTTTCAGAGCATTTACATGTGCTTTGAAGTCTAAAGATATGAGCTCCCTGGTATTATTTTTAAAATAAACTTTCTGTATTTAGTTTCTATCCAAAAATTCCTTCTGTAAGACTGAAAATACGTAACTGGGAAAATTCTGAACTTTTCTTCAATGTCACACCAGAAGCCTTAACAATATATTTTAAAGAAACTAATTTGAGGATACTGTAATTTTATATATATTTGGAGGAGGAGGAAGTTTTGCACTCTGTTTAGTTTGGAGTTCAATGGAAGCAATATTTTCCACTGGCAATTTGCAAATGTGCAAGGACAAATTAGATGGAAAGATTACATGCTATATATAGTGCTGAGATCAGTAAGATCATTTTGCAGATTAAGCAAATGTTTCCATTTCTATTAAAAATGTGCCCATGAATTAAGTGTCTTAGCAGAGTTTCTTATAATAAAACTGCTTAGATATTCTAGTGGATAGACTATTAGATTCAAAAGTATTGTGTTTTCCTAATAACTATCATTATATACAGAGATAAATGATCTTGAAATTATGACAAAGACTTTACAAATTTTTTGTAATTATGACAAAGACTTTGTTTGATGATGATCATTGGAAGACAAATGTGTACATTCTGCCTTTGTTTTTTGATTAACCAAAATAAAATATTAAAAGACTATATGGGATAAATCCTGATTTAGATATAGGCATAAAACTTATGTATGGACATTTAGTACATACATTTGACACCATGAACCTGTTTAACATTTTTTGTTACACTGAAGCCTTATTCTAATGCATCATTTTTTTAAATGATGATATCAACTCTAAGAAAATAAGAGTTATCTACATTATATGTTTTATTGCTTAAAGTATTAATTGATAAAATTTAAACATAACAATTTATTTGATAATGATACAGAGAGGAGACAAGGAAACACCAGGTAGAAGAGGGCAGCTCCCAGCAAAGGCCCCACCCTCAAGCCTGAAAACCCGTGGTTTTAAACGGGAACAGGCATTCCTGTTTTCACACCCTAAAGTTGCCTTTTGGCCTGCCACGTCTCCCTGTCTTGTACCCATATAAACCCCAGACTCCAGTCTTCAGAAGCAGAGGAGTAGATGAACAGAAGAGCAGAAGAATGGCAGAATGGCGTGGCAGAGAGAAGGAATGTCTGAACATTGAGAGGAATTTGGCTGGGGACAGTCAGAGTTGAGATCAGCTGCTACATGGCCAAACTCCAGGGTAAAATGATCTTCTCCCTCCATCCCACTGCCAGCTCCCCATCCATTCTGCTAAGAGTCACCTCCACCAGTCAATAAAACTCCCACATTCATCCTTCAAGTCCATGTGTGACCTGACTTTTCCTGGATGCCAGACAAGAGCTCCAGATACAGAAAGCTGTTGCACTGGCCCTTTGCCTTTGTGAAAAGGTAGAGGGTCCACTGAACTGTCTAACACTTAAGCCGTCTGTGGATGGCAAGGCTAAAAGAGTACACTGTAACACGTGCCCACTTGCACTTTGGAAGTCTCAGACACCACCCTGGATGCTGCTGTGCGGCCAGAGCCCAGGGGCCCTTGCCCCAGCTCCTGCACCTGCCCATCTGTGGGCTCCCCATCCCATAAGGCATTTGAGCATGTCCAGTGGCTGAATAAGATGAACCACACCCTGCCGCATGTCCTGCGAGTGGGGCCAGGGAACTCTCACACTTCAGTAATACTTGAAATGCATTTACAAAGTAAGACAATTTATATGCGTATTAATATCTGCATAATAAAGATCTCAAAATTAACAGATTTATGTGTCTTGGATAGGTAACTAATAGTAAGATTTTGATAAATAAAGCACAAAGTAGTGGAGCAGTGATTCAAGGCCTTGTGCTTCAATGTTTCATGTGAGTTTGAACCCCAGTTTTACTTAGCATAATTAATAAGCTTTTTATAAAGAAATGTTCTCATTAAAGGTACTTATCAATGTTTTAAAATAAGCACATATAATGCTATCTTTTGAGTTTAGCTTTTTAATCTCATGTGCCAAGTGTTTTTAGGAACTGCTTTGGCATCTATTGTGCCCATGCTACATGCTAATGATTTACCTGGAGATGTTCTTTAAGCAAGACAATGGTGAATACTCCTTAGTGATTATCTCATCATCTTCAAGGCTCTTTGAAGTTAGGCTTTCTCTATATTACAAACCTCTGCTCATCTATGAGAACTAAGCCTTGTAAGGGTTTCTCTCTCTTTGACATGACCTAAATGCCTGCCTTCCTATTATCTCTTACTAAGCTACAGGTAGAAACTCTTTCAACTCTTGTTCTGAGTGTGTTTTTTTGTTGTTGTTTCTCCTTGTGCCCATGACCTGTTCATGGATCTAATATGATCCATTGATCTCGTCTAAAGAGGCTTTGGAAATCTGGTCCTTTACCATGATATACCTCATTTCCCAAGATTTGAAGTCCCCAATATGCACAACAGATCCCTGTAAACCCAAGCATTATCAGTCACTGTTATTAGCAAAGCAGTTGTGGACCATAAATCGTTTCATATTTCGGGTAATTTATCTTGTAATTTAGCTCCAAACATACTGTTACTTAAATCTTAAAAATATGCTTATTTCTATAGCTCTCTGCCTTTATAGTGTGTAGGTTCTCTTCCTCCTACCTAGAATGCCCACCTTATTTTTTATGTGCTTAAAAAAACTAGTTATTTCTCAGGTTCCACCAAAGGTAATATAAGAAATCTAACCTAACTTTTTCAGAAATGAATTCCTCAATCTGCTTTATTTTACTTTTGTTTGCATTGCTCTTATCCTGAGAAGTATTTTAGTTCCCTGAAAGTGAGTGTCAAATCTTATCTTATTTCTTTTTCTTTTTGCTTTTTCTTCATTTTCCAAAGGCATATGGTAGTTATTAAAAAATTCAAAGTAATGAAAATGATAGAATGATTAAATATATACTTTAAATTATAAAAGATCAGAATTGCCAGCATGACTATTTGAAGACTTCAAATTAGATGTTTCAAAAAAAAGCATGATATTTTCAATTTCCATACGTGTTTTTGTATAGAGTTGCATTCCAATAATAATGGAAACTGCGACTTGGTAAATACGTAAATATGTAAACTGATTTACATATTTACTGCTAAGTATTGGTGGTAGTTTTTAGTTAACTTTCTTTGCTGTGAACTTGCTGATCTTGCTGATTATATGTGGTGCTTATCTGTTCAGAGAAGGTAGACATAAAATGTTGAGAAAGAAAGCATTCTCAGGATGGCTTTTACTTTACCTAACAGGGAATCTAGGCATGAGTCTCAGATACAGGGTCACAATGTATCTTACTTTTACCTTGCTAACACAATTGAGAGAGAGCTGAAAGCCTTTAATGGCCTTTAGAAGAGCAGAGATGCTTCATTTATGCAGCATTGAAGGTAAAATGTTTAAGGATACACAGTTTCTCAACTGTCATATCCAAATACTTTACTTTGTTCATCAGAAAAGCAGATTCAAGTTGCCAAGTTGACATCAGGGAAAGGTGTTTCTCTGGGGATGCCATGATTTCGTATTTCCTGGGTTACATATTAGGAGATAGAAATGTTTTCTTTTTGAAATGTCTTTGTGGTTTAAACTCAAGTGACATCAACTGCAAATAGCCTGAAGCAAAGTTAGCTTTGATTGTTCCTTTGCTTTGAATCATCTAGTCACTTTAGAAAAGATAAATCACATCAAGGGGAAAACGCTTACAAATGAAATATGGAAGGAAAGTATTTTTAAAAACACAAGATTTATTTGCTGAAATAATGATGAACCTATCAACTTTCCTGAAACAGACATTTCACTTTGACTTCCAAATTATTACTATGTTTAAACACATTATTACTAGTATTATATTATTATTATTAACTCTAACATTGCAGAATATACACTCATCTCGTTTTGTCTCTTCATTTCTGAAGGGTCTGGGTCATCTGTATTCCTGCCTGGATTAGGCTGTTGTGGTTTCCCATTGACCTTAATCACAGGGCATGGTACTACTAAGAGACACCCTAATCAATCTCCTGTATTCCATGCATACTCTTTCTTATCTCCATTGTGGAGTAGTGGACTGATTTCATCTTGATAGTCTGGGTCAATCACCCCAGCTAACACTGTAACTCCCTTCTTAGCCTGTTGACTAAAAGGTAAGAGAAGCCCAAAGTGTCCAGGTGGCAATCTCAACTTCCAGTTTCATGGAATCGTTGTTGTCTCTCCTGCTGGCCACATTCCTCCCTGTGGAACTAAGATCTCTAGGCAAGCAGAACATAATGTCGCGAAAACAGGAAGCAAAAATTTTGCTAGTGGATCACTAGGGGTGACAATGAGTGGTTCCTCTTCCAATTCTACCCCTTAATTCCCGGACCCATGAATCCTGGCTATGAGAGAAATAGTACCATATATTGGACACTAATTCAGAGCATACGCAGCCTTCTGGAGAACTTTGCCCCAGCCCTGCAAAGCATGGTCACTTAGTTGGCATTGTAATTGTGACTTCAAAAGGTCATTCCATCGTTTTATCAATCCAGCTGCTTCAGGATGATGGGGAACATGATCAAACTAGTGAATTTCATAAGCATGAGCCCACTGTCACTCTTCTTTAGCCATGAAGTGAGTGCCTGGGTCGGAGGCAATGCTATGTGGAATACCATCATGGTGGATAAAGCATTCTGTGAATCCATGGATGGTAGTCTTGGCAGAAGCATTGTGTGCAGGATAGGAAAACCCACATCCAGAGAGAGTGTCTATTCCAGTAAAGACAAACCTCTGCTCTTTTCATGATGGAGGAAGTCCAATGAAGTCAACCTGTCACCAGGTAGCTGGCTGATCACCACGAGGAATGCTGCCATATCTAGGGATCAGTGTTGGTCTCTGCTGCTAGCAAATTGGGCACTCAGCAGTGGCCATAGCCAGGTCAGCCTTGGTGAGTGGAAGTCTATGTTGCTGAACCTATGTGTAACCTCCATTCCTGCTGCCATAGCCACTTTGGTCATGGGCCTGTCAGGCAATGACAGTATGGCTGGGGAAAGAGGCTGAGTGGTGTCCACAGAACAGGTCATCCTATTAACTTGAATATTAAAATCCTCCTCTGATGAGGTCACCCATTGGTGAACACTCTCATGGAATACAAATATCTTCACAGTTTTTAACCCATCAGAGGGGTACATCTACATACCTCTTCCCCAAATTTCTTTGTCACCAATTTTCCAATAATGCTTCTTCCAAGTCCCTGACCATCCATCCAAACCATTGGCTACAGCCCATGAATCTGTATATAATCACACATCTGATCATTTCTCCTTCCATGCAAAGTGCACAACTAGGTGCACTGATCAAAATTCTGCCCACTGGGAAGATTTTCCTTCACTGCATCCTTCAGGGATGCCCTAGAAAGGGGCTGCAGTGCTGCAGCTGTCCACTTTTGGGTGGTGCCTGCATATCGTGCAGAACTATCTGTGAACCAGGCCCTAGTCTTCTCTTCCTCTGTCAACTGATCAAAGAGAACTCCCCGTGAGGCCATCGGTGCAGGATCGGGGAGAGAAGGCAGGGCGGCAGGAGTGGAGACCATGAGCATTTGAGCCACTTCCTCAAGTCCCTGATTTGTGCCTTCAGGACCAGCTTGAGTCCAATCTTGCATATACCCCTTCCATTTGATGATGGAATGCTGCTGTGCATGACCCACTTTATGGCTAGATAGGTCAGAAAACACCCAGTTCAGGTTGCATGGTGACTTGATGACTCGTAGTCAAATGTTCAGTTTCTACCAAAGCCCAGTAACAGAACAAGAGTTGTCTCTCAAAAGAACTGCAGAAGATGACAGGGCTTTGCTCAAAATTCCCAGAAGCCTCCACTGTAATTCACCTATGAGTGCCAGCTGAAGGCTCCAAATAGCATCCCTATCTGCTACTGACACCTCAAGCACCATTAAATTTACTATGTCATATGGCCCAAGTGGGAGAACAGCTTGCACAGCAGCCTGGACCTATTGCAGAGACCTGTTCTGGACCCTACTCAAAACTGGCAACCTTTCAGGTCACTTGATAATGGGCCAGAATAACACATACAAATTAGGAATGTGTTGCCTCCAACATCCAAATAGGCCCACGAGGCATTGTGCTTCTTTCTTGGTTATAGTATGGGCCGAATGCAGCAACTTATCCTTCACCTTAGAAGGAATATCAGGCCCCACACCCTAGAGATTTTACTGAGGTAGAAGGTGCCTGAATTTTAGTCAGATTTATTTCTCATCCTCTGGCATGCGAATGTCTCACCACTAAGTCCAGTGTGTTTGCTACTTGTTGCTCACTGGATCCAACCAGCATAATGTCATCAATGCAATGGACAAGTGTGATACCTTGTGGGAGCAAAAAGTGATCAAGCTGTCTCCGAATAAGATTATGACACAAAGCTGGAAAGTTGATATATCCCTGAGGTAGGACAATAAAGGTATATTGCTGGCCTTGCCAGTTGAAGACAAATTGCTTCTGGTGGGCCTTATGGATAGGAATGGAAAATAAGGCATTTGCCAAGTCAGTGGCTGCATACCAGATACCAGGAGATGTGTTTATTTGCTCAAGCAATGAAACCACATCTACAGCAACTGCAATTGGAGTCACCACTTGGTTAAGCTTACGATAATCCACTGTCATTTTCCACGATCCATCTGTCTTCTGCACAGGCCAAATGAGAAAGTTGGATGGTGATGTGGTGGGAATTACCACTCCTGCATCTTTCAAGTTCTTGTGGTGGCACTAACCTCCACAGTCCCTCCAGGGATGTAACATTGTTTTTGATTTACTATTTTCCTAGATAGAGGCAGCCCTAATGGCTTCTATTTGGCCTTTTCCACCATAATAGCCCTCATCCTTCCAGTCAGGGAGCCAGTGTTGGTTTTCTGCCATCTGCTAAGTGTGTCTATGCCAATTATACATTCTGGCACTGGAGAAATGACCACAGGATGAATCTGGGGACCCACTGGACCCACTGTAAGTTGGATCTGAGCTAAAACGCCATTAATTACCTGACTCTTATAAATCTCTGCTTTAACTGGAGGACCACAACGACGTTTTGGGTTCCCTGGAAACAACTTCAGCTCAGAGCCAGTGTCCAGTAGTCCTCAAATGTCTAATCATTTCCCTTTCCCTAATCCACAGCTACCCTGGTAAAAGGCCAGAAGTCTCCTTGGAGAAGGATGAGAAAAGGACTAAAAACATAAATTGTTGGTAGTGCAATAGGATCCTTCCTCAAGGGGACCTGGCCTCCCCTTCATTCAAGAAGTTCTGGGTTTATAAACTGGCTCAAGTCTGGAAATTGATTGAGGGGTTGTGATTCTCTGTTTTATAGTTCAAATTACTCTTTTGTCCATTTGACCTAGAAGTTTTCTGCTTACATAAATTAAGTAGGAATGCAGTAGGCTTTCTATCATTTTCAGTTCTAGGAACATTTTAATTAATTAGCCAATGCCAAAGTTCTACATGAGTCAGACTATTCTGATAGCTGCTTTACCTCTGCTGTCTATTGTGATAGCTACACCCACCTGGCCTTTGATGGTTAAGTGCTGCCATTTGGCCCCTGCCACCTTGGGATCCAATTATTCCCACTGTATTTAAGTTTTGTAGTTGAGTGACTGCAGTTCCCACTGTTAGATCTGACATACAGAGAAGAGCAATTACAGAGCTCTTCAAAGATGCAAGTGATGCCCTCACAAATCTATTTCACAAGGCATTAGTCAAGGGTATATCTTTTGGACCCTGCCAGCTGGGATGAGTAAGTCTAAAATGACTAATCCAGTCCACCATCCCAATCTCTCTAAGCCATTAGAACCCTTCCTCTACATTAAACCAAGGGAGATCAGGCATTTCCAGCTTGCTCACAGCAGGCCATCTGTTAATTCATATTTCAGCTAATCAAGCAAATAAACTATTGGAACCTTTGTTTAACTCCCCAAGCTTCAACATTAAATGCAGAGTCCCTACTTAGTGGGCCCAAATCAATCAATTCAGCCTGATCCAATTCTGTTCCTTCCACCATTATCCTGCACCCTTAATATTCATTCCCATGCCTGTTCTCCAGATTTATGTTTACCAAAATTAGAAAACTCAAGCAGTTCTTTTTGACTGTAGTGCACCTCCTCATCGGTCACACTCAACCTCACCTCCAGGGGCCCATCAGGACTTTAGTCTAATTATAGGTCTAGAAGCAAACAGTGGTGTGGGGATGCCTCCTGAGGAGAATCAACATTATCTTGCCTGGCAACTGCCTCAGGGGAGGCTGTCACTGTGGCCTCAGGCAGCACAGGGTCTATCTCCTGAGACAAAGGTGGAAAGGCTGATGGCAGAATGGGTTTGCGAGGGAATGTTGACACTACGGGGGATGGAGAAGCTGTTTCTTCTGACAAAAAAGAAAAAGGCTCAACAGAGTTTACAAGCACAGTGTCCCCAGTTTCATCAGGGTCCTCTCACATGTCCCCATTCCAAATTGCAGGGTCCCATTCTTTTCCAATTAATGCCCTCACTTTAACAGTAACCACCTGTCGAGGCTGTGCATGTACCTCTTGTTGCAGGTCAGCCACTCACATGATAGAAGCTTGTGTCTGCTTTTACACAATTTCAGCTTTTTCTCTACAGGATATGAGACTCTCACTCAGGGCTATCATAGCAGATTTCAGGCTCAGTATCTGCTTCTGAAGCCAGGAGTTGGAATTTCTGAGTTCATCATTTTCTTTCATTACTTTGTCTGGCAAACTGAGGAGCAACCAACCAACTTCATTATGTTCCTTAATTCTCCTCATATAGTAAAAGGTATTATGTACAGTCATTAAACTCCTTGCCTCTTATGAGCAGTGAATCAGGAGTGTCAAATGCATTTATTTTGCATAATTCTCTAAACAGTTCATGCCAAGTACTATCAGTATTCTCCATACTATTAGAAGTAGAGTCCTTAGCATTTTGGGGTCTAATTATATTAAGCAGCCAACTCCAGAAACCCCAAAACCAATGAAAGAACACCATTCTTAATATTAGGCTCCTCTAGAACCACTTCTGGTACCAAAATTTCTATTAGTCAGGGTTCCCTAGAGAGACGGAACTACTAGTGTGGGACTAAGTGGATAAGTTGTCTGGACTTCCTGGATCAATAGGGACTTCCCTAAGGGGACTTTCCCCTAAGCCAAAATGAGTTACAGCTGCAAGCTAAGGGATTGAAACTTCAACCAATCATATACGGAGTTTAAGCTCTAGCTGCAGTCTGATGTTTTTAACCAATCAGGCTCATCAACCCACAAGTTGATAGAAAATAAGCTAATTCTATAGGACAGAAAAAGGAAAAGGGGAGGGGTCATAAGGGGATATAAGACACCCAAGCTAGAAAGGGCAACCCTTCTGGGTCCCCTTCCACTGGGTGGAAGCTTTACTTTCGCTTTCACTTTACTTTGGTTTTTGCTTTGTTTTTGCTCTCACTTTAATAAATCTTGCCACTGCACACTCTTTGGGTCCATGCATTTCTCTACTCGAGCTGCTGTGGTCCACGGCTCCGTTCCTTGAAGCCTGTGAGACCTCAAACCCTTCGATCAAGAAAAAACCTTCGATCAGGAGAAGACTTCTTATCTCATTTCTGGGGGCCCATCTGGGATTTCTCCAAAGCTGTGAGTAACACTGGACCCCTTTCACTTGCTATTCTGTTCTATCTTCTCACTAGAAGTTGGAGGAAAATACCAGGCACCTGTCAGGCATTTAAAAGTGGCAAGCGTGGCCACAGACTTAAGACACGGGTGTGAGGCTTCCTGGGAAGGGGCTCTCTAACAACCCCCAACCCTCTGGGCTAAGAGTGTTGGTTTGCCTGGAGCCAGTTCCAACTGTTTCTACCTTTCCTGGGAAAAACCAAGGGCTGGTAACAGGTGGAAAACTGTCTTCCCGAAATCTCGGCACTGACCCAGTGGAGATCATGGCACAATAAGCCTCTACTCCGCAGCCGCCCATGTGTGCGTTCCCTGCCTTTTCTGACCTATGCCTCCTGGGTCCTAACATCCTCAGAGAAGACTTTCTTAAGGCCCTATCTTCTAGGATCTTTCCTACTCCTGAATCTAAGAATCTTTTGGCTAAGAGCCTAGGTCGAGTGGGGAGGCAATCCAAAGACCCTTGCCCATGGTGCCCCCAGGCTTATTCTTATGCAAATCGGTATCAATATACTTATATAGGACCTGTCCCTCATAACCTGTACCCTGGGCACTATCTGGGACATCAAAAAGCATGTCAAAGGCTGATAGAAGGCATAGGACGTTTTTCCTTTTTTTGCTCTAAACTTATTCCAGATTGCAGAGGTTACTTTACCACCTTTCCTGTCTGGGATCAGTGATTAGAACTGTAGGACTTCTCCACTCGAAGCAGTCAGACATATGGGCCAAAAACAATATAATAGACAATAGGTCCCCCGATCCAAGTCCAAAGGTCAATGAATATTCTTATGAGGACAAATGGGGACAGAAAATTTGGGTACAGAAAGCACTGTTCCAACCTTGGTCCTCCAATTTGCCACTACCTATGCTAAAACTGTTGTGCTCCAGTGCCATTTTCAAGGAATTTATCTTGCTGGGACAGCTCCAAGCCCAGAAATATGCTAACTGGTGCCTGATCTCTGAACTCAAAATACACCCCGAACCTAAGACCCACTCGCAGATGCAAAGGCAATTGTGGACAAGCTGCTAAGGAGCCACTAAAATCTAGCAGCCCCAGGCCCCTTTTTTTTGTGGCTAAAATGGACGGGAAATGAGTGTGGGCAAAACTGCTATGTTGGTAAGTGCAATTAAATCTGATAAGCAGAGTTCCTTGGGTGATTGGGCACCCTGGAAAGAAAAGGACACTAGAACCCTAGGTGATGCACTAGGGCTAATGCTCACTAGGGGATGCCTAGGGGTGCAGGCACTCCTATGTTCTTTCAGATGGGAGACATTTCCTCAAAAGCAAAGCCATCCCTAAGGTGTATTCTCAATAACTGGGACCAATTTGACCCTCAAACACTGAAGAAGCAGCAACTTATATTTTTCTGCAGCACTGCCTGTCCACAATATCCTCTTCCTGGAGGAGAGACATGGCCACCCAAGGGAAATATAAACTATAATACCATCCTACAGCTAGATTTCTTTTGTAAAGGAGAGGGCAAATGGAGTGAAGTACCATATGTACCGGTTTTTTTCTCATTAAGGGATAACCCACAATTACGTAAAAAAAATGTAATTTACATCCTACCAGGGGTCCTCAAAGCCTACCCCCATACCCAGGTCTCCCCGCGGCTCCCCCTCCCACTAGTAAGGACTCTCCTTTGGCCCTAACAGCGCAGAAGGAACCAGACAAAAAGATAGTCAAGGAACCAAAAGGCGCCAATTGTTCCCCCTCCAAGCCATGGGAGGAGGAGAAGGAGACTTTGGCCCAGTGTGAGTACATGTCCCCTTTTCCCTCTCAGACTTAAAACAGATCAAACTGGACCTAGGAAAATTCTCAGATAATCCTGATGGATACATGGACATCCTACAGTGATTAGGACAATCTTTTTATTTAGCTTGGAGAGATATAATGTTGTTGTTAGGTTGAACATTAACTCCCAATGAAAAAGAGGCTGCCTTAGCTGCGCCCCGGGAGTTTGGGGATCTCTGGTACCTAAGCCAGGTAAATGATAAAATCATACCAGAAGCAAGGGAACAATTCCCCACAGGCCAACAGTTGGTTCCCAGTGTGGATCCCCTCTGGGGCCTCAATTCAGAGCACGGAGACTTGAGTCGCAGGCATTTACTGACTTGTATACTAGAGAGATTAAAAAAGACCAGAACAAAGCCAATGAATTACTCAATGATGTCCACTATAATGTGGGGAAAGGAAGGAAACCCTAAGGCATTTTTAGAGAGGCTAAGGAAGGCATTAAAAAAGCATACTTCCTTGTCACCTGACTCTATTGAAGGCCAACTAATTTATCACTCGGTCAGCTGCAGACACTAGAAAAAAACTTTGAAAGACTGCCCTGGGCCCTGAGCAAAATTTGGAAACTCTATTGAATTTGGCAACTTCCGTGTTTTATAAAAGGGATCAGGAGGAGCAGGCTGAAGGAGGCAGATGAGACAAGAAAAAGGCCTCTGCGTTAGTCATGGCCCTCAGGCAGATGAACATCGGTGGCTCTGAAAGAAAGAAGGGCTAGGCAGGAAACCCGCCTAACAGGGCTTGTTATCAGTGCAACTTACAGGGACCCTTCAAAAAGGACTGTCCCAAAAAAGTAAGCTGCCCCCTCGTCCATGTCCCTTGTGCCAGGAGGATCACTGGAAGGCATACTGCCCCCGAGGGTGAAAGTCTTCTGGGCCAGAGGCCACTAACCAGATGATCCAACCATAGGACTGAGGGTGCCCCCGGTAGGCACCAGCCCATGCCATCACCCTTACAGAGCCCCAGTAAGTGTCACCATTGAGGGCCAGGAAACTAACTTCCTCCTGGACACTGCTGCAGCCTTCTCAGTTTTACTCTTCTGTCCCCGACAAATATCCTCCAGGTCTGTCACCATAAAAGGGGTCCTAGGATAGCCAGTCACTAGGTATTTCTCCCACCCCCTAAGTTGTGACTGGGGAACCTTATTTTTCTCACATGCTTTTCTTATTATGCCTGAGAGCCTTACTTCTTTACTAGGGAGGGACATATTAGCTAAAGCAGGTCATTCAAATCCCTAGCACACCCAGTCCCTACAAATGATTAGCGCTCTCAAGACTACATAAAACTCTTCACACTCACTCCCACTTGCTAAATTTATTTAATGTCATGCTTACCAAAATTCACAAGGCCTTCAGCCCAAATCCAACTGACTGCTGAGTGTGCCTCCCCTGACGCTTTAAACTGTATGTCCCATTTCCTGTTCCCAAGCATTGGAACACCACTGAAGTGACAAGAAACACCACAGGCTTGGTAGGCCATTTAGTCTCAAATCTAGAAATAACACATACATCAAATATCACCTGTGTAAAGTTTAGCACAACCATTGATGCAGCCACCTTCCAGTGCAAAACATAGATTCCCCTACCTCCACTACTCTCTTGCTTACCATTAGGAGTCTTTTTTGTTTGCGGTTCCTCAGCTTACTGCTGCTTAAATGGTTCCTCCAAAAGTCTATCCTTTTTCTCCTTTTTGGCGCCCTGCATGACTATCTATACTGATCAGGACTTACAGGATCTTCTTCTACCCAAACCCCATTACAAATGGGCACTAGTCCTGCCATTCATTATTGGGGATGGGATACTAGGAGGACTAGGAACTGGCATTGGAGGCTTTACCACCTCCACCCAGTTCTATTACAAATTATCACAAGAGTTAAATGATGACATTGAATAAGTCACTGACTCACCCAGAGCAATTTTCAATCTGGCAAACTCTATTCTTGGTAAGAGCCCTATATAGGTGTATCATTTTTTATCTTTTAAATATATACCTTATCTATGTTTAGATATATTTTGATACACAAATATTTACCATCGTGTTACAGCTGCATTTGGTATTTAGCACAGTAACGTGCTGTACAGATTTGTAGCTCAGGAGCTGTAGGCTATACCATATAGCCTAAGTGTGTAGTACGTTATACCATCTAGGTTTGTGTAAGTACACTTTATGACATTTGCACAACAGCAAAATCACCTAAGGAGACACTTCTCAGAACATATACCAAATGTTAAACAACACATGGCTGTATAATCAAAATCACAGGTTATTGTCTCTGTTAATTTAAAATTGTAATACTTAACTTTGTCCTTGACTGTATAAATGTCTCAACTCTTTAGTTCCTTTGGAGTTTGCATCTACCGAGAGTAGGCAAAAGAAATATATTCAAGTATAACAAATTTGGACTCTTTTGTGATAGAAATCTTTATATAGAGCTTAATCCATCAAAATAAAATCTTTAAAACATATGAGCCTTCATATATGAAGTGGACAGTTTCAACTGTGACAACCTATATGCTACTGAGGAATGTGTTTCTACTGTATTCTTTAAGGAAACATATGAAGTACAGGAGTGCTATGTGCCAGCATCGCTTAATGATAGTTTTTTGGAGATTGTCTGCATTACCAGAGCAGACTCGGCAACCTGAAGTTTATGACAATTTCAGAGCTTTGGCCTGAGTTGAAACAATTCTGACCTGGGAATAGGGAGCTGGATCTTATTGCTTACCAAGAAATATACCACAGTTAGTGTTCCTTTGCCAATTCAGAGTTGGGCAGCCTAAGATCCAGGTATCATTTTTAGGTATATCTTATATTGAGCTCTATTATACCCAAATTAAGCAAGTGTAAAGATTTTCAAAGATTTTCCCCTAAATCACATGGCTCCTATAACCCTTTTGTAGAAGAAATGAGACATCTGAGGGCATCAAGTTTAGACCCATTGAGAGGAAGCCCAGGATGATTGCCCTGGAGTCTTTGTGAAGGGAATCTGGATGATAGCAGAGTTCTAGTCTAAGAAAACCATTCTCATAATACACATCTGAGATAGCTGCGTGGCTTCTGTTGACTTTCTGATGGCTTTTATTTGTCTTCTCAAAACAAAATTTTGCTGCAGTAAAAATGAATCCATTAGAGGTTCCCATTTTTGACATTTTAAGGTCAGGTGTTCCAACAATAATCCAAGAATCACCACATCAGGAAAACTGAACTTGTTTCTTCAAGCCTCAGTAAAACACATACCAGTTATCTACAGGTATTCTGATAGAATGATAGGACTTGAAATCCCTGAATTTAGTAGGCTACTCTCTGCTTTGGAAAAATCTTTCCGTTATCAAGTTGATAATTTTTTCAGCTCCTCCAAAGTGTCCTCTAAATTCACCATTTAGTCAAGGCCTACCTGATCATCATTTTAAATTGGAAACTTCCTCACTCTTTCAAAATTCTTGATTCTCATTACCCTGCTTTAGTTTTTCCATTGTTCCTTATCATCTACCATAAGCATAATATCCTAATTTAACATGTTCGCTGTCTGTCTCTACAATGAAACTGAAAATGCTAAGGGATATTAGTCAGTATTTTTGTTTCTGTGTTTGACTTTTATACTGAAAACTTAGAATAGCATTTGGCACATAATAAACAGTACATAAATTTTTGTTAAATAAATTAATGATAATACTCTTCTAATAAATTGAATTGCAAAAATAAATGCTTATTGAAATTACAAATGTTGAAATAAGAAATTTACATACAATTATTCTAGATATTTCCTTCATCTGCATTATATTTATTTATATATATATATATATATATTTTTTTTTTTGAGGTGGAGTCTCCCTCTGTGTCCCAAGCTGGAGTGCAGTGGCGCGATCTCCACTCACTGCAAGCTCTGCCTCCCGGGTTCACGCTATTCTCCTGCCTCAGCCTCCCGTGCAGCTGGGACTACAGGCGCCCGCCACTGAGCCCGGCTAATTTTTGTATTTTTAGTGGAGACAGGGTTTCACCGTGTTAGCCAGGATGGTCTTGATCTCCTGACCTCGTGATCCGCCCGTCTCGGTCTCCCAAAGTGCTGGGATTACAGGCACGAGCCACCGCGCCCAGCCCTGCATTATATTTTAACAGTTCTTTGGCCAGGATGTCATCAATATACTATAGTAAATATTTGCAAGGCAATTTGATATGTCTTATCTATCTTTAAGCTCTTTGAGATGCAGGCATTCTTACCAATATTTCTAGATCCTGGCATAGTATGTACATAGTGTTGAGTACACAGTAGGGCTTAATGAATATTTTTCTGACCTTCTTGCATTGACTAACTTGCATGTATTTTCCTTTCCATGAATATCAATACCTGCATCTACATAGTCAGGAGATTTTAGTCCGTTAATTCCTAGAGCACCAATCTTCCCAATATTCTTTTATATATATATCCAGTGGCTTCTCCATGATACCTAAAAATCCTCTATTATTGCCTCAGTGGGACTCACCTTGGGTCATCTAGTATGTATATTTATTTTTGCAAGAGTAAATAAGACAGTGTTTTAGTGGTTTCAATTGGGGTTGTTGATAACTTATAACTGTATATGAATATGTATTCTTGTTTACTTACTGGACAGTTACTTGATTATAATTAAGAATTTATATATATTATATATGGAATATATATATTCTATATATATATGTGTGTGTGTGTGTGTATATTCTTTAAGGTTGCATAGGCCAGGTGCTGCAGCTCATATCTATAATCTGAGGGCTTTGGAGGGACAAAGCAGGAGGATTTATGAAGGCTAGAAGTTTGAGACCAGCCTGGGCAACATACTGCGATTCCATCTCTACAAAAAAAATTTAAAAATTAAAAATTAGCCAGGCATGGTGGCATGTGCCTGCAGTTCTAGCTACTCAGGAGGCTGAGGCAGGAAAATTGCTTGCGCCCAGGAATTTGAGGCTATAGTGAGCTCTGATTGTGCCACTGCACTCCAGCCTGAGCAACAGATTGAGACCCTGACACTAAAAAATATAAACAAATAAAAAGAAAAGGAAAGTTGCACAATGCCTATTCTATGGGATAGAAAACTTTTTTCTACTTCATGATGCTAAAAGTAAAATTTATATTTTGCCTCTTCTTACTGAGAATAAGGATTTTAGGGCTTCCCACTAATGGTGATGTTTTATAGCATCTGCCTACACATTTTGCAGTTGTGTGTAAAACACAAATGGGATCAATTCATTTCTATACCCTTTCTTAAGTATTAGCCTGGGGAAAGCACTTGACTGGCTTGTCTGGTGATTGTTCGGTGACAAACAGTCGAATCACTTCACCCCATCTTAAAGGAGCCATATTCATTCTCATAATTTGCCTCATTTGGTCCTGTCAAGTCATCTACGCTACTTCTTAGGACTTCTTACCTCTAATAAATACAAATTTTCTATTATTTAACCTCCTACTTCTCATAATACAAAAATCATGCTACACCTTCAATTTGACTTTAATTTCAGCCACATAATTTTAATGCTTAATATTTCTCAATATAAATCAAAATAGATATTACCCAATATTTTATTCAAAAATTTACTTTTATATTTTATATTAATTTAACCAGAAAATGACAAACATTCATGTACCATTATCTCAAATTTAAAGGATAAGGTGTCAAATGCTAAAGCTAAAAAGGAGTTCTGAGAGATTCATGGTTTGATTACATCAGTCAAATCTTACCGTCTGATAGAGGAGACAAATCGAAAATTGCAACCTACTGTGATGTGCACTAAAAAAGTCTAAAGCATGAAATATTCAAAAAATACAAAGGACAGACATATTATCTGGATAGATGAAAACACAGAATGTCTCCTGAAGTGTTGGGGAAGAGGAGAGCAAGTGAGGAGACATACTTTAACTGAATCCTGAAAGGTCAACAGAGATTAGCTTGGTGAGAACACTTTACTCACAGGTAGAGTCTATTCAAAGTTCAGAGGTTAGAAAGAGCCCACCAAAGTTGCATAGAGAACTGCAAAGAGTTCAGTACGATTGCAGAAAAGTATGTGGCTGGAGATGAATGGGAGGTGCCTGCAGGAAATGTAGTCAGAGATTTCGAGAAAAGTCTAATTATCAGTTACCCATATTGTCATGCCAAAGAGTTTGGATTTATTATGAACGTCTTGGAAATGCATGAAACAATTAAAACAGAGTGCCCTTTTCAGTAAGCACATGAGCATAAAGATTCGAAGTGCCAGAAGGAAATCTGGGGATATGATAGATTTTCAGGAGTCATCAGCATACGGATGGCAAGTGAGTTCATGGTATGTAGAAAAACAAGGAAAAGGACCGAGAGAACACTGTCAGCCCTTAAGAAATTTTAGACCAAAGAGTCAAAGGAATTAAGAATAGCATGAATGGCCGGGTGTGGTGGCTCACGACTGTAATCCCAGCACTTTGAGAGGCCGAGGCGGGCGGATCACAAGCTCAAGAGACTGAGACCATCCTGGCCAACATGGTGAAACCCAGTCTCTACTAAAAATACAAAAAGTAGCTGGGTGTGGTGGCATGAGCCTGTAGTCCTAGCTACTCAGGAGGCTGAGGCAGGAGAATCACTTGAACCTGGGAGGCAGAGGTTGCAGTGAGCTGAGACTGTGCCACTGCACACTCCAGCCTGATGACAAAGCAAGACTCTGTCTCAAAAAAAAAAAAAGAAAAGAAATAGCACGAATGAGGATTGTCAGAGAATGCAAGACACGTTTCTCAACAGTGCTGTGGCAGACAGTTCTAAGTACATCCTTTTCCTTTCTTTTCAACCAAATCTGCTATTTTGTTTAGGTATCAACATGGCAGCAAATTCGGAAAGTTTCCACTCCTGACTCCAGGAAATGTTCTGGATTCACTGGGTATCAGCCAGTATTTGTCATGCTGATCGAAGTTGGGAGAAGTTGTCTGGAAGTAAGCAACCAAAGCTAAGATGAGCTCTGCTGAGACCTACTTGCTACAAAACATTTGCCCTTATAAAAAAATGGAGGGCTGCACAAAAGAAGAGCCTTTTTGTGTGTGTTACTGCTTCTGCCTTTCTGTTTTAGAGGCTCCTGTTTTAGGATGCCAGCACTGGTAGTCTTTGCAATCAAAGGATGCACAAAGAAATGTTCTTAAGTGTCTAGACCTTGTTGACAGCTGAAGTCAGTTCTACAGGCTTCCTCGATTTATTTTTACATATCACAAGTAAATGCCTTTGCTGTGCAAGCTGTCAGTGTACATATGTGTTATTTCTGTATGTGTGTGTTTGTGTGTGTGTGAGAAGCAGAAAGACAGAGACAAAGAGCTAGTTTCTAGCTTGCATCCTAATAAATTATCTTGTAGATGTAGTTGTTCAATGTCCTAATCTTATAAAGAAATAAAGCGGCCAGGCATGATGGCTCACGCCTCTAATCCCACCACTTTGAGAGGCTGAAGCAGGTGGGTCACCTGAGGTAAGGAATTTGAGACCAGACTGGCCAACATGGTGAAACTCCGTCTCTACCAAAAATACAAAAATTAGCCAGGCATGGTGGCTCACTCCTGTAATCCCAGTTACTTAGGAGGCTGAGGCAGGAGAATCGCTTGAACCTGGGAAGCGGAGGTTGCAGTTAGTGGGGACTGCATCACTGCACGGCAGCCTGGGCAACAGAGTGTGAGACTCTGTCTCATAAAAAGAAAAAAATAAAAGAAATAAAGTTACAGCTGAAATAAAACACAAAATCCAGCTATATAATGAGTGTTGGAGAAACACAATTAAAAACAAAATAATCTCCCCAATGATAGCAGAGAAAGACAACTGCTTTATTACTGAATAGGCATTAAACCGGAATATGGTACATATCACAAGAAATCTGCTAAGAGATTATGAAGACGGAAAGAAATCTATTCTTTTATCAGTCAAGCAGATACAACCTATGATGGGTATGATTTCAAGGTAAAAGATAGCTCATCCACAAGTAAGAGAATTTAAAGTACATCCTAAATTTGCTTGGTAATTAGGGTGATCATCTGGATTAACTAGTTGGTTTTATTCAGAGAAGAAACAAACTTCTCATATCTTTATGACAAGATACACTTTTGCAACATAAAGCAACACTCCAGTGGAAACTGAGAGATTTGGATGATCACTCCCTTGTTTACATTTCAGAGTTGTGGCTTCCAGGTCTCTGGGATAGATTCCAGGGTCATAAAGATGACAGAGGCCAATCCAGCTTTCAACAGAATTTATATACATTTCAAAAAGAGGAGAAAGTTCTCACAAGTACAAGTTTTCTAAAGTAAATGCTCTAAGAAAAAGAAAGGAAGGGAAATGTCTTCCTTTCTTTTCCTTTCCTTTCCCTTTCTTTCTTTCTTTCTTTCTTTCTTTCTTTTTCTTTTCTTTCTTTCTTTTCTTTCTTTCTTTCTTTCCTTTCTTTCTTTTCTCTTTCTTTCTTTCTCTTTCTTTCCTTCCTTCTTTCTTTCTTTCCTTCTTTTCTTTCTCTCTCTCTTTCTTTTGTTCTTTATTTCCTTCCTTCCTTCCTTCATTCTTTCCCTTCTTCCTTCCTTCCTTTTCTTTTTCTTTCTCTCTCTCTCTCTCTCTCTTTCTTTTCTTTTTTTTTGACTGAGTCTTGCTCTGTCACCCAGGCTGGAGTGCAGTAGCATGATCTCAGCTCACTGCAACCTCTGCTTCCAGGTTCAAGCAATTCTTGTGCCTCAGCTTGCCGAGTAGCTGGGATTACAGGCAGGTACCACCACGCCTGGCTAATTTTAATTTTTGTACTTTTAGTAGAGGTGGTGTTTCACCATGTTGGCCAGGCTGGTTTCAAACTCCTGTACTCAAGTGATTTGCCCACCTCAGCCTCCCAAAGTGCTGAAATTACAGCCATGAACCTTTGTGCCAGGCCTTGCCTTCCCTTATCTTCAAAAGGGAGAATTAAGCATCTTCTTTTTTTATTTGTATTTGTTGTTCTATGAAGCAGCTTCAAAAAGACCAAAAATGAGGCCTGGATCTTAAATTTATGCTGAGTGTCAGGTCCTGATCCTGCAAAGATTTTTAAAATTTCTGTTCAGAGTGTAAGATACTTACAAATGACTTTTTGCTGTAAGAATTAGTCATTCAAACCAATGTGTTTCCATAGCATTTGCTTCATAAATGATTATACTCAGTAAATTGTATTGCAAATAGAATGGTCAACCTATTTTTCTGGGGATTGTAGCTTATCTATCTTATCTGTCTTTGCAGCCCTAATGCCTTTCACAGTTCCTGATACAAGGAAAGTGATGAATAAACACTTATTCAACACAAATTTTTAGTGATTATTAAAACAACAATTAACATGCCTTTCTTAGGAAAAAAGAAAAAACAAACAGAAAAGAATTCTACTGAAAGCACTATTATTTATGCAAAATTTCAGAAAGCTTAGATTAAACCTATCTAATATCAGTAAAAAGGGTAGTTTTATTACAAGTTAATGAGGACTGTTGACATAAAATATTCAAATTTATGTCTTAAAAACCTACCATGACTCTTTAGAAAGGAACAAGTAGCTTATTAAAACACTTCAACATACTTCTATCTAGAATGTAGTGCAAATTTTTTTTTGAAATTGTGTCTTTATTTAATGTCTAAATGCTAATCATTTCACCTGATGCATTTATTGTCCAATAAGATCAGAGTCACGTTAATTATTGCCCCTCACAGGAATGCACTTAAATAATTACACCAGCCTTGTCATGGCTGCTGCTTTGAAGAACAAAGGTGGTAGAAATATCTTACATTCTGGAATATTTACATACTCTTATTTGTCCTACATATTTATGAGCCTGAATACCTAAAGGATGATTATACTAGGAGACTGAAGGGTATTTCAAATTACAACCACTATATATCTTTTCTTCCTGTGAGGATAATGTTTTTATTATCTTCATTATGTCCTTATTACCTGAACTGAAACTGACTTTTAAGTTTGATCCTAAATTAGTTGCCACAAACTGAGATATTTTATTTCAGATAAATAATGTTATATAGCTTTGAGATCTTTGAAAACGAAAGATTTATTTTCAGGCTTAGGACTATTCCAAAGATTGCTGAATGTAAATTAGTGTTATAACCCAACTTACTGGCTAAAATTGTTCAGTAAAAGTCATGGTCTTACTAGTAAATTCCAGTTAACTCTAAATGTAACTGAAGACAATTCATTTAATAACTTTCTTCTCCAGCTATTATACTCAATTTTACTGTGTTCAAGGTGGGTCTTTATGCATGGTCTGCTTTGGAGAATAGGTGATGTTTATATCTCCCATCTCTGTGACCAGTTAACCTCTTGTTCAGTTTGTTTTTAATATGACGACTCACACATACTAGTAAGGCAACTTTCCATAAGGAATGGCATTGCCTTTTTCTGAGTAATGTGGACTGGCAGATGTTGTGTATAAGTGTTTGCTGAATCATCTGATTGAGGCATTGCTTCTTAATCATAGGTGAGGGGAGCTAGTGGCAAACTGTAAGATGTGCCACTGAGACCCCCCTTCAAGTTCAGCTCTTCAGAGCCTGCTTCAGCTGCATGAAGTGTGTTTACTGTAAGTCTCCCTATCTTCATCAGACCAGCCGGTATACAGCAACTGAACAGGGTAGGAGTATAAGGGGCCGTTCATTTGAGCCTGACATGGGGCACTGAGATAGGCAACACCAGCTTCAGAGCCATTCTGAGTAGCGTGATGAAACCTCATACCATCCCATTCTGTCCTCCCTGAGACATGAATCATCCCTTTGCCCAGCACATATAACCATGTTGTCCACCCTACTGGCCTATAGGAACTTAGTAGCCAGCTTGGTAATCAGAATGACTATGGTGGTATCATTGTGCTTGTGCTTAGGTAAACCTTATTTTACTTAACAATAATTCCAAAGCTCAAGATAAATAATATTGGCATACTGTCATAATTGTTTTATTGTATTAATAGTTATTGTTATCTCTACTGTTCCTAATTTATAAATTAAGCTTTATGATAGATATGTATATATAGGAAGAAATATAGTGTATATAGGATATGGTACCACCTGCAATTCCATGTATCCAGTGGGGGGTCTTGGAATAGATCCACCGAGGATAAGAGGGAACTACTGTATTAATTAATGGGGCCACTCCTCTTTGCATACCTTACATTCCAAATGCATATATTCTTTCTACTAGAGCCACAGAGCCATCAAAGTTCTTCTGTTATCTACATGCTGCATCCGAGATGAGACACAATTCTCAGAAAGTATTGACTCCAAACTGGCATTTTACCTGTTCAGGTCTTTTCAACACACTCTTTCATGCTGACAGCTTCTGGGCGGGTCAGTATGTCATCTCATGGTCATGGGCCTGCTTGCTCTTCTCCTTTGCTATAAACTAGGTCTTGTTCTAATGGAATAATAACGTGTTTTGATGCCAGTGGGACCAAAACTCTGCAAGTCCACAAATAGCAATGTTTGCTATTGCCCTAAAGGTAAGAATGGTACCCCCATACTAAGAATGTGTGTATGGGAGGTAAACATGGAGCACTCATGGATATAAACATAGGAATAATAGACACTGCAGACTACTAGGGAAAGGGTGGAAGGAGAGGGACATGGTTGAAAAAACTACCTATTGGGTGCTGTGCTCACCACATGGGTCTAATATACTATGTAACAATTATACATATGTACCCTCATATCTAAAATAAAAGCTGATTTTTTAGAAGAAAAATTGCCGTAAATAATGAAGAGAAAATGGCAGGGCTAATATTTTGGGAATCTTAGAAAAGAATTATATTCAAATTATATAAGAAGAAAGATAGGAGTTATTATCTTAGTCTGTTTTGTGCTTCTACAAAAAATACCTGAAATTGGGTAATTGATAAAGAACAGAATTTTTTTTTAATTTAATTTTATTTTATTTTCTCACAGTTCTGGGGGCTGAGAAGTTTAAGTTCAAGGTACCAGCAAGTTTGATGTCTAGTAAGGACCCCATCTCTGCTTCTAAGATATAACCTCCAGAAGGAAGAAACACTGTTCTCCACATGGCAGAAGAGAGGAACTGAAACTCATTTCTTAATGCCCCTTTTAAAAGTAATTGATCTACCCATGTGGGCAGACCCCTCCTGGCCTAATCACTTCCTAAAGGCCCCACTTCCCAGTATCATTACACTGATGATTAAATTTCAATGTTAGGTTTTGAGATTAATATTCAAACCATGGCAGTTGTCTATTTGAATTTTGCCTTCAAAAACTCCGTTCACTTATATTATCATGTGGAACACCATACTTCTTTGAGTTTGCTTCTTTCTTTCTCTCTCTCTCCCTCTCTGGATATGCCTTCTCAGTTTCTCTTCATTCAATTTATTCTGTCTGTTCTTTACATGTGTCTAATATTGAGAGATCACTGACAGTTCAAGTGGCTTCTTATTTTTAATGCTTTTGTATCTCATTTTCATGCCTTTAATTATTATTGATGGAGACTGATAATTTCCAGGTCTCTTTTGCCAGCTCAGATATCACTAATCACAGCTGGATTTACATATACACTGCTTATGAGACATCATTGAAATCGTGCTGCTCAAAAGATGAGCCAAGATCTTTTTATTCTTAATTGGTGTGTGTGTGCGTGTGTGTGTGTGTGTGTGTGTGTGTATCTTTCAATACACAGCACTACAAAAGTTCACCCACACCCCAAGTCAGAGACTTATCACAGGCCACAGCCAATCATGTCACAGCAACTCTTAGTGAAATTGTACGCTTTCGAGGCTGCTAGCCCAGAATCTGAAGCCAGAATCATGCTTTTTTTAAGTAACTGCAATATCTTGGGTAATTTGTGCAATTATTCTATGCCTTAATTCCCACATCTGCCAAACTGAAATTAAAGTAGAACTCAACACAAAGGTTTTTGTGTGGGTGAAATACATTGAGATATACACAGCACCCTACTATATAAACACTGTATGTATCAGCTACTGTTGTGTTAAGAGTATTATGATTGATAACATCTACTAAATCTCTCTCTCTTGCCTTACTGCTATTTCTCTAATTCAGAATTCTATTATTTTGCAAATATCACTGAAAAAGCTAACTTGTCTCTTCAGTGTTGCTGTTTCATAATCCTTTCTGTATATTACAGTGATTTTACTAAAATGGAAATAGGATTAAGTTGCTTCTTTAAATGAAATTCTTTAATAAGATTATACAATATTTTATTATATGATAATTCTTGTTCCTCCTGACTAACCACCTTATTAGGAATTTTCTGGTTATTTTATCTTTCTATATAAAATTTGGATTTGACTTGACAGTGATTGCAAAAAACATATTTCTATTTTGCCATTATTTTATTACATTTATAGATTAATATTGACAGAATTGTCATCATTATGTTGTGTTTTTATTCCAAGACATTACATGCTAATATATTTGATAACAACTTACTTTAAATCCTCCAATAGTATACAATTTTTCCCTTTAAAAATCATGCACATTGACTGTGAGGTCTGTTTCAAGTTTTTTGCTTTGCAAAATAGGGTGTTTTCTAATTATATAATGTATACATTATGAACAGTTTATTTTTATTTTGTATTCACTTACGTTAATCATTTACCATCATGTTTAGAGTCACTTTTTTCAGTCTTGGCTCCTGTATATTGAAAGTGTTGAATAGTATCATCTGTAAATGATGACAATTTTGCCTCTTTATTTCTCATGCCTTGTCAAATCTTAATAGCTAGATACAAGGATATTTGCTGCTAGTTATAGCAGATGAACTAGAATATGGCCATCCGTCTTGCTAGACTAATTAGTAAGGCTGGATAAAATATGAAAGATAATGTGTTAAAGGGCACCTGAGAGCTCTACCAAGCAGCAGAGACTTGAGGCTGCAAGACTCCAGAAAGAAGGGAAGCACATGAACATAAATTAGGTGTCTGTTCGGATTTTTGCTATGACACATTTGCCAATTGAAAGAGGCAGAAGGAGGCATCTAAAAATCTTGAAAGTCAAACTATCTATTCAACAGCATTTTGGACCTGGTGTGCTGAAAAATAAATTCATGTCAGATTGAAGAAAAGCATAGAGAGATGTGAATGATATGATCCGCTGAACAAGGTGTGTCTTCAACATAATCTCCTATTAGGACAACATTCACATAAAAGAAATATATTGAGATTATGTAGAATTTTGATGCTGACTGGCCATCAATTCCAGAGGACACAATAAAGAGATTTTCTGAGTCAGAAGAATTGGAAGATAAGGCTATCTGGATAGCCGTATCAGGACAGACATGACTGAGAACAAATAATTGTCTATAATAGAACATGGAAATTCTTCCTTAGAAAGTAGTAAAGGGACTCCTTTATTCCTATGTGCTTCTGCCACAACAACTATGCATAGATTCTTTTGACTTGACATAAATGCCACAGATTTGTTTTTATTTTAATGAAGTCCAATGACAGGAGATCCACCAATAAACTGGAAGTAGCAGGTAGCTATTGAAAGGAAGTTCATGAAATTATTAGAAAATGCCTTATTGAAACTCTCTATTACCCATCTCCTAGCATTCAATATCCATCCTCATCAAACTCTATTAGTAAATTTAATAATCACCTTTTGCACAATCAAATTTTTATTATGTTGGTTGTTAAGTGGGACATACACCATGGTTCCAAATTTTCTATATTTTAAAATGAATTTTCTTCATTTATACTTCATACCATTCTACCAATTTTCCTAACTGGTTGAATTCATTGATTTCTGATTAATTTCTCATATTATATAAGCCTTGAGAGAAAATATGTCCTTCACAATCAAATTGTTTCCAGTGCCATACAGTTAAACCTTTCTTTTATTCGGCATATATTTCAACCTTCCTTGTCTCTCCACAAATCACTGTCCTTTCTTCCCTTCACGATTGGTAAATATTTTATTTTGCAAAGAGGATGGGCTAATTAATTGCTAAATGTAATAGTTTTTTATAGGAAAACACACTGAAATTAGGAATATGTATTCAAAATGACATATAACAAAACCCATTTTTTCCTTATCAATGTTATAACCAAACAATGTTGAACAAAATGATGTTACTCAAAGACTTTCCATATGTCATGCTGCTTAAAGTCACAGATTCCAAGCACTTACCAACAACGTTAAGCAAGGACTTACTGTACTTAATATACAAATAGCTTTTTTTAAAAAAATACCAAAATGTCTCCTTCCTTTGCTGAACGCTGATTGCATATATTAAATCTCCAGTTGCTCAATGAATGCATAGTCTTTTAAAAAAACAAGCTGTCATAAACTGTTATAAGAGTAGAGCAAATTAGCAATATACTTTTACCTCCTTTGTGATAGACAAGTGAAGCAAGTTTTGAAACCAAGTTAATCCTGAATTTAAATCCACAATTTATTTAAAAATAGAGAAATTTTATGTAGTATTTTTCAAAGGTCTTTAGTGTAACAAATTAGTGAGATGAAATGGTAAAATGTGCCAATTGGCTTCCTACCATAGTTCACTTACAAATCACTTGCATTTTAATAAAAATCCTTATAGATTTCTGAGAAGACCATTATCCTTAACAAACTAACACAAGAACAGAAAACCAAATACCACATGTTCTCATTTATAAGTGGGTGCTAAATGATGAGAACACATAGACACATACAAGGGAATAACACATGCAGAGGCCTTTCAGAGGATGGAAGGTGGGAGGAAAGAGAGGATCAGGAAAAAATAATTAATGGGTACTAGGCTTAATACCTGGGTGATAAAATAATCTGTACAACAACCTCCATGACACAAGTTTACCTATGTAACAAACCTACACTTGTACCCCTGAACTTAAAATAAAAGTTAAAAAAAGGAAAATAAATTTAAAAAGAATATTATATGGTTCTGAACACTTATTTCTGTTAATCAAATTTTCTTTGTTATCATATAATTATTTAGTACCACCCACTTGTGCAACATTTATTGCATACATCAGTGTTTATAATCATTTTTAACAATTAAATAAACATTTTTTATTAATCACTGAGTAGAATTTTATATGTATGATTATAATGTAATATATTGCATCATATATACATACATAAAATGCAATATATCAAGTTGATATAAGCAGAGATTATCTGCTTGAATTAATTGTGGAGATCGTGGTATTCTAGATCCTCAATTTCCAATTATATGTGTTTACCCTTCATTAGCCACCTCTGTAAAAAAAACAAGATTTATTAACCACTTGATGACTGTCTATTCTAGAACATAGTGACTGCATTATCAAAATGCTTATGCCATGTCATCTGGGAGAATAACCTGGTATAGAAGACAATGTCCAATACTCAGATCAAAAGAAATGAATTTGCTTCCTGATTGTGTCAAAACTCAGTGGTAATCTGTTAGCAATTCACTTAAACTCTTTTAAGGCTTAATGTAGTCATACAACTATGAATGCATTATCAAGCAGAGTTCACATCACTTTCAGAATTGTTATATTATTTTATGAACCTCTGTGTTTTGAATATACAGTTGGTAGCTAGCTGCTGCACTAAACCATGAGAAAGAAAAGGACACCTAACATTCTGAACTAGTCTAAAACTCACAGGTAGGGTTATGTGTTATTACAAGCTGGCTTGATGCTCACAGCTAGAGACCACTGTTCTCCTGGTGAACATAAACAATCTCACAGACCATAACAACGTCAAGTCACTTTGAAGGGATGATAAAGTGAGACAAAACAAGGTCACCATGTACCCCATGAAGTACCCAAACATCCTCCTCTCTCTGCTAAAATGAATTATGGCTGCTTCTTTACCTAGTCTGCCCTTCCTGTAGATAGGATTTGTGGGGGTTCCCAATTATAAACTTGTTTGTCTTCCTGACAGCATCCAATCATGATCAAAGCCTGAATCCTTGGACCCTCCCCTAAATTACCTGACCAAAGCTCAAATCCTGTAATAGGCCTTTCTCTTACTGAGAGAGGCACTATGGCTTTCTTTGCTGTGTGTTTTCCTTTCATGCAAAGAGTCATAAATTCAACTTGTTCAACTATAGCTGTGTTCTTGGTGACCTTTGTCTAGAGATCTTTGACAACTGAAATTTGTTCCATTTAAATAACGCTGATGCTTTGCAATGAATGCTATTTGAAATCTGTATTAGCAGTTATATAACTTCTGCTCTAGCACTCTATGTGTTTACGTCTAAAATTAATAACATTCTGAAATGTTTATAATATTCTATACTTACATGTGTTTCTCCTTCAAGATTTTAATTTGTTATGTTTCATAGTAATATTTGTTTTAGTAATGTACTTATGTGATAGTTACTATATGATTTAAATCATATCTCAGTTGAAGTTTTCATCCATAGGCCACATTAATCATTTTAATAAGTCATGCAGTTTATATCAATTCATTTTAATAAACAATGTGATTTAATAGTTTGTTTACCTTATAAGTATAAACCTAACTCTATTGATCTTGAAATGCTTAAAACATGATTTTTTTGTCTTTTCTTAACGTTATTACCACTAATAAATCATATTGTTTTAATTCTGAAATAAGCATTTGGAACTATTTCAATTTTGAGACAGTGAAATATGTTATTTTTGTGGTTGCATAATTTTATTATACGGAATTAACTGACCATATCGGATAGTTTCCATCTAATATACTCCAGTATGTCTTTTATGCTAAATATTTAAAGTGATAGAAAATATATTTTGCTAACATTGACAGAATTAAATTTGACCAATTTTATCTTTCTCTTTGTTTAACTGAAGATAATTGGTGCATCTACAATAGAGGTCATTGCTGTATCTTTAAATTTTAATCTATAATCCTTATGGAAAAGATTGCAATATTTTTGCTTCCCTTAGTTAAGTATTCAGTTTTGCAATTTTTTAATCACAGCAATAATAAGCATTTTTTAGGAAGGATGGAGTAAAGATTACAGAGTTATTAGTTTTATAAGCAAAGCATATGTGAGGTAAGTACTATATTAGGTCATATTTATTTCCTTTTGACCTGAAAACTTATTGAATCTCCCTGAAGTTCTTATTTTCGGTAAAAATGGGACAAAACAAACCAAAGACAAGCAAATTCTATTCTAAAGAGCTTTAAAAATCATATCAAAATTATTCAGCTAGTAACTTACATGTTTGAGAATACAACATTATGCACCCATGTTCATAGCAGCATTTTTCATAATGCAAGATGGTAGAAGGAGCCATGTGTCCATCTGTGGACAAATGGAAAACAAAATGTGTTATAAACATACAATAGAATCTTTTTTTCCCCCAAAAGTGAGGAAATTCTGATACATGCTACAACATAGATGAACTTTATGTGCATTATGCTAAGTAAACTAAGATAGTCACAAAAAGACACATATTGTATAATTTCACTTATAGGGGGCAACTAGAGTTGCCAATTCATAGACACATAAAGTAAAATGGTGACCAGGTGCTGAGGGAAGGGAGCATTGGAGAGTTATTACTTAATGAGTATGGAGCTTCAATCTTTCAAGATGAAAAGAGTTAGGAAGATGATGTTGATGGTTGTACAATAGTGTGAATGTATTTAATACTACTTGACTGTATACCTAAAAATTGTTCAAATGGTAAATTTTATGTTATATGTATTTTACCAAAATTTAAAACAAACAAAAAACTTCTCACATATGTTTATAAAAATAAAGGGATAACTCAGCCAAGCTATTTAATAACTTTGATACATCTATACAATTCTACACAGAACTACTATCTTTAGAGATTAGAATGAAAAAATATCTCTCACAGTTTGCAATCCACCTTTCATCATAGCCAAAAACAAACTTCTTAATGGGAGAAAAGTCTTTATGAAATAACTAAAGGTTCATTTCCATCGAGAAGAAGACAGATCCACGCTTGTAACCTTATGTGCTTTCCACATTATTTCAGAACCTTTTGTTAAATGTAAAATGCTGTAAGATAATATTTTAACTAAAAAAACAAAGGAAGTTTTTTACAACATTGCACACCTTAGAAAGTTCATAAATATTGAAATTTTCTTTATTTCATATAATAGCACCTGCTCGTATGGTTATGAATTTTCACTAGAAAATTTAGCATAAGACATTGTTGCAAACATTTTCAAAATATATCTTAGAAACTTGAGGGATGATAAAAATTTAAGATATTAAAGTGAAAGGGAATTTAGGTATTATCTTATTCAAACATGCTATACTTGTAGGAGTGTTTGTTGACTATAGATGAAATATTGTAAGCTGGTGGAAAGTTTTAACCTCCCTTGGTAGTTGTCCATTCTATCTTTGGTCAGATTCATTTCCTAGAACATTATTTTATTGTCCTAAAATTTACCAACTAGTCATCAACTACATATCTAAATTAACCAAAAAGGATATCAAAAAGGAGTGAGAATACATTTTGTGTCCCTTGTTTGCACATATGTGTTTTATAATTTCCCTGTTATCACTTTTGGTTAGTCAATTCCATCTATGTGTTTCAGACATTCCAAGATAATTATTGTGACTCATTTTGGCTATGCTTTTTCACTTTTCAGTGATTTTACATATGTCATATCCTTGATCTAAAAGATTCACCCTCTCTTACTATTCCAGCTAACACTCTCCAAACTCTCTTCCACAACCTATTATTTATTTTTATCTTTACCTTTTCATAAATTAACGTGTTACACCATAATCATTCTTTATGGATGCTTATCCTGATCATTTATTTGAAGATACCTTAGTTCAGGGACTTGTTATATTCATCTTTGCAGCCTCACTTCTAAGCAGAGTCAGCTACCTATTAGGTAATCAAAGATCACACTGAATAAATAAATCAGGCTAATTCTGCCCTCTGGAACTTCCAACTACTACATTTACTGACTCTGAAATATCACAGTTATTATTTTCTCCTTCTTTCTTTATCTATTTAGCATTTAACAAATACCTATTGGGTATCTGCTACATATTGAACAGATATACAGCAAAGACCCAGAAAAAATACGATGCCTGTCACATGGAAATTTTTTGCACTCAGATAAGCATATCATGTTCTCTTGATTCTAAAGCACTGTTATGAAGTTTGATGCACTTAATAAACTTAATAATTACTTATATATACAGGCGTATCTCATTTCATTGTGCTTTGCTTTATTGCACTTTGCAGATAGTACATTTCTTACAAACTGAAGATTTGTAGCAATCCTGGTTCCACCAAGGTATCAGCACCATTTTTCCAACAGCATGAACTCACTGTATCTATTTGTGGCATATTTTTCTAATTCTCACAACACTTCTAACATTTAAATTATTATTATACATGTTATGATTATTTGGATTAGCGATCTTTGGTGTTACTATTGCAATTGTTTTTGTTTTTAGGGTGCCACAAACCACAGCCATATAAAATGACGAACTTAATAAATATTGTGTGTGTTCTGACTGCTCTACCCATTGGCCATTCTTCTGGCTCGCTCTCTCTCTCTCCTTAGGCCTCCTTATTCCCTGAGATACAACAATAACAATTAATAATTCTCTAAATGTTCAAGTGAAAAGAAGAGTCACATACCTCACAAATCAAATCAAAAACTAGATATGATTGAAGACCAAGGTATATTGAAAGCCAGGAGAATATGAAAGCTAGGCCTTTCACATAAGTGAGCCAAGTTGTAAATACAAAGGAAAAGTTCTTGGAGGAAATTAAAATTGTTACTCCAATGGAAATACAAATGGTAATAAATTAAATCAGTCTTATTGCTGATATAGATTTTGTGTGTGTGTGTGTGGTCTGAGCAGAATATCAAACGAGCTACAACATTTCCTGAAGCCAAAACCTAATATAGAACAAAGCCCTAAATTTTCTCAATTCTTTGAAGGCTGATGGAGGTGAGGAAGCTGCAGAAAAAAAATTTGAAACCAGCAGAGGTTGGTTCACAAGGTTTAAGGAAAGAAGCCATCTTAATGACATAAAAATGTAACCTGAAGCAGCAAGGGTTGATGTAGCAGCTGTAGGAAGCTATATAGGAAATCCAGCTAATGTATGAAGGCAGCTACAATAAACACTGGATTTTCAGTGTAGATGAAACAGATTAATACCAGAAGAAGATGCCATTTGGATATTCATACTGTATTAGTCCATTCTCACGCTGCTGTGAAGAAATACCCAAGGCTGGGTAATTTATGAAGGAAAGAGTTTTAATTGATTCACAGTTGTGCATAGCTCGGGAAGCCTCAGGAAACTTACAATCATGGCAGAAGAGAAAGGGGAAACAAGGCACTTCTTAACAAGGCGGCAGGAAGAAGAGCAGAGTGAAGGGGGAAAAAGCCCCTTATAAGACCATGAACTCTTGTGAGAACTCACTCACTATCATAAGAAAGCATGGGGAATCACGCCCATGATCTAATCACCTCCCACGAGGTCCTTCGCTCAACTCGTGGGGATTACAATTCAGATTAAAATTTAAGATGAGGTGTGGGTGGGGACACAGAGCCAGACCATATCACATACTTAGGAAAAGTCATGCCTGGCTTCAAAGCTTCAAAGACAGTCTGACCCTATTGTTAAAGACTAATGCAGCTGGTTGGTGATTTTAAGTTGAAGCCAATGCTCATTTCCCATTCCAAGAATCCTAGGGCCCTTAAGAATTATGCTAAATCTACTTTGCCTATGCTCTATAAATAAAACAACAAATCCTGGACGATATCTGTTTACAGCATGAGTTACTGAGTATTTTATGCCCACTATTGAGACACTGCTCAGAACAAAATATTCTTTGCAAAATATTACTGCTCATTGAAACAATGCACCTGTCACCCAAGAGCTCTGATGGAAATGTACATGATTAATGTTTTAATGCCTGCTAAAACAATATCCATTCTGCAGTCCCTAGATCAATGATTAATTTTGACTTCCAAGTCTTATGATTTTCCAAAATACATTTTGTAAGGCTATAGTTTCCACAGACAATGATTCTTCTGGTGTATCTGGGTAAATGGAAAACATCTCTGTAATAGAGTCATCATTCTAGATCCCATTCAGAATATTCATGATTTATGGGAGAGGGCTAAAATGTCAACATTAATAGGAGTTTATAAGAAGTTGATTTCAAACCCCATGGATAATTTTGAGGAATTCAAAACTTCAGTAGAGGAACTAACTGCAGATATTATGGAAATAGCAAGAGAAGTAGAAGTGGAGCCTGAAGATGAAACTAAATTGTTGCAGTCTCATGATAAAACTTACTAGAGTGAGAAGTTGCCTTACACATGAGCAAAAAAAAAAAAAAAAAGCAATGTATGAAGCAATGTATTGAGTTGGAACTTACTCCTGGTGAAGATACTGTGAACGTTCTTGTAATGACAACAAAGGATTTAGAATAATATATATTAGTTGATTAAGCAGCAGCATGGTTTGAGAGGATTGACTACAATTTCAAAAGAAAGTGCTATCAAACAGCATTGAATGCAATCGAGAAATTTTTCTCGAAAGGAAGAGTCAAAGAGGCAAACCTCATCATCTTGTTTTAAGAAATTGCCACTGCCATCTCAACCTTCAATAACCACTACCCTCATCAGTCAGCAGATATCAGTATGAAGTCAAGAGCTTCCTCCAGCAAAAAAATGTATGACTTGCTGAAGGCTCAGGTGAGAGTTATTTTAAATTAAGATATGTACATTGCTTTTTTAGACATAATGTTATTGCACACTGTTGATGGTAAGGATAACTAACTTAAAGAAAATTTAAGGTTAATTTTATTCTGAGTGAAGTTTGGGGACTAATAGTCTTGAGAACGTAGACCCAGTGCAAACCAAGAGAGTGCCCACAGTGGACTACACAAGACACAGTATTTATAGGTTATATTACATAGAAGATGGGAGAAGCAGGTAGTGAAACAAAGGTGATATTCTTACAGTTTTGATTGGTGCTCAGTGAGGCAAGTACATAAGATAAGCAAATACGTGGTGAATGTATACAGGGTAAACAAGCATGCAGGTGTCTTAGGGTCTGGAGAAGGATGATTGATTCTATCCTGACTGTATTTTGTCTGATAGGCAAGGTTGTAATCAGTACCTGCCAGTGAAATATTTGACAGATTCCAGTCATACAGGTGAGAGTTCAGCTTTAGTTCACAGGCCTCGTTTCTATCACCCATATGTCCAAACTGCAACCATCTCAGGTCATTTTAAACATTTTGCTTTCAGATTTTCTGTTTCCTGACAACACTAAATAGGAGAGCGTAAACACGGCTTTTATATAAACTTGGAAATGAAAAAAATTCATGTTACTTGCTTTATTGCAATATTTGCTTACTGTGGTTTTCTGGAACCAAACTTGCAATATCTTTGAGGTTTGTCTGTAAAATGTTCGAAAAATACATCTTTTTTTCCAAACACTAAAGTGAAACAATATAACTTTCTTTTATATTTGAGGAGGTGCATATTGACATATATTATAGTAAAAATAATCTCCACATGATTGATATAAGAAAAGTATGTGAACAAGTTCATAAAATTATTTTTACATGTAAATTCAAAAAGAAATGGTTAATAAAGATAAATCACGTCATTTAACTTCTACGTATCAAATTACCCAACTAAAAATTCATATTTACCTTAAATGTATCACTAAGTATGAATAAAAATGAAAGTATACTAGAAAGTGTCCTTGCTACTTTCTCATCTGTTGGTATAGATCAGCTAACATCAGAATGATAAACATATATGACAATTTGGAGTCTAAGCATGGAGATGTAAAACAGAAGAGGTTATTATTATGCTAGGCTATAATTAGTGTAGTAATTGTTTTTACTAGAAGCCTTTTTTCTCATCATGATGGTGTTTTTGACAAAGCACTAGTAACAATGGTTCAATTAGCTATACAAAGTGTGAAAATGCATTTGGGTGGGGAAATGTGATATAGAAATTGCATAGATTGCTCTGGAAGATATTAACTGAATTTTGAGATGTAATCATCTGGTGCTCAAAGTGTTCAGTGAAGTTGTCGTACATGCTCTGAAGCAGAGTCATCATAGAACACTCAAACTATTACTTTCAATTTAGACCATCAGCTTCGGTCCATTTACTGAGTGGTTAAATCAGAGCAATTGATTCTTCTGAATCTCTGCCAGTTATATCTCATATAGTTCATCCAGGCCATGTGCATTCAGCTGAGTGTTATTTTTGGACTTCCATAAGAATTGTTCTATCATCAACTGAACAGACGTAGCTTCAGAAAGAGGTTCATCATGTGAAGAGCTGAGATTGCACACTCAGGTCACAAGTGACCTTTCATTAAATTACAGACAAAATCCTATTCTAAAAAAGGCCACTGAGGTATGTGACACCTCATAACAAAGTCATTTTCCATTCTTGTATAACATCCCACAGAAACATTATTTGTGGATGTGAATAACGTACTTTCAGTAATAAACATTTCACAAGTCCCTATCCATTTATAACTCACCTATTTAAAAATTACCTCATTTTCTCTATATTGCACAAGGGTGCCACAAAGTTAATTATAATCTTTGTATCTTGCTTAATTATGATGACAACTCATGGTACGTCTTATGAAAGGATTAAAACAGGGGTTACATATGTAAAATATGATCTCTAAGAAAATTTAGATTGCATGTATCATAGTAATTATTTTTCTGTTTAGAACTAGATAGTATTGGCTACAAAAAAGTAATTCTTCAAAAAGTTCAAATAAGTTATTTCTAAAAATTTCATTTTAATGACAGTTTAGTCAGTTGCACACACACACATATATATAACATATAAGCATTTACTGTATTTATCTATATGTAAATACATTTATTAAAGAGGAGATAAAAATAGTAAACACTAAAGAAACATTTATTGCTTACCAGTTATTAGTCATTGGACTTGATATTTTATTTATTTTTTGAATATTTTAATGCTTTAATAGTAAAATTTTCCATATATACAAGAGTGTGGAAACCATATATATAGAGATATAGATATACATCTTAATTAATAATTTAGTGAATGACTCTATAAAAACCCTCAACTACTTAGATTTTGAATCCTCTGTCTTGTACTGTGATACTACTGTCAGGAGACAATGCTTCATAAATATGTTAATGTTGCTGAAATGTTAGGACTTTGTGAAGAAAGATTATACAAAGTCATATTAACCTGGTCTAGCAAAAATACAATATCTGCATCATAATTACAGTGGGGCCACTTATTAGTAATTTTTAATAGTCTACTGTTAATCCTGCTGTTTTTTAGAAATTTGACTAGTAAATTAAGTGGGGTCATGAACCACTATTGGATCTTTTAAATCTTTAATACTGATGTGATTTCCTACCATAATCCTGGGATTAGAGAATTAAAGATGCTGCTACCCTTCTCACCAGCTCATCACACACCTTTTGGTAAACAGAATGTTCCCTGGGCCCTACCATGAAATAAAGTTCATCGGCAGGATTTCTGGCCTGACTTAGTAGCTCTATGCCATCATTCCCCTTTTTAGTTTTTAGAATTTTGCTGAACAGTTGACAAAGAAGAAATAATTTTATGAATTAAAAGGGGGCTTTATTATAGATCCTGCAACTAATAATAGAATTAATTAAATAGTAACAATATATATGCACAACTTTATGTCAGTTATTTTTAAAACCTACATGAATGGAACACTTGTTGAAACATAATTTATCAATCCTGACATAAGACTATCTGAATAGTTTTTATCTGCTAATCGAATGTTTCAAAAATTCAGATCATCCCACAAAGAAAATTCCAGAAAGAAATGGGCTAACCAGCAATTTTTCAAAATATTTAGGAATGAAGTTATGAATCTTACAGATCCTTTCATAATGTAAAGAGGGCACACTTTTTTATTCATTGTAGGAGGTAAAGATAAGCTTGATACCAACATCTACAAAGGATAGTACAAGAAAGACAAGTACAGGCCAATCACTATCACGAAAATAGACATAAACATTCTACACAAAATAGCAAATAAGAACTGGTTACATATCAAATAATTAATGTGATTTATTTTATAAGGCAAAATTTTCTATTGAATATCTCTATAACTAGTCACATTAACAAGAAAATGGAAAAAATGACCATTATCATCTTGTGGGATAAAGTTTTTAATTTTGATAAAGTAATTGACTATGTTATCAAATACAAGAACTAGCTATGGATAATGAATGTCAGTAAAACATAAGTAAAAGCTATTGTGTTTATAACAGTATCTACCAAAATTAAACAACTACTATTCAATAGTGAATACTGGATGCTTTCTCTGTGATATCATTATTAAGATAAGCACAACCACTCAACTTGTATAAATATTATACAAGTTCCTAGCTGGTATGATAGAAAAAAATAGGTTAAATTTTTTGAAGAAAAAAATTAAACTGTCTTCTAGTCTCAGATGAAATTAATGTGTGAATAAAATTTGAAACAAACTGGTCATTTAATAAATGCATGTAGTGAGTTCTCTGTATAAAGTTTAATAAAGTTCAGCTATAGTGGTGGAAACCAAGGACCTGGCTGGGGTAATTTAAATATCCTTTATTTTTAGGACTTAGATTACATGAGGATATTCATTTGCCAAAACCCATCAAACTAGACACTTAAATCTATATTTTATTATTTTCACATTACTTGCAAATAAAAAAAAATTTGGAAAAAGTGATAAAACAACTAAATGTAGCATGTTAATTTTAAATCTACTTCTAAAAACTACAAAGTGATAGCATTACTTTAATGTAAGTAATAAGTGTATAGCTCTCACTATACTATTTAAACAACATTTCTTTATGTTTGTCTTTTACTATTAACTATTTAAATTTTTCACTTTAAAATAAAGTTATGTTATTTTCATATTGTAGCATAAAGCACCTATGGAAGAAAAGAGACCCCTTTTCTGCATAGATGACCAGAAAGAAAAAGATAAAAATGTCCCCAGTCCCAACAGCAATCTTCTCATAAAGTCACTTCCGGCCACAAAACAGAAGATTCTAATGGCTCCTAGAACATTCCCTCCATCATTATGTGTGAATTCCACAGGGCACCAGAATGTCCATTTCTCCTCCATTACCATCTTTGCACTGCTTTTCCCTATTTACCATCTTAGTGAAGCAGGAGGTGTATAATCAAGTCTTAAGCCATACCCTGGCAGTATAAATGGAAACCCAGCTGCAGCAACTCCAGTCTGTGTCCAGGGTTCAGATTTGAGCCAATTCCTATTCCTATTCCTTTCTCAATTCCTATTTTTCAAAGGAAAGCCAGGTATTCCCTGCTCAAGGAGGGTTTGAGATGGGGTTTAAAATCTCCCAATGCATTGTTTACTGTTATATTTCAAAAAGTATAATTACCTTTGTCTCCAATATTCTTATGTGAAAATGAAGATTATTAATTTGATTGAGCACTTTATTATTATGCTTTCTTTTAAGTAATTACTGAAGACAAAAATAAAAATAATAATTATACCTACAGGAACTATGTTGGTTAGTATTTCTGGAATATTACCTATGCGTCATGCAATGGGACAAACTGTATTAACTCAACTCATGGATGAAGTAATCGAGGTGCAGAAGTTTATTTTATTTCCCAAAGTCACAGAGAGAGTAAATTTTGGACCTCGAGCCGATTCAGAGCCTTCTGACACTGAAACCGGATCTTTTAAGTCTAATATTCTAAGTTCTTTCTAATTTAATATATGTTATCATATTAAGAAAGTATTCATTAATTTTTATCTTATTAGGTAATGGGTATTAAATTTTGTTAAAGGAAAGTCTTTTTAGCAGCTATGGGGTGATCATATTATCTCTTTTTATATCAATTAATAGGGTGAATTACATTAATGGATTTTTAAAAGAGAGAGAGAATTAATGTAAGGATCATTTAACTGAACTTCCCAATAAATGTGAAAAAAATTATAAAACAGAAAATAACCATTTTAAATTCTCAGTGAAATAATCAACTTTGACAAGGATCCTCAGTCCATGCAAAAATAATTGTGGGGAAGGAAAGTTGGTGGGGAAAGGAGGTCTAGAGGTCCAGAGATTCATACCAACAATTACCTGTCCCCCCTAACACACCTATATTTTCATTTTAGACCAGTGCTTTTTAATCCTCCCTGAACAGCTGAAGAGCATTTATTTTATTTATTTGTTTTTTCCACCTTTATTTTAGTTTCAGGGTATACGTGTGCAGGTTTGTTACCTGGATAAATTACATGTTGTTGAGGCTTGCATCACCCAAGCAGTAACTAAGGCTTCTTTTTAATCAAGGGAAAGGCATACCTTGGTAAAGGAGTGTTTTCATAGAAACCACCTGAATCAAGTAATTCATTTCCGGAAAGTGACAATATTTACCTATTTAGGCACGGAATGGATATTAAAAACACAAATTCTACAGCATTCTTGCGAAAGCAAAACGAAACATTGAGTTGAATCAAAACAATTATTAGACAATACTAATAGTGGAAAATACTAGTAAATGTTTCACCCAGATTACTCAAATATGTCAATAATCTAAAACATAAACACAGACAGGATGCTCTGATTAAGGAGACTAAAGAAGCATAAAACCTCAGTACCATATGATTTTTAATTCGTCTCTAGATTTGAAAAAAAGCTATGAAGGACATTTTGGGTACAATTGGGAAAACTTGATTATGTACTTATACATTAAGTAATATTATAATACTATATCAGTAATAAATATTTGGGATATAGGAATGGTATATTACTACTGTTCTTAGGAGATGTATGCTGAAGTATTTGGGGACAAGGAGTCTTGATGACTGCAACTTTAATTTTTAAACATGCAAAAAAAAGAGAGAAAAAGAGAGAGAAGATACCAGAATATATTGTATAATTCTTTCAAATTTTCTGTATCTTTAAACTTTGTTACAAATTGAAATTAAAAATCTATATAAGGCACTTCATTACATCTCACTCTTTAATAGTAAATATGCTTCAGACACTTTGTTCAGGTTAACTTGAAAAGCACAAGCAGTGTCAGGATGCAGTCAGTACAGAACGATAACAACAAGAAAACCACAATCATTGAATGTTTTCCTTTTAAGTTGTAGTGATATTTTATAAAACTGTGTGTATGGATCCATTTTTAAAATTATCCTAACATTTTGCTTACCCTTGTTTTTTCCTCCTTCATTATTTGCCTTAAGCATTTTTCTCACTTTGGTGAAATATTTTTCCCCCCATCAATTCTGTCATATTCATGGAAATTAAAATTCAGGTTTTTTTCTTTTTTTCGGAAAAACTATAGTAACTTGATTTATAGGTACATGTCAATGTGTTTTAAAATTCACACTTGGCAGAGAACATTTTCAGTCTTTCATTGACGTCAATAAGGCTATAAAATGGTATACTTTTAGTTATCTTTACTTCAGTTGAACATTAGCTTTTCATCATACTTTAATAGTTTTCATGGTGGGGGGTGTTTAGTTAGAAGTCAAGCCAGAGAATAAAGCCTCAAAACACTGTGCTTATGTAAACTTATTTTATACATTACTATATTCAGAGAATGCATACTAAGGTGTAGGTATGTACAAATAAAAGCATGCCACAGAGCATACCTTTCAGGGGAATAAAATACAGATTGTTTTTCTAGGTCTATATTTGTCATCTTGCACTTTTATATGGAAAGTGAATGCTCTAATGTTACAGGTAGGAAGCTGGCTGACTGTTTGGGCTTCCATAACTTAGGCAATAGTGCCATACAGAGCACTTCTAAAATCAGTAAGTTATGCAAAAATTGACTAAAATGGAATAAAGACTTAAATGTAAGATATGAAACTGCGAAACTACTAGGAGAAAACATATGGGAAAGTCTTCTTGACATTGGCCAATAGGTTTATGAATAGATGCTGAACATCACTAATCATCAGGGAAATGCAAATCGAAACCACAATAAGATGTCATTTTATTCCAGTCAGAATGGCTATTAAAATGACAAAAGATAACAAGCGCTGCAATCGTGTGGAGAGCCCTTACACATTGTTAGCAGAATGTCAAGTAGTACAGCTACTGTGTGGAGTTTCCTCAAAAAGTTAAAAATAGAACCACTATATAATCCCGCAATCCTACTACTGGGTATATTCAAAGAAAATGAAATCAGTGTGCTGAAGAGATATCTACACTCCCATGTTTATTACAGCATGAGTCCCTCAAACCAAGATATGACATCAACCTAAGTATCCAGCAACAAGTACATAAAGAAAATGTGGTATATATATACAACTGAATGCTATTTCTCCATTAAAAAGAATGAAATCCTGTCATTTGTGACACAATGGATGAATCTAGAGAACATGATGTTAAGTGAAACAAGCCAGACACAGACGAATACCTCATGATCTCCCTCAAATGTAAAATCTTAAAAACTGATTTATAGAATTATAGAGTAGAATGGTGCTTAGCAGAGGCTGGAAGGTGAAGGAAAAAGGAGGACAGGAAGAGGTTGGTCAATGGTTACAGAGTTACAGTTAGATAGGAAGAACAAGCTCTAGTGTTCCCTTGAACATTAGGGTGACTTCTTAGTTAATAATAGTGTACTGCATATTTCAGAATAGCTAGAAAAAAGGACTTTGAATGTTCTCACCACAAAGAAATGTTAAATGGTTGAGCTGATGGATTTGCTAACCACCATGATTTGATGATTATACAATGTATACATGTATCAAAACGGCACATTGTACCCCATAGCTGTGTACAGATATTATGTACCAATTAAAAATAACATAAACTTAAAAAAAAAAAAAACACGTTACTTGACATTTTGTGCTCAGAGGTGTTACTTGCAATCTGGATAAATAGAAACTGATTAGTTATGGAAAATTATTTTACATTATTGTATACAAATCTATCTAGATTTATGTCAGAAGAATTGAATATTTACAAAAAATGACATATAGGAAACACTGAATTATCAATAGAATGAGAGCTATCTAGACTTGCGCATCATTTTCTTTTTTAAACTTTCATTTTACATTCAGGGGTATACGTGCAGGTTTTTTTAATATATGTAATTTGAGTGTCGTGGGGGTTTGGTGTACATATCATTTTGTCACCCAGGTAATAAGCACTACACTTGATAGGTAGTTACTCTATCTTCACCCTTCTCCCAGCTTCCACCCTTAAGTAGACTCCAGGGACTATTGTTCCCTTCTCTTTGTGTCCACATGTATTCAGAGTTTAACTCCCACTCATGAGTGAGAATATGCAGTATTCAGTTTTCTGTTCCTGTTTTAGTTTGCTTAAGATAACGGCTTCCAGCTCTATCCATGTTGCCACAAAGAACATGATCTAATTCTTTTTTATAGCTGCATAGTATTCTATTATGTATAGGTACCACACTTTTTTATTCAGTCTACTGTTGATGGGCATCAAGATTGATTCCACGTCTTCGCTATTGTGATGAGTGCTGTGATGAATGTACACATGCATGTGTCTTTATGGTAGAATAGTTTATTTTCCTTTGGGTATATACTTAATAATGGGATTGTTGAGATGAATGGTAATTCTGTTTTAAGTTCTTTGAAAAATCACCAAACTGCTTTCCACAGTGGCTGAACTGATTTACATTCCCATCCGCAGTGTATAAGCATTCTTTTTTCTCCACAATACAGAATCCGTTATTTTTTTTTGACATTTTAATAGTGACCATTCTGAATGGTGTGAGATGGTATCTCATTGCAATATGGATTGCATTTCTCTAATGATTAGCATATTGAGCATTTTTTCATATGCTTGTTAGCTGCATGTATGTTTTCTTTCAAAAATGACTCTTCATGTCCTTTGCCCAGTTTTTAATGGGGTTGTTTGGCATTTTCTTGTAAATTTGTTTAAGTTCTTTACAGATGCTAGATATTACACCTTTGTCAGATGCATAGTTTGCAAATATTTTTCCCACTCCGTAGGTATTCTGTTTACTCAGTCAACAGTTTCTTTGGGTGTATGGAATCTCTTACGTTTAATTGGGTCCCATTTTTCAATTCCTGTTTTTGTTGTAGTGGCTTTTGGCATCTTCATCATGAAATCTTTGCCAGGTCCTATGGCCAGAATAGTATTTCCCAGGTAGTCTTCCAGAGTTTTACTGTAGTCTTGTGGTATAGTTTGAAGTCATGTAATGTGACGATGCCTTCAGCTTTGTGTTTTGTGCTTAGTGCATCAGTTTTCTTTGGCTACTCAACAAATTGCTAGAGACTTAAAAGTTTGAAATAATACAAGTTTATTAGCATAGTTTCCAATAATAAGGAGGCCCAGATGTGGGTTAGCTTAGTTTTTCCCTCGAGGCCTCACCAGGTTGAAATTGATGTGTCAGGCTGGGGTGTAATTTCATTCTGGGCCCAGTGTTCTTTCCCAAGCTCCTGTGGCTCTTGACAGATTCACTTCCTTGTGTGTAGCTGTGGAATCCCTAGAGGGTGTGTCTTCATAATCAGCCGCAAACTGACTTCAGAGAGGTGCCCATACCCTTTAAAGACTTACCTGATTATGTCAGACTCACCTGGGTAATGTCCATTTTGATACAATTAAAGTCAACTGTTTAGTGACTTGAGTAGAGGAGTGGTATTCCCTTATATTCACAGGTTTTTTCTGTACTCAAAGGGAGGATACTATACAGAGAATACACACCAGGAATAAAAATTTCACAGGACCAGTTTGAAATTTTGCCTATCCCAACAGCCATTGAAAAAAATGTAGCTGAAATAGATACCGTGACACTAGTATTTGGCCTTGGAAAAGTCACCAAAGTAGTTCCTTAGATTGTGCATTTAAATACATTTAGTTCTAACATGGAAACATGAAGATCAGGCTCCAAATATTTGTTTTCCATGAAAACCATATGATACATTTAAATGTTCCAGGACTTACTGTTTATTCTTAGAATGGACCATATCTAAATGAAATAGAGACTTGGTCCCCCACATTCATACAGGTAACAATCTGGAAAAACAGTTTTTTAGTTATAAAGATACTTCGAAAATATAACTTTCCAATGTCATTCTTAATACTATTAACAGTTTCATGCTTATAAATATTTTTCTATATTATCAACTCACATAGTTTGCATGTGTGTCTCTGTTCAAATGTAACCCCCAGTGTTGGAGGTGGGGTCTGGTGGGAGGTGATTGGATCATGGGGGTGGTTTCTCATTAACGGTTTAGCAGCATCCCCTTGGTGATGCCCTCGTGATATAAGTCCTCGAGAGATCTGGTTGTTTAAAAGTATGTGGCACCTCCCCGCTTGCTCTCTTGCTATTGCTTTCACCATGTGATGTGAAAGCTCCCTTTTGGCCTCCCACCATGATTGTAAGCTGCCAGAGCCTCTCAGAAGCAGATGTCACTATGCCTCCTGTACAGCTTGCAGAACATGGCTGAAGGAAATAATGTATACAGTGGTCCATTTCCAAGACAAAGTGCCTTAAATAGGCTTAGGTCAGCAAACTGCAAAGAAATAGAATGTACCAGACCCTTGCGTGGATAGCCAATGCCTGCTTGTTGGCCTCACTAACCCCCACCCCACCTTTAGTTGGCCTCACCTGAACCAAAAATGTTGTCTAAGGTAAAAGATTACTAGCCTGCAAAATAGCTTGTTTTATCCATTCTTATAAGCCTGCCCAAGTACTTAGGTCATAAGTCAAGTATATAAAAAAAATCCCTGAGCTAATTAGGATTGCAATGCATTGTGGGCTGCAACAAAATGCAGCAAGATAACGCTAAAAAGAACACCTAAAGCCCCTACCCAACAACCAATAGGTGACGTCCAGGAAGATTGTGACCCCCTAGTATTCAGGCTTTGAGGAGCCTGGAGAGGGACTTGCACACTAGCAGATAAAATGCTTGTTAAAAACTGTACTGGGTTCTTTGTAGGTTCTGTATATTAGTCCTTTGTCAGATGACAGATTGCAAAAGTTTTCTGCCATTCTGTAGGTTACCTGTTCACTCTGATGATAGCTTCTTTTGCTGTGCAGTAGCTATTTAGTTTAATCAGATCCCATTTGTCTATTTTGGCTTTTGTTGTCATTGCTTTTGGTGTCTTAGTCATGAAGTCATTGCCCATGCCTATGTCCTGAATGGTACTGCCTAGGTTTTCTTCTAGGGTTTTTGTGATTTTAGGTCTTATGTTTAAGTCTTTAATCCACCTTGAGTTAATGTTTGTATAAGGTGTAAGGAAGGGATCCAGTTTCAGCTTTCTGCATATGGCTACCCAGTTTTCCCAACACCATTTATTAAATAGGGAATCCTTTCCCCATCGCTTGTTTTTCTCAGGTTTGTCAGAGATCAGATGGTTGTAGATATGTGTCATTATTTCTGAGGCTTCTGTTCTGTTCCATTGGTCTATACATCTGTTTATGTACCAGTACCATGCTGTTTTTGTTGTTGTAGCCTTGTAATATATTTGAAGTCCAGTAGCATGATGTCTCTGGCTTTGATCTTTTTGCTTAGGATTGTCCTGGCTATGTGAGCTCTCTTTTGGTTCCATATGAAATTTAAAGTCTTTTTTTTTCCCCCCCAATTATTTGAAGAAAGTCAGTGGTAGCTTAATCAGGATAGCATTGAATCTATAAATTACTTTGGGCAGTATGGCCATTTTGATGATATTGATTCTTACTATCCATGAGCATGGAATGTTTTTCCATTTGTTTGTGTTCTCTCTTATTTCCTTGAGCAGTGGTTTGTAGTTCTCCTTGAAGAGGTCCTTTACATTTCTTGTAAGTTGTATTCCTAGGTATTTTATTCTTTTTGTAGCAATTGTGAATGAAAAACAACCCCATCAAAAAGTGGGTGAAGGATATGAACAGACACTTCTCAAAAGACCTGATGCAGCCAACAAACATATAAAAAAAAAGCTCATCATCACTGGTCATTAGAGAAATGCAAATCAAAACCACAATGAGATACCATCTCACACCAATTAGAATGGTGATCATTAAAAAGTCAGGAAAAAACTGATGCTGGAGAGGATGTGAAGAAATAGGAACGCTGTTGGTGGTAGTGTAAATTAGTTCAACCATTGTGGAAGACAGTGTGGTGATTCCTCAAGTATCTAGAACTAAAAATACCATTGGATCAAGCAATCCAATTACTGGGTATGTACTCAAAGGATTATAAATCATCCTACTATAAAGACACATGCACACGTATGTTTATTGTGGCATTATTCACAATAGCAAAGACTTGGAACCAACCCAAATGCCCATCAGTGATAGACTGGATAAAGAAAATATGGTCAATATACACCATGGACTACTATGCAGCCATAAAAAAGGATGAGTTCATGTCCTTTGCAGGGACATGGGTGATGCCAGAAACCATCATTCTCAGCAAACTAACACAAGAACAGAAAACCAACCACCACATGTTCTCACTCATAAGTGGGAGTGGAGCCATGAGGACACATGGACTCAGGGAAGGGAACATCACACACCAGGGCTTGTTGGGGTGTGAGGGGCTATAGGAGAGATAGCATTAGGATAAATACCTAATGTAGATGGCAGGTTGATGGGTACAGCAAACCACCATGGCACATGTATACCTATGTAACAACCCTGCACATTCTGCACATGTACCCCAGAACTTAAAGTATAATACAAACAAACTAAAATCAAAAAAACAAAACAAAACTGTACTGGGTGTCCCTGCTTATCAGACCCCCAACCTTGTAAGACTGTCCTTAAAAGTTTCACTTTTGCTATTTTCTGGGTCTCTGAGTTCATTCTTTGGGTCTGGACAAGTGTGTTTGTTTCTCACGTGGGCCAATTGAACCTCTTCTTTTTTTTTTTTTTTTTTTTTTTTGTAGACGGAGTCTCGCTGTGTCACCCAGGCTGGAGTGCAGTGGCGCGATCTCGGCTCACTGCAAGCTCCGCCTCCCGGGTTCACGCCATTCTCCTGCCTCAGCCTCTCGAGTAGCTGGGAATACAGGTGCCCGCCACCTCGCCCGGCTAGTTTTTTGTATTTTTTAGTAAAGACGGGGTTTCACCAGGTTAGCCAGGATGGTCTCGATCTCCTGACCTCGTGATCCGCCCGTCTCGGCCTCCCAAAGCGCTGGGATTACAGGCTTGAGCCACCGCGCCCGGCCGAACCTCTTCTTTATCAATTGTCCACTCTCAGGTATTTTTTGATAGCAATGTAAGAATGACCTAATACACAAACCATTGGAATACTACATGATCTCTTGTGGTTACTTTACATCGTGCCTTCCCACACCATTGTGGAGAGATCTTCTTTCCAACTCTCCTCCTGTTACCTATTTTAAGTGTGCTATTTGTTTTATAGAGGAATTCTAACTGAAACAGAACATTGAACTCCTAGAAAGTCTCACAAAAATAAGAAAGGGTTCTATTTTCTAGAAAGAGAGAGAATCTAGTGATAAACTTATAATACAATCTAATCTGTTAACCAAATCTTTTTAAAAGATCCAATAGTACATGAGCCAAAAGTAAATCTGAAGAATTATGCAGACTGAATACTCAAAAATCCCAGGTAGAATGGAACATAAGAATGAGACTCATGTCTGAGGCAAAGTTTGCATAGGAATTAGTTTAATCTCCAAACTCAATCTTTGTATTTAGGTGTCAGTATACTGAAAATTAAGTTTGCCAGCTCTCGCTGCTTCTAAATACCCACCCACCTTTATGAAGCAGGTGACTATAAAAGTTTTTGTATGGGATCTGAGATGTCCCAGAAAAATGCATTCCAACTACCAGATTTCTTGAAAAAAAAAAAAAAAAGTCCTGGCATTTCATCCACCTGGTCACCATTCACTAAAGTCCAGCATTCAGAAAACCACACACACACACACACACACACTCTCACACAAACACACATACAATGTTGTCAGTTGACTTTTTAT